>NW_027411977.1:58904310-59386810 GCF_047663935.1 Musca autumnalis | reverse complement strand
AAACAAGTAAAAAAGTATCAGTCGGCTTTGCCAACAGAGATATACCCTCAGCCTGTGTATATTGAAACAATTTTTCCCATAGAACGTATGTATTTAGGGGTTTTTAAAAATTTTGGGAATTTGAACCGACAAAAATGTTCATTAGGATTAGAGATGAAAAGTTTTGCGAAGGAGGTACTAAAAGGAATGGATTTACATTGACCATTAAGTGGATTTCCAGCCACTACATATGGTGCCATAGGGGGTTTTTACACCCTTCGGGATGTTTGCTCAAGAAGTATGGACTTGCCCCTGAAAAAACGTTTACCATCGTAATTGAGGCAGCGAATGCAAGTTGTTTCAACAAAAATCAAAGTGATAGGATATCAGGTCTTAAAGTGAACTTATCCGAAATTTTGTGTGGGAGGTACAGGATGGAGTGGACATATATAGTCCATATTTGAACCTGATCTATATCTAGTAGATATATTAGGATGTGGAAAGTATGGACCAATTCGGCCACTCTCTTCAAGGGTTACCGTATGAACAAATTTTCCGAATATTTTTGAACTTTTGTGGGGGAGGTACCTGAAGGAGTGGACCGATATGGCTTATCTTCAAACGTAAACTATGTTTGGACAAAATATTACTAAGGCCAAATTTTGGACCGAATCGGCAGATCCGTTCTAGAGTTATATTGCGCTCCAACCACCTCACACGGTGTCATAGGGGTTTTTTGCAACTTTCATGCTATTTTCTGAGGAAGTATGGACTTGCCCCTAATGAAACTTGTACCGTCGTATGGAGGGCAGTGAATACAAGTTGCTAAAACAAAAATCAGAGCGATTCGAGAGATGGCCCTAAACTGAATTTTTCCGAAATTTTGTGTGGGAGGTACCCGAAGGAGTGGGCCGATTGAGTCTATATTGAAACATCTAAGTCTGGTACACATTTTACGATGGGCAAAGTATGGACAAAATCGGTTACTCCCTTGAAGAGTTATCGTGCGCACAAATTTTCCGAACATTTTCGAACTTTTGTGGGGGAGGGACCGGAAGGAGTGGACCGATATAGATCATCTTCGAAGTTAAACTAAGTTTGGGCAAAATATTACGAAAGCCAAAATTTGAACCGAATTCGCTCATCCGTTCGAGAGTTATCGTGCGCACCAGCCAGCCAGACAGACGGACGGACATGGCTCAATCGACTCCAAATTGTCTGAAACACATTTCGTCCAAACATATTTGGGGTCTAAAACCATTATTTCGATGAGACACATTTTGCCCGTATGAAAGTGTATATACCCTCGTTAGCATAAATGCTGAGGGTATAAAAAACAAAATTCATTATTTGGACCCACAATTTTCTTGAAAAGTTGCATTAAAGCTTTAACAAAAGAAAACAAGTAAAAAAGATTTAAGTTCGACCTGGTCGAACCTTTTATACCCTCCACCATAATATACACATAGAAAGTAAAAATGGAATAGTTTCCCTCCCTCCCATTATATGGGGGCTATACCAAAACGTGGACGTGAAATTTTTGATAAAAAGTTTTTTGACCTACAGAGACCCTAAATACCAAATTGTATCTAATCCGGTCTGAAAATGTAGCGAAAAACACCAAAATACCTCAAATCGGGAGGAACCGTTATATGAGGGCTATACCAAAACTTGGACCTATATCCATATTTTTTGTAGATATGTTTTTGGACTTCCATGTATCCTAAATTCCAAATTATATCTAATTCGGTCTGGAAATGTGGCGTAAAAACTCAAAATACCTCAAATCGGGAGGTACCGTTATATGGGGGCTATATCAAAACTTGGACCTATATACATACTTTTTTGTAGATATGTTTCTTGGCCTCCAGGAACCATAAATGCCAAATTATAGCTAATTCGGTCTGCAAATGTGGCGAAGAACGTCAAAATACCTCAAATCCGAAGGTACCGTTATATGTGGCGAAAAACGTGAAAATACCTCAAATCGGGTGGTGCCGTTATATGGATGGGGGCTATACCAAAACTTGGACCTATATACATAATTTTTTGTAGATATGTTGTTTGCTTATAGCTAATTCGGTCTGCAAATGTGGCGAAGAACGTCAAAATACCTCAAATCCGGAGGTACCGTTATATGGGGGCTATACCAAAGAGTGAACCGATATAGCCCATCTTCGAACTTGACCTGCCTATGGAAAAAAGACCCTCGGGTGCAAAATTTCAGCACTCTATCTCAATTAATTGCGGACGCTAGAGTGATTACAGCAGAAGGACAGTCGGACATGGCTAGATCGTCTTAGAATTTTTTCCTGATCAAGAATATATATACTTTATAGGGTCGCAAATGATTAGTTCGATGTGTTACAAACGGAATGACAAACTTAATATACCCTCCATACTATGGTGGTGGTAATAAAAATACTCATATTTTATCATGTATCCATTATTATCAATAATGCTGCGTACACCGTTTATGTAAAATTCTGGTGCAACGAACGAAAATTTGTTTTTCAATTCTTACAAGAAATTAATACACCTTTTACATGTGTTTCCTTAAAAGAAATACTCAATTAATATTCATCAATTACATTATAGAAATTAATTGCATACAATTTTTTTTCTTAATTTCCTTACATTCCCCTCTCTAAGCGCACACACTGAAGAAATTAAATTATTTTGTGTCAAAAACACCAAAAAAAATTTGATAGTTTAAAAATTTATATCCGCATTTTGTAGAAAGACAAAAAAATTAAATCAAAATTTTCTATACGCAAGGAAGACAAAATTGTTTTGAAATATGTCTGTATTGTCCGTTTGTCTAGTCGTCGTCTTACAACAAATTAATAGATGAAAAAAAAACCAGACCATCAAAGTTGATTGTAATATAGCCAAACAAAAACAATAATAAGAAAAACAAAATATTATTTTTCTAATGTAAAACAAATGATTTAGAAACAACAACAACATCAAAATACGTTAAGACAATTTTGTATTTTGCATTTCTTCTTTGTTTGAGTTTTAGCGTTTGGTGTTTATCGTTCATCAGAGTCCGTCTGTCGGTCCATCCACCCGTCTGACCGTCGTGTGGTATTTGGTGTTTTGTGTATTTTCACATTTAGTCTATTTATAAAAATGAGATTTTTCTTCTTGAAAATCTGTTTTTCTTATTGTTGTTTATGTGTATTCTTAAATTTTTTTGTTTCGTATTTTTTGTTCGCATGAATTTCGCAAAATGCTATTTTATTGGTTTGCTTTTGTTAAAAAATTCAAGTATTTCTTTTTCTCTGGACCACAAGGGGAGAAGCGTGTAAAAAGTTTCTTTTGAGTCTAAAATTTTGAAAATGTTTCTATTGAAACGCATACCCTGCAAATTGTTTAAAAAAATCCAATCTACGAAGTATTATGACTATCGGGTAACGATAGCACGTGTCAAGCCAAGCGAGCCGTCTTTATTTCCACAGTAATTGGTATGGAGTCGCCAATTGTGGATATTGTTTTTCAGGTTGCTTTATTTTCCAATCGATTTGAAAAATTTTGCCAATTAGACATCAGGAATTAACTACATTTCTTTGTTTGCTGATATTTTATCCTATATTTGACCTATATTTCTAAATCACTACCTTGAATATTCTAGTCGCCCTTTATTTTAATAACCACAATAAACGTACCAAAAGTAGGTAGGTAGTAAGGCTGTATGCAGCTGCCAGAGTTGCTAAATCGTAGTGTTACCTCCCTGTTAACAGTATTGCCAATTTTATAGTAGTGTAGACACAACCCTAGAGTATGATATTCTATTGACCATCAGATGGCTCGCCGGGTAGCAAACATCTGAAAGTATGCTACAAAATGTTGTCACTGCCCCACAAAAATAGTGTTGGGTAATTTCAGATTTTTGTTACTACGCTACCCGCCATCTGGTGGTCACTAGAATTATATACATACATTTGGGTTGTGTCTACGCTACTATACCATTGACATTAACGATCTGGCATCTCTGGTAACTGCGCTCAGTCCCATTTCCTATATATTACCACAAGATGACATTTTTCAGCTACGAAGTATTCTACAAAAAAATATCGCTCAAAAGAATTTAGGGTACCTACACAAAAAAAGTTAAAACATTTTACTCGAAGGGAGCAACGGATTTTGTCCAAACTTTACACCTGTTAAAGAAAGACATAGATCAATTTCTACAGTGGACTATATCGGTGCACATCTTCGGGTAACTTGCACTCAAAGTTTCAAAACTAGTTTCGAAAATTTTGCAGCAAGTTTTTCTCGCGGCTCCAATGGTAGTGAATAGCAAGTAAGAAAAGCGTTAAGTTCGGTCGGGCCGAACTTTTTATACCCTCCACCACAAATATTAGCCATTTCGGTGGATTAATGTGGCCACAACCTTCAAAATACCGAATATCTGAAGGTTCTATGGGGGCTATATGATGGGGTGGACCTATACCTACAAATTTCTGGGGGAATGTTTTATACCCCCAACGAACACTAAATACCAAATTTCAGCCATTTCGGCGTGATAATGACGCTAAAACATTCAAAATACCGAAAATCAGGATATATCGCCCTATGGGTGCTATATCAAGACGTGGACCTATATAAACATTTTATGGTAGAAATGTTTCTTAGCCTCTGGAAACAAACAAAATACAAAGTTACAACCGATTCTGTAGTCAAATGGGACTAATACATTCAAAATATATTAAAATGACGCGTACTTTATATGGGGCGTTATATGAGGGCTATACCAAAACGTAAACCTATATAAACCAACTTTGGTAGGAATGTGTTTTAGCCTCTGGAGACACAAAATACCAAATTACAACCAATTCGGTGGTAAAATGGACAAATATCTTAAAAATTCCTTAAAATGACGACGGGACAAGCGTCATTTTGTATGGTGGCTATACGAAAACGTGGACCTACATATCCCGCTTTCAATACCAAAAGTCCTACGTACAAATAATAGATTTTCCCAAAATTTCATCCACCTACATCAATCCGTTCGGACGCTAGTGTGATTTCCACAGACGGTCAGACGGACGGACATGGCTATATCGATGTAGAATTGCACGATGATCCAGAATATATACAATATATGGGGTCTACAAAGATTATTTCGAGTAGTTACAAACGGAATGACAAACTTAATATACCCCCCATCCTATGGTGGAGGGTATAAAAAGCTCTAAAAACACATGCGGACAGCAAATAAAATGAATGATCAGCCACATAAAGCAAGTCGGTCAGTTCTATGCCCCGATTAACTCGAGTATTTTTTGCTTCCAGGTCTTTTGGTTTGTGCGGGGATAGATAAAATGCCAAGCCGGGCGGGCCATGGATTTGTTCCGTTTGCCAGATGCGCATTCATCGTCATCATGTTAACATCGTGGAGATTTGATAGATGTGTGAATAGGCTGCTCTAAAATTAGCCATCTCCATGACTACTGAGATAGAAGTTATTTTGCTGCCTGCTGCGCCAGCCTGTTCCAAACTTTGTCGACGGATTCATCGTCGCTGTATCCCCAATAGCAGCAGCCGCAATGTTTTGTGAAACGTCCGGAAAATCCATAATTCCTGCAAATCAGAACAACGTTCTCCGTAACAAAGTCAGCGAGATTATTGTCTTTATGAGCTGGAGAAATACTACTACGATTCGCCGCAACCTGCAAGCTACAGGTTGTAATGTTTACAACCTTTTACGGAAGAATTTTACAAGAAGCGGACAACGCGGAGGTCTTGTCTTTTACACCAGTCTGTCCAGTACAGAACTATCTCGCTTAAACTTAAGTCTGGTTATAAATAATAGCGCAGACAAATATCTTTGCCTTAATTTTATGCCTGAGATTAGCTCGCTTTTGGAGAGCAATAGCCGTCTGTTACTGGGGGGCTTCAACGCTCATCATTAGCTTTGTCATTCCATTTTAGGGGTACAGAGCTGGCCGAGCAAATTGATAGCCCCACTTATTGCAAAGTAAACGAAGACGCCCGAACCAGGAAAGAGGAGATTGCCACAGCTCGTCAGACATCACTATTGTGGCAACCGGTTTGATAAATTACGTTTCCTGCCAAACTTTCGCTCGGCTCAGACCACCTTCCTCTACCATGTCTCCGTTAATCGACCACCCGACTTCATAACCCCTGACCGCCCGTAATTTTTGAGGCATGGAAAAGTTGATTGACTTGGGTTCAGGGAATATAGAATCAGAGAATCCAATCCGGCAGATACTCAGGTAGCAGAGAGAATTCTCCGCGACATCATAAACATAGATCAAATTTTTCCAGCAGAGGCGACCAGAGAAGCTTTTTGCAATTTCCCAACATCAGTATGGATTTCGGAAAATGTACAGTATCAGTCGAAGAATGAACCAGAACAGGTCAGCGATTATCAAACACGACCGGGAAAAGTTTTCTCTATATTCTCGAACAGCTTGGCATGACTGACGGTGTTAACCCTAGCCTCTACCTTTCTGGAATTCCACATCCTCCAAACTATCAATTGTAACGTATGTGGATGTTTGTGCGATCCTGGCGTGGGTTCCTTTATTTGATGCTATCTCCAACTACTAATTACCCAAAGATATTGGGTGTAACACTCGAGAACATGTTTAGGTCGTCCGTGCAGGCTAAAGCTATTTGCGCCAAGATTAGAAGTATAAATCCTCAAGTTTCTGGCCGGCAGCGCTTTGGGTGCTGACGACGAAACCTTGCAGGTTAACCGGCAATAGACCGATCTGTGGTAAGCTAATGTTAGCGCTACGCAGTGGAAGAATACTCAAATCTTCCAGAATGATTGCAACAGGGTGCCTTTTCATGACACCAAGGGACCACCTTCGGGTGATGTAGGGTATGGAAGATACCAAGGAACGGTCCTGACCGGCTTTAACATGGCAAAGCCCAGGATTTATCTTGGTCCCTCTTTCATCTCAAGTGGACACTGACCTCCCCGTGGTGTCACCTGGGGAACTGCCTTTAACACCCGTTAAAGGCAGTGAGCTAACATTTGTCGCGCGTTCACCCATAAGAACGTAAAAAACTTGGTTTTGGGCGTCGGGTTAGTAACCCTCCCCTAGAAAAAACAGCCTACTATGAAAAAACGAAAGAAAAGAAAAACAAACCCCTCTAAAGTTGAAGAACCCCGCAAACGTTTTAAGGGCCATGATCTGCGAATCTGCACCTGGAATGTTCGCACTCTTTATAGAGATGGTGCAGTTTACGCATTGGCAGATGTACTTGAAAAGTACAAGGCCGACATTACTGCCATACAGGAAATACGATGGAAGGGGAAAGGCGTCACAACAACACCTAAAGGTGACGCACTGTATTATAGCTGCCATGACACAAAGCATGAGTTTGGTTGCGGATTTGTAGTTGGTCTGAGGTTAAAACATCTGGTCTCCAGCTTCACCCCAGTGAATGAAAGACTCGCTGCAATTCGATTAAAAGCAAAATTCTTCAACATCAGCTTTATTTGCGCTCATGCTCCCACTGAAGACAAGGACGAACAGACCAATGATATATTTTACGAGCGCTTAGAAGAAACTTATGACCGTTGCCCTGCCCATGACATTAAAATTATAGTAGGCGATTTTAATGCCAAAATTAGAAAGGAGAATATCTTTGACCTAACAGTCGGGAAATTCAGTCTCCACAGTGAAACATCTGACAATGGTATGAGGCTGATAGACTTTGCAGCTGCAAGAAACATGGTAGTTAGCAGTACCAGATTTAAGCATTTCGATATTCATAAGGGCACCTGGCTGTCGCCAGATCAAAGAACAAAAAATCAAATTGAGAGAGATATCGGAAGAGAAGGAGAGAGGAGAAACGTCCTTTCCGCAGGAAAAAGAGAGAGATGGAAAAACGGGTGTGTAAACAAATGGAGATGTAAAGGAGACAGACAGACAGTTAGCCATCTGGCAGGAAGAACGAGTACCCGACGATTGGAACCTGAGTATCCTGTGCCCAGTCCACAAAAAGGGAGATAAGACTGTATGCTCTAACTATAGGGGCATAAGTCTACTCCCTATTGCCTACAAGATCGTGTCAGGGATATTGTGCGAACGACTAAAGCCTATGGTCAACGAGATAATTGGACCATACCAGATATTTACCCTGCGGCAAATCCTGGAGAAGACCCAAGAGATGTAGATCGACACCTACCACCTTTTTGTCGATTATAAAGCAACCTTCGACAGCCCACTACGTTCAAAGGTATTCTAAGCCATGTCTAAGCTCATTCGGCTTTGTAAAATGACTCTAACTGATACAAGATCTTCAGTTAAAATAGGAAAGAACTTCTCCGAAGAGTTTTGTACCAAAAGAGGTTTCAGGCAAGGAGACAGCCTTTCATGTGACCTTTTTAACATCCTGCTAGAAAAGATTATACGAGAGGCAAACGTCAAAAGAAGTGGCACAATCTACACCAATAGCCACATCATCATCATGGGACGATCAGTAAAAGAAGTAACCAATAACTTTATGAAGGTCGAAGGAGAATCTGATAAAGTGGATCTGGCGGTAAACGGCGAGAAGACCAAGTTGATGGTGTCGACGCGCAATGCGTCCATTGAGATCGGACCAACTGTTGAAGTTGGTTCCTATAATTTTGAGGTAGTAAAAGACTTCGTATATCTCGGCACCGTCGTAAACTCAACAAACGACATCAGTTGTGAAATAAAAAGAAGAATTTTATTGGCCAACAGATGCTACTTTGGCTAAAGTAAGCGCTTCAAAAACAAAGCCACAACTGGTCAAACAAAAATAACGCTTTACAAAACACTGATACTACCCGTGCTGATGTATGGTTCCGAAGCCTGGGTACTTGCGCAAGCAGATAAGGCAGTACTTGGCGTGTTTGAGAGAAAAATTCTTCGAAAGATCTACGGACCGATCTGCGTTGACGGTGATTATCGACGTCGTATGATATTATCGTTAACTTGCCATCCCCATTAATTTGGAAAAACAATTTGCGAAAATGTCTATGCTTTTGTTGACATTTTGCACAAGTACAAGGTGGCGCAAAAGTAATCCTCCTATCAGAAAATGCTATACATTTTGCGATTGGCCCCTAATGTCAGTTCTGTTTTGACATTTGTGTAGTAAACACGTGCGAAATACACGTTAATAAACAATGTTACGCTACACTGCTCCAGAACGCGGAATATTGATGACTATTTATTTGACCAATAATCGGTCGGTGACTTTGACACAACGTGAAGATCGCCAGATTTGACCGCTCCAGACCTCTTTTTGTGGGGCTTTTTGAAGTCGCGGGTTTATGTCAACAAGCCTTAGACTCTTTCAGCTCTTAAAGACAATATCCGTCAAGAATGTGAGGACCTATCGCCGGAAGTTTTGGCCAAAGAGATGGAAAATGCCATAAAAAGTGCTCAAATGACAATAAACTGTGGCGGCGGCCATTTATCTGACATCATATTCTCGGCATGATGTTCAAAAAAATTGAAAGACCAAATAAAAATAATCCACAAGAAGAATCAAAATTTTTCATTATTTTTTTTTTTAATTACAGTCAAAAAACATCGGAAGTTTACTTTTGCACCACCTTGTAGTTCGCAGAAATATAAAGAAGAAAAAACATTTGCTTTTAATTGATAAAAAGACACAAAAATACAATTTACTTTCTTGCATCCACAAAAACGAAAACCTTCGTAATTTCTATTAATTTCAATAGATTTTAGGTTAGGGATATTCAATCCGATAATATCGATAGACAAAACTATCTATCGATATTTAATTTTTAAAAAATAATCGATACTATCGATAGTGCCATCGATTTTTTTGCAAAGTATGCAGTAAATCGATGGTTGATCCGTTCTAGAGTTATCGTGCGCACCAGCCAGACAGAAGGACGGACGGACGGACATGGCTAAATCGACTCCAAATTTTCTGAAACGGATTATTTCGATGTGGCACATTTATGGTCGTATGAAAGTGTATGTACCCTCGCTAGCCTAAATAAAATGTATTTTCTGTTTTTACTTTCAGAAATGAAATTGATACCCGGAGTAGTACATACAGTATCCTGAAGTGTTTTTTTAATTGTAAATACCTATGTATTACATCTCTATCACCATGGAGAAGTTTTAAAAGTTCCTTTTCTTCTCAGCAACGAAATAGAATTAAAGTTACAACTTTCAAATCGTTAAAATAACGTTAGAATCCAAAAAAGTGAAGTATGGAATTTCGAAGCCCTCCCTCCCTTTTTATTATCACAGATTGTTGTTGTTGTTGAAATTGTTGCACATGCACTAAATTTCTTTTCCTCAACATTTGCTTTCCAAAAAAATAAAACACAAACTGCATTACGTCACTGCTACTAAAATTTCCGCTTTCATGATTGTATTTCAGAGAAATGAATGAAACGCAGAAAAAAATATAAAAAAATACATTATAAATTATAGTTTTTTAAATGTGATGGCGGCGAGACGCTTACAACAACGCGATAATGCTACGTTTACAAAAATAAAAATAACAAATATCGGACCACAAATGATGCTCCATTGAGTTTTGTGTGGTGGAACCCACCACAACCGAAAAAAGTCAATGCGTTTAGAACGCGTGCTTGCTGCTTTCGGATGCCAATGACGCCCATCAACCAAACAACAAAAAGAAAACCTCAACCAAAATACTGGCAATTTTTTTTCACTAGCGTTTGCAACATTTATGAATAAATATTGAAATGCTAGACCATCGTTTTGTGTCTAAATGTTCGTGTGTGTATTTGCTTTGCTTTACGCTTCAACCATCAACATCATTAAGATTTCATTGCTTCTCTAATAAGTTGCGTACATTTGTTTCAGTTGTGGTCTAATTTGGAAATTATGTCGTAATTACAATCGAAAAAACAAACAATGGATTTCCATAGGTGGGGAGGGGGTGGGTGGTACTGATGATGGTGTTGAAAACAACAGCAGAAGGGAACAACTTGATTTAAATTAATGCACAAGGCATGCACCAATTTCTAAACGCATAATTAAGAGTTGCCATGAATTTTGGAATATTGAATTGAAGACGAAATGTTTCGTTATCATGATAGTAAGTAAGGTCGGATATTTTTGAGCATTTTTGTCATTCATTCAGGAAACATATACAGATATCGTTCTAATCAGAATCACAAGGACAACCATATATGAAAATTAATATAAATTATTCCATGGCAAGACCTTAAACTGCACTTATGAGAATGGAAGGACTTGCCCATCTTCCAACACCATTTAATTAAAAGAGAAATATTACGATGTGCAAAGGTCAGTCACTTCTTTATATAGTACTCGTTTCAACCAGCCTTATTCCATGGCAAGACCTTAAACTGCACTTAAGTGAATGGAAGGACTTGCCTATCTTCCAACAACATTTAATTAAAAGAGAAATATTACGACGTGCAAAGGTTGGACCAATGTATGTCATTCCTTTCGATAATTCTCGTGTCAACCAACCTTCACCCGTGGCCATGACAAGATGCTGCAGGAGCCTTAAGCTCGATAAACTTCTTCTCCATTTTTCCTTTTTTGATCTATTTACTTTTCTCTCCCCCGTTTCCACTTTCATCTGCTAAGGGTATAAAAATCCCTATGGGAAAAATAGGATGGTTTAGCGCCTATTGTAATATCAGCCTAAATCAGCAATGTAAAGGTGTGATGTTCTGATTTTGGAATGATCATAATAGAAGTGGATAGGAAAAATATATTGCAAAACCCACAAAAGTGTTCTGCCCTTTCAAATACCTAAATATTAGTGGAGTGGTGTGAGTTACAATTATATCATAGGGGGTCTACTTGCTATAGACGACCTCTTTAGGCGTCTCCTATTCTGGAGAAGACCGTCTTCTATAACATGGAAGACGCCGTATGTGGTCTTCTACAGAAAGGAAGACGCATAAAGAGGTATTCTATAGCATGGAAGATGCCATAAGAGGGCTGCTTTAGCAAGGAAGACGCCTTAAGTGGTATTCTACAGCATTGAAGAGGCCTTAAGAGGCCTTCTATAGTATAGAAGACGACTAAAGAGGTCTTAAACTTAAGACACAAAACACCCTTTCAACTGCCCAGCCAAACCTACTCATCTAACTCCAGTGGATCTGTGGTTACATCCCATTGAAGCAGCCACTTTCCTGGAACTGGAGATAGACCCAGAGCCAGATTGAACAGACGAACGAACATACAAACATAATAATAAACACTGTTACAACAACAACTTAAGAGGTCTTCTGTAGAATAGAAGACGCCTTAAGAGGTCTTATGTAGAAAAGACGACGCCTTAAGAGTTTTCTATAGAATAGAGGATTCCTAAAGAGGTCTTTCATAGCAAGGAAGACCCCTCAAGAGTTTTTCTAAAGCATGGAAGGCGCATTAAGAGGTCTTCTATAACATGAAAAACGACTATACCATCATATGGACGCACATTGGGGGAGAATGATGCGACTACTGGGAACTTCAAATGTTAAATTACAGGTACTTCGGTGAAAAACTGTAGCCAACATTCGCAAAATATCTAAACTCGGAAGGTATCTTTATAAATGGGCTATACCAAAATGTAAAAGACGTCTTAACAGATCCTGTGTAGCATGGAAGAAACCTTAAGGTGTGTGCCATAGCATGGAAGACGCAATAAGAGGTCTTCTATAACAAAGGAGTTGCCTTAAGAGATCATCTATAGCATGAAATACTTCTTAAGAGGACTTGTTTAGAATACAGGACGCCTTAGGATGTCTTCAAAATTATAGAAGACGCCTTAGGAGTTTTCTATGGAGTAAAGGATGCTTTAAAAGGTCTTCTATAGCAAGGAAGACAACTTAAGAGGCCTTCTATAGCATAGAATACATTTTAACAGTTCTTTTATAGCATGGAAGAGCCTTTAAGAGATCTTCTACAGCATGGAAGACACCCTAAGGTGTCACCTATATCAAGGAAGTTTACTTAAGAGGTCTTTTATAGCATGGAAGGCCCCTAAAGTGGTCTTATAAAGCATAGAAGACGCCTTAAGAGGTATTCTATAACAAGGAAGTCGCCTTAAGATGTTTTCTATAGCATGAAAGACTCCTTAAGAGGACTTCTCTAGAATACAGGACGCCTTAAGATGTCTTCAAAATTATAGAAGACGCCTTAGGAGTTTTCTATGGAATAAAGGACGCTTTATGAGGTCGTATATAGCAAAGAAGACACCTTAAGAGGCCTTCTATAGCATAGAATACATTTTAACAGGTCTTTTATAGCATGGAAGAGCCTTTAAGAGATCTTCTAAAGCATGGAAGACACCTTAAGGTGTCACCTATATCAAGGAAGTTGCCTTAAGAGGTCTTTTATAGCATGGAAGGCCCCTAAAGAGGTCTTATAAAGCATAGAAGACGCCTTAAGAGGTATTCTATAACAAGGGAGTCGCCTTAAGATGTTTTCTATAGCATGAAAGACTCCTTAAGAGGACTTCTCTAGAATACAGGACGCCTTAAGATGTCTTCAAAATTATAGAAGACGCCTTAGGAGTTTTCTACGGAATAAAGGACGCTTTATGAGGTCGTCTATAGCAAAGAAGACACCTTAAGAGGGCTTCTATAGCATAGATTACATTTTAACAGGTTTTTATAGCATGGAAGAGCCTTTAAGAGATCTTCTACAGCATGGAAGACACCTTAAGGTGTCACCTATATCAAGGAAGTTGCCTTAAGAGGTCTTTTATAGCATGGAAGGCCCCTAAAGAGGTCTTATAAAGCATAGAAGACGCTTTAAGAGGTCTTCTGTAGCATAAAAGACGTCTTAAGAGGTCTTTTATAGCATGGAAGACCCAAGAAGAGGTCTTATATAGCAAGGACGTCGCAATAAGATGCCTTCTATAGCATGAAAGACCGCTTAAGAGGACTTCTCTAGAATACAGGACAACTTAAGATGTCTTCAAAATTATAGAAGACGCCTTAGGAGTTTTCTATGGAGTAAAGGATGCTTTAAAAGGTCTTCTATAGCAAGGAAGACAACTTAAGAGGCCTTCTATAGCATAGAATACATTTTAACAGGTCTTTTATAGCATTGAAGGGCCTTTAAGAGATCTTCTAAAGCATGGAAGACACCTTAAGGTGTCACCTATATCAAGGAAGTTGCCTTAAGAGGTCTTTTATAGCATGGAAGGCCCCTAAAGAGGTCTTATAAAGCATAGAAGACGCCTTAAGAGGTATTCTACAACAAGGAAGTCGCCTTAAGATGTTTTCTATAGCATGAAAGACTCCTTAAGAGGACTTCTCTAGAATACAGGACGCCTTAAGATGTCTTCAAAATTATAGAAGACGCCTTAGGAGTTTTCTATGGAATAAAGGACGCTTTATGAGGTCGTCTATAGCAAAGAAGACACCTTAAGAGGCCTTCTATAGCATAGAATACACTTTAAGAGGTCTTTATAGCATGGAAGACCCCTAAAGAGGTCTTATAAAGCATAGAAGACGCCTTAAGAGGTCTTCCATAGCATGGAAGACGCAATAAGAGGTCTTCTATAACAAAGGAGTTGCCTTAAGAGATCTTCTATAGCATGAAATACTTCTTAAGAGGACTTGTTTAGAATACAGGACGTCTTAGGATGTCTTCAAAATTATAGAAGGCGCCTTAGGAGTTTGCTATGAAATAAAGGACGTTTTAAGAGGTCTTCTATAGCTAGGAAGACACCTTAAGAGGCCTTCTATAGCATAGAATACACTTTAAGAGGGCTTTTATATCATGGAAGAACCTTTAAGAGATCTTCTATAGCATGGAAGACACCTGAATAGGTCTTCTAAAGGATGGACGACTCAAAAAGAGGTATTCTGTAGCATGGAAGACCCCTAAGATGTCTTCTATAGCATGGAAGACGCATTAAGAGGTCTTCTGTATCAAGGAAGTCGCCTTAAGAGGTCTTCTGTGGCGCCTTAAGAGGTTTTCTGTAGAATAGAAGACGCCTTAAGAGTTTTCTATAGAGTAAAGGACGCCTAAAGAGGTCTTTTTCAGTAAGGAAGACGTCTTAAGTGGTCTTCTGCAGAATAGAAGACACCTTTAGAGATCTTCTCTAGAATAGGAGACGCCTTAAGAGGTTTCTATAGAATAAAGGACGCCTATAGAGGTCTTCTATTGTAGGTAAGACACCTTAAGGCTTTTATACCACGGAAGACCCTTTAATAGATCTTCTACAGATTGGAAAATCGCTAAGAGGGGTTCCATTGCATGCAATACCCCTAAAGAGTTCATCTATAGCATGGAAGACACCTTAAGAAGTCTTCTATATCAAGGAAGTCGCCTTAAAAGGTCTTCCATAGCGTGAAAAACGCCTTAAGAGTTATTCTGTAAAAGACGCCTTAAGAGGTTTCCTGTAGAATATAAGAAGCCTTAAGAGTTCTCTATAGAATAAAGAAGGCAATAAGAGGACTTCTCTAGAATAGAGGAAGCCTTAAGTGGTATTTTTCTATAATAGAGGTATTCTATAGAACAGAAGACGCCTTATTAAGTCTTCTATGAAATAGAATGTCCCTTAAGATGTCTTCTTTAGAATAGAAGACACTTTAAAAGTTCTTCTGTAGTATCGAAGACGTCTTAAGAAGGCGGAACATTTTGAATACTCTCCGTGAAAAATGTGCAATTTGTACAACGGATAGATATTTTCCTCCTGATTACAAAAATATAAACTTCTTGGGGGAGGCCATACTTCCCGAGATTTGGGACTTCCGAAAATTATGTTGTTTATAACTTTTGCAATACACTATCATATACAGTAGATTATCGATAGTTCGTAATCCAAGGGACCGTCCATTTTATACGAATTAACGATTTTTTCGATTTAGCAGGAAATGAATTCAAGGGACTGACAGCTTATGCGAATTATCGAGATTTTCGATTTATGGAGGTACGAATTACCGCGATTCTACTGTACAATGTATTTCTAAATAGACGGCCTCTCACCGAAGATGTAAGACTTTCTGCTATGGACAGATGCAAACCTCGCGCAAGTGAATAACATTTTCTTTTAAATATTTTCCAAGTAGCCGGAATTTTCGGAACATCAGAGGCACATATCTTGGAAGTATGGTCTTCCCCAAAAGAACTTTATATTTTTGAAAAGATCTACATGTGGTAAAATTTCCAGATTTACCTCGCAAGCTGGGAGAGTATTCAATTTATGCCAAAACTTCTCTACAAGCGGTGTCGCTCAGCTATAAAAATTAGGTTCCATATCAGTGAATCGGGGCACACTCATTGATATGAGAGAAGTCTCCCTTATCCCTTGTACCTTAAGGTTTTATATACTTATTAATATGGCAAACATAACTTATATTTGCCAATAAACTTGAATTGTTAGAATTCCAAAAAATTGTTCATCATCGAAATCATATCCAATTTTCAAAATTCACCTATAAAATTATGAATTATTTCATCGTTATCTTTAAAGAACAATTTTATAATATTTCGTTTTTTTTTTTAACTCACCTGATGCAAAGCAGTCAATCCATCAACATTGGCGGTATTTATATCAGCACCCTGTTCAAGTAATTTCAAAACTTCTTCTTTATCGCCGGCTAAACAGGCGGCCAAAAATATACAACCCGATGAGAATTTGATGCGACTGCCACGATCTGGTCTGGGTACGGGAGGCTGTTGATTTGTATCAGATTCTTCCCAGCGTTTAAGTTGTTCGGCACGTTTCATAACGGCCGAATTATTGCGTATATCTAAAGATGTCATCTTGGATCTTTAACACAGCGATGATGGAGACGATGATGAATGTCTATGATGTGAATTTTGATGGCAATATACGGGTAGTAGATGGGATGACGATGATGATGATGCTGCTGGGAAGTTTGAGGCACTGCAGCAATACGCTGTCGTTTTTGATGTTGCTAGTGTCGCAAACAATTTGTACAATGTGACACAGGCTGGTTGGCTGGGTTGGCCAACAACGGCTCTTGCTCGTTGTCCTCTTGGATTGACGATAATGATAATTAAAGATCTAGAGGCACGCAATAATGATGCACTTGCATTCACACACACAGGGAGTGTAAAATAAATTAACACTGTGTGTGATGGGCGAAGGGTGTTATTGTAATTTCTTTTTAAATAACTTTTTGTATTTTTTTTATTGGGTCACTTTTTTCACTGATTATTGTTTGGTGTGTTCTCTGGGATATCAACGAAATTTGTCACTGAAATTTTTAATTACGATTATTTTTTTTTCCTTTTTTGTGGTTTTTAAATCTTTTAATTTTTATTCTTGTGTATTTTGTTTTCTTTTGTTGTATCTTCTTCATTCACTGCAAAGACAGAAAAATATTTTTTAGATATAAAACTATTTTGTAATTTTCTTCTTTTGTTAATTTTTTTTTTTTTTTTTTTTTTTTTTTTTTGAAACATATGGCCATATTTTATCATTATGAAATGAAAATTTGAAAGAAAAAAAATTGTAGATATTTCTTTTTTCTTTTGTACATTTTTGTTTCAAGTCACACAAACAACACAGATACACGAAATTAATTTTGACAGTTGCCTCCTTGTCGGAATATATTTTCAATGTTTTTCTTATTATTTTTGTTTATTTTTCGAAATTATCTTTTAACCGCTATACTCAGATTGGAGAATATCGTATATGTATCTCTCTTTCTCTCGTGTTGTCTTCAGTGTTGCCAGTATTTGGAGATTTTTCGATCCCGAATTTGGGAATTATTATGATATTGAATTTTTTTGTCGGGTTTTTACGGAATTTGAAATATCCCAGCAAAATTTGATGGAAGTGGTTCCAAGCGTTGCCACTGGATATCTTGCATTGGTTGAAGTCATGAAAGACCCGATTTTTCTTCAACATGAATGATAAATACAATTCGTGATATATTCGATCTTTTCCTCAGCATTTAAATGAATTCCATGAATGCTAAGTACAGTTTGTGAAACATCAGATTTTTTCTGCAACATTTGAACAAATTCTATTTATAATTTACAATACAATTTCCCCACCATACCATTGAAAACGATATCGTTTTCGAATGTTTCCCGATAGTTTTGCTGATATTTTGTTCGAGAATGACATACGAAAATGAATTAAAAACGATTCATTCGTCGCTCAGTTTGTGGCAGGAGGAAATCCTGGATTGACGATAGTTTTACGACATAGTGGCAAAAAAACATTTTTGGTAGAGTTTCGGTTTTTGACAGGATTAACTTTATCTCACGTTTCTTGATGCTTCTGTTATGTACCTTTTTCTTCTTAATTTCTTTGTTATGTTTGCACAAATTCTATTTTATGTGTTGTTCGAGCAATTCAATTTGTAACTGCAAATTCGAATTCTACCCAAATAATATAGAATTATTTTTTAGAACAAAAAAATATTCAAAGTAAACAAAAAATTCGAAAAAATTTTCTTGTGAAGAAAAAAACATTTGCGAAATGTTCGAAAATAATATCGTTTCGAACCCTTGCAAAACAAAAGAAAAACACAAAAACCGAATCCCATACGTACATCACTTAACACGATATGGACTTCCGAAGTTCCGAAAATTCATTTGTATATTTTTGAACAGATAATGATAATATGGATGTCATTTTAAAGCTTAGTTTATCAAGTGTATTGTATAGATAATGCATCCTAGTATGGATCTTCCCGAAGTATGGATCTTTCCCCGGAATTTTTGGAACTTCCCGTTCCCGAGATTTGCCCCTGTCCATAGAAGAATGTCTTAAAGCCCCGTCCGAAAGCAGGCTATTTAGAAACTAGTTAAAACGCGTTAAGTTCGTTCGGTCCGAACATTTTTTTCGAAATGGAAGTTTTAGTAAAAGTTTTTCTATTAACTTTTACATAAAAATTTGTACAGATTATTCGCATAAAATGTGCTGGAAATCACAATTTTTATAATACTTTTTTGTGGATTTTTTTCCCAAGTCCTAAAAATTGAAGTTGAGTTTTACTAACTTCGCCATTCTTCGCCACTCTACAAATTTTTTGAAGAATGTTCGAAGTAGTGTCATGTTTACAAAAAAATTTGGCTCCAGCTGCATATATTTGCATTTCCGTGTGTGACATTAAAAATACTGATGATGCCTCTGGTCCGTTTCAGTGAATATGCCGTATTGCTGTATTCCCGGTTTCTTCTTTGCTTTGTGTTTTAATTGTTTGTTTTAGTTTTTTTCTTTAAAGATTTAGACATTTTTGTTTTGGGATCTACTTATTGACTACATGTTTTTACATTTGTATATTTTTGATATATGTAAAAATGTAATGTTCCCCTACTATGAAATATTCCGACCTCAAAAAGTCGGAGACATTTTTGACCACTAAGAACTCCAAATAGAAAATTACAAAAAATTTGAACCGAAAATGTAGATAAAAACCTCAAAATAACTGAAATATGGAGGTACCGTAATACGAGGGCTATACTGAAACCTTGACCTAAGACCACAATTTTTGGCGCAGAAGGTTTTTGACAAATTACAAGCAATTCGGGCCGAAAATGTTGATAACGTCTTCAAAATATCTGAAATCGGGAGGTATCGTAATATGAGAGCTGTACCGAAACCTGGACCTAAGACCACAATTTTTGGCGCAGAAGGTTTTTGACCATTGGGAACCCCAAATACCAAAGTACAGCCAATTAGGGCCGAAAATGTAGATAAAAGCTACAACACACCTGAAATCGGGTGATATCGCTACATGGGGGCTATAGGAAAAAATGGACCCATATTGATGATTTTTTGGCTAAAGTATTTTTTACTTATTTTTAGCATATACATGTACTGTAAAAATCAGATTGATCCGACGATTATAAATATTTTTGTCGCACCTTCCCACTGTGGGACCACTGTGCCTTTGTCTGTAGCGATTTTTACCTCAAAACAGTTGAAATCCATTCTAAAACAGCCACAAGTAGCGCGAAAACCATCACATTGGCATCCCTGATCCAAAAGCTCTTAAATGCTTGGAGCTCCCTTAAAACAAGAATCTCCAGTCAACATTGCCCGAAGCAACCAGTTTTGTGAGGGTGAAATCAAAGTGATATTAGACCACCAATGACAACGAGAATACTAAACTTCCTTGTGTGTTTGATGATCCTATGTAATGTTGGACATGTGGTTACAGTGACTTCAAAAAATTGCCAAAAAAAAAATATTAATAAAGATTGTAAAATAAATGTTGCATGAGGATTTTATACCCCCACCCAGTCTTTAGGCTAAAGAGGGTATATATGTACATACACCTTGATACGACCAAAAATGTGCCTCATCGAAATAATGGTTTTAGACCAGCTTCGCCCAAGAGAAGAATTTCATCAAACTAAAGCAAATGAAAAACAATTCAGAGAGCGCCAGCAGTATACAGATGGGCAAGCCTGGTTTAGACCCCAAGTATGTTTGGACGAAATCTGTTACAAACAATTTGGAGTCGATTGAGCAATGTCCGTCCGTCTGTCTGGCTGGCTGGTTCAAATTTTGGCTTTCGTAATATTTTACCCAAACTTAGTTTAAGTTCGAAGATGGGCTATATCGACCCACTCCTTCCGGTACCTCCTCCACAAAAGTTCGAAAATTTGTGCGCACGATAACTCTTGAAGGGAGTAACCGAATTAGTCCATACTTTGCCCATGGTGAAATGTGTACCAGGCTTAGATAAGGTTTCAATATGCACTCAATCGGTCCATTCCTTCGGATACCTCCCACACAAAATTTCGGAAAAGTTCAGTTTAGGACCATCTCTCGAATAGCTTTGATTTTTGTTTTAGAAACTTGTATTCACTGCTCTTCATACGACGCTACAAGTTTTATCAGGGGCAAGTCCATACTTCTTGGGAAAATAGCCTGAAAGTTGCAAAAAACCCCTATGACACCGTGCGAGGTGGTTGGAGCGCAAGACAACTCTCGAACGGATCTGCCGATTCGGTCCAAAATTTCGCCTTAGTAATATTTTGTTCAAATATAGTTTAAGTTTGAAGATAAACCATATCGGTCCGCTCCTTGAGGTACCTCCCCCACAAAAGTTCAAAAATGTGCGGAAAAATTGTTCGTACGGTAACTTTTGAAGGGAGTGGCCGAATTGGTCTATACTTTACACATCCTAATATATCTACCAGATATAGATCAGGTTCAAATATGGGTTATATTTATCCACTCCAACCGGTACTTCCCACACAAAATTTCGGATAAGTTCACTTTAAGACCTGATATCGAAGCACTTTGATTTTTGTTGAAGCAACTTGTATTCGCTGCCTCAATTACGATGGTAAAAGTTTTTTTTAGGGGCAAGTCCATACTTCTTGAGCAAACAGCCGGAAGAGTGTAAAAACCCCCTATGGCACCATATGTTGAGGCTGGAGATCCACTTCCATAACGGTCAATGTCGATCCATTCCTTTTTGTATCTCCTCCGCAAAACTTTTGATATTTAATCCTAATCAACATTTTTGTCGGTTCAAACGCCCACAATTTTTAAATACATACGTATCTTGGAAAAAAAAATTATTTCAATATACACAGGCTGAAGGTATATCTCTGTCGGCAAAACCGACTGATACCTTTTTACTTGTTAAGTAGCACTTTTCTGACATTTCCATGCGACACACTCCAAAATCTTTTTAGTTAAAAAATAAATTTTCTGGTGCTGCTTTGGGGTCTTTCGTCAATTTATTTAATCATTCTCCTGTCAATTCGTGGGCCTGCCATGTAACGTCTTTAGTTTGAGCCTTCCTTCTCTCTCGGTGCGATATATGATGTTGTATACAGTTCTCAGCTTATGAGAGGTGATTTTAACGATTTCTCTGGCAGATTTACCATTATTATAATTGGAATAGCCCAAATGTAGCATATTTTCGGAAATCCGTTTACCTGACTTTCTCTTTTTTCTGAATATAACGTCTATGTTACACACACACAATGATTAATTTATGATGCAAAATTATGGATCCACATACCATAAAAGTCATAAAAATCCTTAATTGCAAAAAAATCGCTGGAAAAATCCCACGATTTTATTTAGTTGACATCACAAAAACCCGGTACCTATCATTTTTTACTGTTGCTTTTAATTTCCGACCGATTTCTGCATTAAGTGGCTTGATGATGTCATTAACAGGTAAATCAACAGATCTTTACAAAAAAAACTCAAAATTATTGAAAGAATTTCTTGTAGTAATTCCTAATTAAAAATCTAATTTTTTAAAAATTCAAGGTTTGCAATAATTTAGATGACTAACTGTATGTGTACGATTCTATCTAATGTTAAACAAAAACCCATCGAAATATGATATAATGATATGATAAAAAAGTCACCTCAGTAATGGAGACTCAGAGCGGATGACAGCTATTGACGTCTACTTTCAGAATATGTAACCATTATATACAAAAAGAATTCCGGTATACCGTATTTTTCCGAACCCAAAATTAAAATGTTTGATTTTCCACACTCGAAATTTAAAATTTAGAGTTTTTCTAGCGGATTATGTTTTGGATGTGAGCGTGATCAAAGTCGGTATTCACTACGAATTTCCAAAAACCCAGTCTTACCTCGCCCCTAAACACCAACAGTAATCCACATTTTAAATTTAAAGATTCTAGCTTCAGAGGTTTCGTCTAGGCATCAGTCAGATAGATATTGACGGAAAATAATCAAAGTGGGTTTGAATAAGAGCCCGATAAATACACAAATTAAGGTCTGTATCCATACCCAGCAAAAATACTCATTACAAATTGGCCTACTTTATCATTATTTTAACACGGGCATGTCATAGGGAGTAAGTACTTATTTTTGGCCACTAAAAAGTAGATAAATAAGTAGTTACTCCCTGGTTACTTCAAGTCGTAACTACTTATTTAAGTACTTATTTATTTACTTTTAAGTGCCAAAAAATAAGTACTTACTCCCTATGACATGTCCGTGTTAAAATAATGAGAAAGTAGGCCAATTTGTAATTAGTATTTTTGCTGGGTATTTAAATTTATTTAATATGCTTATATGCTCTTGTGATAATAGAAAATATAATATTCCATTAAATAATAATTTAAGGGATTTGTTTCCGAAGGAAAGTTACACTCAAATCTGGCAACACTGACAACACAATTTTATCAGAAGTAAAAGAGAGTGAGAGTAAATATTTAGGAACAATTTTCTTTTTTTTTCTTATGAACTTTGCAAAACGAAATTCTTATTGGAAGGTTCTTTGGTCTCTCTCTCTCTCTCCTCTCATTGCAACACACAATTGCTTGTTGGGCAATGGTGGGCAAATTGCGAGAGACTCATGTATTTTTTACACTTTTGTGTATGAGGCCGAGCATTTCTGCCCTACAGTGTTGTTGGGGCTATTTGATCTCTCACTCTCCAACAGCTCCAACATTTTCCTATATTGATTTTTTTTGCACTTTTTAATCCGTTTTTGGTATTGATCTCCTTGATTTTTCCTCAGTATTGTTGTATTTTCATTTTAAAACATTTTCAATTTTTCTCCACACTTCACTGCACTTTTATATTGGATTTGAAAATTAATATTGTTAAAAGTGAAGAAGAAGAAAAAAGGGGAAGAAAAATCCAATGCACATAAACAGCAATACGAAGAAAACGATATGATAAAAAATTACAAAAGCATTGCATTTTGTAATATCAAAATTGTAAGAAATTTTGTATAATTTTTGAAAAATAAATTTTTAACATTTATTTTGGCTTTGTTTTATTAAATATTATTTTTTATTTTATGATCACCACACATTTCTTTTTTAATTTAACCAACCATCTTAAATCACAAACATGAAAGAAAATTCTAACAAGAATATATCCACAAAGTAAAAACAAAATAAATAAATCAAGTCATCGAATGGTGGAAATAACGCGACGCGCACAACAAACAGCCTGCTTTTGCAATGGAGGAAAACCCGACGTTCGTTTATGCGGCTAGCTGGGATAGACTGATTGGGTTGGTTGGCTGCGAGAGAACTGCTTGCCTGCCTGGCCGTTAAAATTGATCTAAAAAGCGCAATTTTCCCCCTTCTTGGAACGCTCACATCCGAAACAAAATGGAAAAGATATATACAAAAATACGCACAACAAATATTGTGTGGCCCCAACAAAATAAAACGAAATCGTTTCACGATGAAAATCATGAGAAAACTTTTTAAACTTCATCTCTCACACTCTCAACGATTCTATACTCTTCTAAAGATTTCTAGTTACAATTCTCAGTATTTCATTCGTGGGTTTGGGGTTACCATTTGCCTAATTTTTTTTTTATAATCGACCAAAAAGTAAATTTTTATGTGTTGGGGAACTTCTTGGATCGGGTTGATATTTTTGCCATAAGTAGTCCTTGGTACCCTGATCACAAAGATATATAGCTTTCGGGGGAAGTCATACTTCCCGAGGTATCTATCTGGAATATTGTGAGAAAGACTAAGGAGACCATAATAGCTACATGCCATTGTTCGACCAATTATGGACCTCACGGCCCTAAACTGGTCAACGGACATCAGCGACATACAATGAAAAGACCTCCTCACAGTCCAAAATACTGCGCTACACTGCACGTAATTTTAAATCCCCAGAAGGTTTTGATACCAGTGCACTTTAGTATGGTACTTGCCTATACATATTCCTATGCTCAGGGGGAGACTCTACCCCATAAGTGACAACGAGAAGACCCAGCTCCAAATACCTTACCGGAAAGGAAAGGATCAAAGTCTGGCGGGGCCAACTATATGATACCCTACACCACTGTGAATATGTAGAATATGTATATATGGGATCTATATCTAACTCTGAGCCGATTATATGGCACACTTATTTCTAGACATTCCAAATTTCATCAAAATTGGACAGATATATGGTGTTTGGTACATCAAATACCTCAAATCGGCCGAAAATATATATAAGAGCTATAATCTGAAACGATTCCGATAAAATTTGGCACATTTATTTCTAGACCAAATTTAGTTACACATTCCAAATTTCATGGAAATCGGACATAAATAGCGTGTTTGGGCAGCAAACACGTGAATTCGGTCGGTAATATATATGGGAGCTATATCCATATCTGAACCGAATTTCACCAAAAGCAGTAGCGTTCTTCCTATGGCTAAAAAATTATATTCCCAAATTTTCAGCTGAATCGGACAATAAATGCAACCCAATCCCACGGTAGCGGGTTCTTACGTACCGGAGTGACCCGAAAGCATAGTGTTTCGGCCAGCGGCTGCTAACCCAGCATCAAACCTATACTTCTACGTAGGTGACATGCTGCTACAACAACTACATAAATGCAACCTGAACGTTGCGAACGGAGGGATATGAATAACTTGACTCAGAAAGTGATTCTATGTATATCCCCAAAAGGAACTATGGGTCTATCTCGTTTCCTTTTGTATGTTGCATAGAAACGCACAAAGACATAATACCCCTTACCACAGAGGGGTGTAGGGTATGAAAAGCTGAATCTTCTCCTGAGACCCGATATCTCACATATCCTTAATGTAATCAACTGACCTGACACCAAGATCTCTATTTACGGAGCCGGCCGAAGCTGCTAGGTCTGGTTGTGGACGTTTAAATGTCCACCTATTATTTTTTTTTTCTTCTCCCTTATCTTTCTCTATGCAGACATCGTCGATACAAACTTTACCTTAAGGGGATACAACAAAAAAAAAACCTAATAAGACCTATCTCGCTTGAGCCTAGGCCTAATGACCCGCATATGAAATGTATGGAGATAGTTGTTACCCATGGAACTGCCGAAGTAGAGTTGCTTAACGTACACAGCCGCCTATATATAGCTGTACTCACAGTTATAGATCCAACATTGACACAATTTGGAAGACCATAACTTACTGGTCTTAAATAAAGTTGTGTTATTTGGTCCAAGGTAACAGAGTTTAGGAGCAGATTGATAGCTCAACGTTTTGTCGGTAGTACAACATGGTGCACTTGAACCAACTTTACATGAAAGGAGCTTACACCTGGGAAGTTTTTGCGGATTCTGAAACTAAAATGTTCATAGATGAGAAAAATCAAAAAATTGTCAGAGCACTTTTTAAATAGGTCGCAGTCAAAGTTCACATTTTTAGGTTTTTTAACTTTTAACGATTCTTCTGGAAAACCGCAAGCCCTATCAGAATGGAACAAAAGAAAATTTTGTAGCAGTGAAAATTCTCTACAAGATTGTCCCTTATTAAATTTTCGTAAGTTTTACCATTTTTGAGATATAGAAGTTCAAAAACGTGAAAAATTTAAAAAATCATAAAAATGTGAACTTGTGCGCGATTATAAAAAGCGATGCGGCGTTCTTTTTTTTATTTTTCTCATATTTATATGAATACGATGAAATTTTCGTAAGTATTACCATTTTTGAGATATAGAAGTTCAAAAACGTGAAAAACCTAAAAAATCATAAAAATGTGAACTTGTCCGCGGTTATAAAAAGCAATCCGGCCTTTTTTTTTTTGTTTTTTTTTTTTTTTTTTATTTTTCTCCTATATGAACATTGTTGTTTCAGGATCCCCAAAAACTTCCCAGGTATATGTTCTTTCATTTAAATTTAGAGTAAAGTTCCGTCTCCGACTCTTCCGATATGTGTTCAATGAGGACATCGAGAAAATGTACCGCCAAATTCTTGTTCATACCGATCATACTCCATTTCAACGAATTCTATTCCGCAACCACCCAGGTGAGACCATTCATGATTTCAAGATACAAACTGGCACCTTCATGTGTGTGAAAATAAATTGGAATTTAAATTGGAAAATTTAATTTTAGCAAAGACACACACCAATAACAGGGTGATTATGAGATGACATTTTAAATTTAAATTGGACAAATTTAATCACAAATTCCAATATAAGGTGACATTTTAAATTGAAATTGGACAAATTTAATCACAAATTCCAATATAAGGTGAAATATTAAATTAAAATTGGACAAATTTAATTACAAATTTTAATACGCAAATTTGCTGATGTGCATACTGCTGGAACCACTGTTCAAAAACGGTGATGGGTGCGCCGGCGGAATAATTTTTTTTGTAATCAACATCGAAAATGCCTACAGGCCATGAATGTCGGATTTTTCTATATCTGTTCAGAGGCTGGTAAACAATTATTTGATATATCCCCAAGAGAAAATTTGATGAAGTTTATATATTGTTTGGCCCACTATTCAAAAACGGTGCCTCGTGCGTCGATGAAATAATTTTTGTCGGAATCAGCATCGAAAATACCCCTAGGCCATGTATTTTGGGAAGATCAATGCTTATTAAAATCTTGGAAAAAAAAATAATTTGTATATACACCCAACTTGCAGACATGCATATTTTGTTAGGCCCACTGTTCTGAAACGGTGACTCGTGCGTCCACGGGATAATTTTTATTGGAATCAGCATCAAAAATACCTCTAGGCCATGTATTTTGGGAAGATCAAAGCTTATTAAAATCTTGGAAAAAAAATTATTTGTTTATACACCCAACTTGCAGACATGCATATATTGTTAGGCCCACTGTTCTGAAACGGTGGCTCGTGCGTCCACGGGATAATTTTTATTGGAATCAGCATCGAAAATACCTCTAGGCCATGTATTTTGGGAAGATCAAAGCTTATTAAAATCTTGGAAAAAAATTTATTTGCATGTACACCCAATGAACCTCCCGAAGTGCATTTCCTGTTGGGCCCACTGTTCTGAAACGGTGGCTCGTGCGTCCACGGGATAATTTTTATTGGAATCAGCATCAAAAATACCTCTAGGCCATGTATTTTGGGAAGATCAAAGCTTATTAAAATCTTGGAAAAAAATTATTTGTATATACACCCAACTTGCAGACATGCATATTTTGTTATGCCCACTATTCCGAAACGGTGGATCGTGCGTCCACGGGATAATTTTTATTGGAATCAGCATCGAAAATACCTCTAGGCCATGTATTTTGGGAAGATCAAAGCTTATTAAAATCTTGGAAAAAAAATTATTTGTTTATACACCCAACTTGCAGACATGCATATTTTGTTAGGCCCACTATTCCGAAACGGTGGCTCGTGCGTCCACGGGATAATTTTTATTGGAATCAGCATCGAAAATACCTATAGGCCATATATTTTGGGAAGATCAAAGCTTATTAAAATCTTGGAAAAAAAATTATTTGTATATACACCCAACTTGCAGACATGCATATTTTGTTAGGCCCACTATTCCGAAACGGTGGATCGTGCGTCCACGGGATAATTTTTATTGGAATCAGCATCGAAAATACCTCTAGGCCATGTATTTTGGGAAGATCAAAGCTTATTAAAATCTTGGAAAAAAATTATTTGTATATACACCCAACTTGCAGACATGCATATTTTGTTAGGCCCACTATTCCGAAACGGTGACTCGTGCGTCCACGGGATAATTTTTATTGGAATCAGCATCAAAAATACCTCTAGGCCATGTATTTTGGGAAGATCAAAGCTTATTAAAATCTTGGAAAAAAAATAATTTGTATATACACCCAACTTGCAGATATGCATATTTTGTTAGGCCTACTGTTCTGAAACGGTGGCTCGTGCGTCCACGGGATAATTTTTATTGGAATCAGCATCGAAAATACCTCTAGGCCATGTATTTTGGGAAGATCAAAGCTTATTAAAATCTTGGAAAAAAATTATTTGTTTATACACCCAACTTGCAGACATGCATATTTTGTTAGGCCCACTATTCCGAAACGGTGGCTCGTGCGTCCACGGGATAATTTTTATTGGAATCAGCATCGAAAATACCTATAGGCCATATATTTTGGGAAGATCAAAGCTTATTAAAATCTTGGAAAAAAACTTATTTGCATGTACACCCAATGAACCTCCCGAAGTGCATTTCCTGTTGGGCCCACTGTTCTGAAACGGTGGCTCGTGCGTCCACGGGATAATTTTTATTGGAATCAGCATCGAAAATACCTCTAGGCCATGTATTTTGGGAAGATCAAAGCTTATTAAAATCTTGGAAAAAAAATTATTTGTTTATACACCCAACTTGCAGACATGCATATTTTGTTAGGCCCACTATTCCGAAACGGTGGCTCGTGCGTCCACGGGATAATTTTTATTGGAATCAGCATCGAAAATACCTATAGGCCATATATTTTGGGAAGATCAAAGCTTATTAAAATCTTGGAAAAAAAATTATTTGTATATACACCCAACTTGCAGACATGCATATTTTGTTAGGCCCACTATTCCGAAACGGTGGATCGTGCGTCCACGGGATAATTTTTATTGGAATCAGCATCGAAAATACCTCTAGGCCATGTATTTTGGGAAGATCAAAGCTTATTAAAATCTTGGAAAAAAATTATTTGTATATACACCCAACTTGCAGACATGCATATTTTGTTAGGCCCACTATTCCGAAACGGTGACTCGTGCGTCCACGGGATAATTTTTATTGGAATCAGCATCAAAAATACCTCTAGGCCATGTATTTTGGGAAGATCAAAGCTTATTAAAATCTTGGAAAAAAATAATTTGTATATACACCCAACTTGCAGATATGCATATTTTGTTAGGCCTACTGTTCTGAAACGGTGGCTCGTGCGTCCACGGGATAATTTTTATTGGAATCAGCATCGAAAATACCTCTAGGCCATGTATTTTGGGAAGATCAAAGCTTATTAAAATCTTGGAAAAAAAATTATTTGTTTATACACCCAACTTGCAGACATGCATATTTTGTTAGGCCCACTATTCCGAAACGGTGGCTCGTGCGTCCACGGGATAATTTTTATTGGAATCAGCATCGAAAATACCTATAGGCCATATATTTTGGGAAGATCAAAGCTTATTAAAATCTTGGAAAAAAACTTATTTGCATGTACACCCAATGAACCTCCCGAAGTGCATTTCCTGTTGGGCCCACTGTTCTGAAACGGTGGCTCGTGCGTCCACGGGATAATTTTTATTGGAATCAGCATCAAAAATACCTCTAGGCCATGTATTTTGGGAAGATCAAAGCTTATTAAAATCTTGGAAAAAAATTATTTGTATATACACCCAACTTGCAGACATGCATATTTTGTTAGGCCCACTATTCCGAAACGGTGGCTCGTGCGTCCACGGGATAATTTTTATTGGAATCAGCATCGAAAATACCTATAGGCCATATATTTTGGGAAGATCAAAGCTTATTAAAATCTTGGAAAAAAACGTATTTGCATGTACACCCAATGAACCTCCCGAAGTGCATTTCCTGTTGGGCCCACTGTTCTGAAACGGTGGCTCGTGCGTCCACGGGATAATTTTTATTGGAATCAGCATCAAAAATACCTCTAGGCCATGTATTTTGGGAAGATCAAAGCTTATTAAAATCTTGGAAAAAAATTATTTGTATATACACCCAACTTGCAGACATGCATATTTTGTTAGGCCCACTATTCCGAAACGGTGACTCGTGCGTCCACGGGATAATTTTTATTGGAATCAGCATCAAAAATACCTCTAGGCCATGTATTTTGGGAAGATCAAAGCTTATTAAAATCTTGGAAAAAAAATAATTTGTATATACACCCAACTTGCAGACATGCATATTTTGTTAGGCCCACTTTTCGGAAACGGTGGCTCGTGCGTCCACGGGATAATTTTTATTGGAATCAGCATCAAAAATACCTCTAGGCCATGTATTTTGGGAAGATCAAAGCTTATTAAAATCTTGGAAAAAAATTATTTGTATATACACCCAACTTGCAGACATGCATATTTTGTTAGGCCCACTATTCCGAAACGGTGGCTCGTGCGTCCACGGGATAATTTTTATTGGAATCAGCATCGAAAATACCTCTAGGCCATGTATTTTGGGAAGATCAAAGCCTATTAAAATCTTGGAAAAAAATTATTTGTTTATACACCCAACTTGCAGACATGCATATTTTGTTAGGCCCACTGTTCTGAAACAGTGGCTCGTGCGTCCACGGGATAATTTTTATTGGAATCAGCATCGAAAATACCTCTAGGCCATGTATTTTGGGAAGATCAAAGCTTATTAAAATCTTGGAAAAAAATTATTTGTATATACACCCAACTTGCAGACATGCATATATTGTTAGGCCCACTATTCCGAAACGGTGGCTCGTGCGTCCACGGGATAATTTTTATTGGAATCAGCATCGAAAATACCTCTAGGCCATGTATTTTGGGAAGATCAAAGCTTATTAAAATCTTGGAAAAAAAATTATTTGTTTATACACCCAACTTGCAGACATGCATATATTGTTAGGCCCACTGTTCTGAAACGGTGGCTCGTGCGTCCACGGGATAATTTTTATTGGAATCAGCATCGAAAATACCTCTAGGCCATGTATTTTGGGAAGATCAAAGCTTATTAAAATCTTGGAAAAAAAATTTATTTGCATGTACACCCAATGAACCTCCCGAAGTGCATTTCCTGTTGGGCCCACTGTTCTGAAACGGTGGCTCGTGCGTCCACGGGATAATTTTTATTGGAATCAGCATCAAAGCTTATTAAAATCTTGGAAAAAAATTATTTGTATATACACCCAACTTGCAGACATGCATATTTTGTTATGCCCACTATTCCGAAACGGTGGCTCGTGCGTCCACGGGATAATTTTTATTGGAATCAGCATCGAAAATACCTCTAGGCCATGTATTTTGGGAAGATCAAAGCTTATTAAAATCTTGGAAAAAAATTATTTGTATATACACCCAACTTGCAGACATGCATATTTTGTTAGGCCCACTATTCCGAAACGGTGGCTCGTGCGTCCACGGGATAATTTTTATTGGAATCAGCATCGAAAATACCTATAGGCCATATATTTTGGGAAGATCAAAGCTTATTAAAATCTTGGAAAAAAATTTATTTGCATGTACACCCAATGAACCTCCCGAAGTGCATTTCCTGTTGGGCCCACTGTTCTGAAACGGTGGCTCGTGCGTCCACGGAATATTTTGTTCTGGATAGGGCATCGAACGTCCATCAAGCCCATGTCTTTCAATAGATTCTAAATATATTCAGATTTTGGGAAAAAATTATTTTTTATATTCCCACTACGAAAACTGCTAAAGGGAAATTATTGTGGGCCCCCCCACTTAATAATGGGGAGGGGTTCGTCCACGGAATATTTTTTTCTGGATAGGGCATCGAATGACCATCAAGCCCATGTCTTTCAATAGATTCTAAATATATTCAGATTTTGGGAAAAAATTATTTTTTATATTCCCACTACGAAAACTGCTAAAGGGAAATTATTGTGGGGCCCCCACTTAATAATGGGGAGGGGTTCGTCCACGGAATATTTTTTTCTGGATAGGGCATCGAATGTCTATTAAGTCCATGTCTTTCAATAGATTCTAAATATATTCAGATTTTGGGAAAAAATTATTTTTTATATTCCCACTACGAAAACTGCTGAAGGGAAATTATTGTGGGGCCCCCACTTAATAATGGGGAGGGGTTCGTCCACGGAATATTTTTTTTCTGGATAGAGCATTGAATGACCATCAAGCCCATGTCTTTCAATAGATTCTAAATATATTCAGATTTTGGGAAAAAATTATTTTTTATATTCCCACTACGAAAACTGCTAAAGGGAAATTATTGTGGGGCCCCCACTTAATAATGGGGAGGGGTTCGTCCACGGAATATTTTTTTCTGGATAGGGCATCGAATGTCTATTAAGTCCATGTCTTTCAAGAAATTCTAAATATATTCAGATTTTGGAAAACAAATTTTATATACCCACTACGAAAAGGATAATTAAGTTGTTACAGAAAGTTGTTTGTTAAGTCACTTTGTTCTCTGTTAACTCTCTCTTCATGAGAACTTGCTAGTAACCAACCACACCATATAATGGTTTGCGATCGAGTTATCGTGTCGGGTTTTGGCTCATTTGTCTAAGAGGTCGGTACAAACGCAGTTTTATAGCAGAGGATTGGGTTCAAATCCCCGAGGAGGTGAAAGTCTTTCTATTTATTTTTTGTTTTGTTTTATTAATTAACAAATTTTATTAAATATGCAGAAACCCTTTAAAAACCCCAAACATTTTTTTTTTTCACAAAAAATAACAATTTGCGATTGCGTGGAGATACATAGGCCGAATGAAACTTTGTAAACATGGACTGACAAATTACAGACAATACTATGACGAAATGCAAAAATTTGCGAAAATATCCGAGTTTTACGTAAATATTTGCAACCATTTGGCATTATGTGGGTTAAAAACCGATTTTCGTAATTTTGGATGAAAAATTTAAACATGTGATACAAATTTAATCATTTATGTTATATCTACTTACATACATATGTATGTATATAAATTCAGGAATTTATTAGGAATGTACTAACAGTATTTTTTCAATCAAAAACCAGCACATTGAAAACATTTATACACATAGGTACATACATACATACATATAAAATCCTCCAAACTTTTCCCCATTTTAAAGAACGCCCGATTCCAAGAAAACTATGCGTTCTAGAGAAAAAGGGTATTTTATATAAAATGCTTAGAAAGTCACGAAATTATCATTTTCAAATAAAGTTTTAAGTTTTCTCGAAAAAAAATCTCGGCGCTAAGTGAGTTAACCCACTTTTTGCGAGAAACCTTAAAATTGTTTATGAAAATTATATTTTAAGACTTTTTTAAGTATTTTTTATGAAATAACTTTTTTCTCTAAAACGTATAGTTTTTCTGCAATCGGGCCTTCTTTTAAAAACGCCAACAACTTTGAAGTGTAATATAGGTGTATCCTTATTAGAGTTGGGTAATCTAGTTCCTTGTACTAGTTCCAAAACGTATGAGTAACATCATGAAATATAACGTGTGATGTTAAGTATACGCAGTTTGTTCAAAGAAAAAATGTGGGCCATTGGAACTGCGAAGTGAACTATATAGTTCCATATAGTTCCTTTGGCACAACTCTAATCCTTATATGCCAATCCCTTGGTATTTGATTAAGAAAATACTCTTACTACCTATATTCCTAATAAATCCCTGGCTTTATACGATTCTAACATGTATGATTAAACTTTTATCGCATATTCAAATTTTTCATCAAATGTCGAAAATTACAAAAAAGTCGAGTTTTTTTAATAGCTTGGGTTTTATCCCAATTGTGGGTAAATGCTTTATAAGCATTAAATGATAGATAACGGACAATACTATAACAAAATGCAAAAACCCACAAAAATATTCGAATATACCAGCGTTTTACGTAAATTTTTGAAATCATTTGTTGTGGTGTTTAAACGACCAGAGGCTTTAAACATAGTACACGTTGACAAAAAACAATGATAGTCTTCGAGGTCTACATATTTCGTTAATATCAAAGTCTAGTTGAATATGTACATATGTAATTACTTTCCTAATTTGTAAATAATACTTTACATCTTGCATTTCAATTTTTTTAGCTAAACAATAGTTTTTATTTACTGAAAAGGGTTGACTGTCATTCAAAACTGATATGTAGTGGTACCGCCCTTTAAAAGATATTTTGTGTTACGATCTGTGATGTCTGTTTGCTCCAGAATTCTCTTATTTGCCTTTTTCTATACTTAAAAGTTTCCATAGCTATTTTTAGCTTTTGTGTTTTTATTATCTTCTCTCCTTCTCTCCAACCAAAAATGATGCTTAAAAGCGCGGGAGAAAATTGGCTTTTAAAAAATAGTATTAGGCTTAGACTGCACATGTTTACTATGTGCATGTGTATACTACCTACCCCTAAACGTAATAAAAAGAAAGATGCAGTGCTAATAGTATACGTTTAACTCAGTGTCGATAAGGAGCTTGCGTAGCTGAAGTGGTTAAGAGTCTGTCGTTGCAGTCTGTTGGTCTTGGGTTCAAATCCCTGTGGAGTTTTGATGACTTATTTTTTTGCGTTTTTATTTATTTAACAAAAAAGAAAGATTTTGTCTTATTAATTTATGAATAAATATTCACTATAAATAAACAACTTTATGTAATCAAAACTCCATTGAGATTTGAACCCAAGACCGATAAATCGCAACGTCAGACTCTCAACCAATTCGGCTATGCAACCTCAGTAGCGGTACTGAAGAAAATGCATAAAATATATGTTTCGTAAAAAATAAATATAATACATTTTTTCCGAGAGTAAGTTATCAGGATTTTACTTTAATCAATATTCTTCTGTTGTGTATTTTCCCTGTCTGAATTTTATCAACCAGTTTAAAAATAGTTTATTATAAATTTTCTACAACCAAATATGTACATACTATGTACATGTAAATTGGTTTAAAAATCATATAGAGCTGAACAGAAAAAGGTACACAATGTCCATCTCTGCATTACATTTCAACTAACTGTAAATTTGTTGAAGTCACCGAGACATCAAACAAATTGACAATGAAAATGGACTTTTTCAACGTGTTTTTTGTTTTTGAAGAAAATAATAAAATGTATAAATAATTCGCATTTGCATTTTCTAAATAAATTTCATATAAAACCAACATTCATTATAAGTTGATCGAGGTACTACATGTGGTACAGTTTGTTGTAGTGGTATGAAGAAGGAATGCAACAGGCAACGTAATATAAATGAAGGTGTGTTTGTGGGTAACAGTAGACACTCGAAAAAGGCAAAGGAGAAAATGTTCAATCATCCCTATTGGAAAAAAAAAACAGAACAAAAAACACATTTTTTTGCACAGCGTTTGTTAAACTGTAAATCAGCAAATAAGCCAAAATAGGTAGTTTAGCTTATAACTAGTTCAAAATTAATCAAGCTAGCATTGGATAATATTGAATACTTTGGTTCTCAACCCTAATTAGACAGTTGGCCTAAGGGGAAATATTGGGAAAATATTAAGTTGTGTTTATAAAATAGTCAGCATTATTTTAAACTAAAACTAATGGAATCTCTCAAATAAAACGCTTGCATATAAATTAAAAGTCGTGACAAAATTAAACGGCGAGCGTTTTGAGAGATTCCATCTTGATGAAGAATATAATACTTGATGCTAAGCGAAAAATTATTTTCTAGTTTTAAATGCATTTATAATAATACACTGTAGCTTATTTTTTTAAATTATTTTTGATTTTAATACAAATAGCGGTTGCCTTATTAGGTTGCAGGTCCTTATTATTTTTGTACAAATTTTTGGATAAAAGACATAATAAAAATATAAAAAAGAACAAAAACATTTTCATTAATTTACTCTTAGTAATCGCAAATTAATGAATTAATTAAAGAAACTGAACAGGATACTTTTGACTGTGACTCTATAAATTTGTACGTATTATGTCTGTTATCCAAATACATACAGTGTCGGCCAAAACTAAACCACCCCCTCAGTAAATTTTTTTAAAATGATATTTTTTTTAAGAAAACAAAGTTATAAATTTATTTTTTATTTATTTATATTTTTATTGTTGGAAAATACAAAAATAATGAATTCAGAATTCAATAAACAAAAGTTAAACTTCAAAAAACATTTTACGTCGCAAGTATAAGCGGACAAAACTAAAGCACCCCCCAATTTGAGGTACAACAAAAACCATTGAAATCAATATTTCGTTGCGTATCCTCTTTTCTGGATGACACAAGCACATCTTTTAGGCATAGAGGATAGCAAATTATAGATTATTGCAGAAGAAATAATTGATTTTCGGAAAATTTAGCTTAAATCCTAAAAATACTGAAAATCAGGTCCACAATTTTTTGTGGAAATGTTTTGTGACCTCTAGGAACCCTAAGTACCAAATTACAGCTAATTTAGTAGGAAAATGTGGCTTACTCAAAATACCGATGACCGGAAGTTACCGCTATATGGGGGCTATACCAAAACATTAGCCGATATTGTTTATATTCATCCAAAAATTATGCTACAGCATCTTCTGGTAAAATACAATATCTCTTAGACTGAAAAATTAGCAAAAGAACGATTTACAGAAGAACGGTAGACGACGGGTTAGTTTTTTCCGCTTATATTTGCGACTAAACTTTTGTTTATTAAATTCTAAATTCCTTATGTTTGTATTTTCCAATAATGAAGATATAAATAAATAAAAAAAATATATAAAATAAATTTACAAAATTTTTTTCTTAAAAAATTATCATTTTAAAAAAATGTACTGAGGGGGTGCTTTAGTTTTGTCCGACACTGTATGTGTACAAAAATAATAAGGATCTGAGAAGGCATCCAATATTTGTATTAAAAAATAAAAATATTTGTATCTTTGACTATGCCTATCTGTACTTTTTATACGTTAACCTGTAGGGACTATAATTAGTTTAAAATTATCATAATGCTGACTATTTTATAAACACAACTTAATATTTTCCCAATATTTCCCCTTAGGCCAACTGTCTAATTAGGGTTGAGAACCAAAGTATTCAATATTATCCAATGCTAGCTTGATTAATTTTGAACTAGTTATAAGCTAAACTACCTATTTTGGCTTATTTGCTGATTTACAGTTTAACAAACGCTGTGCAAAAAAATGTGTTTTTTGTTCTGTTTTTTTTTCCAATAGGGATGATTGAACATTTTCTCCTTTGCCTTTTTCGAGTGTCTACTGTTACCCACAAACACACCTTCATTTATATTACGTTGCCTGTTGCATTCCTTCTTCATACCACTACAACAAACTGTACCACATGTAGTACCTCGATCAACTTATAATGAATGTTGGTTTTATATGAAATTTATTTAGAAAATGCAAATGCGAATTATTTATACATTTTATTATTTTCTTCAAAAACAAAAAACACGTTGAAAAAGTCCATTTTCATTGTCAATTTGTTTGATGTCTCGGTGACTTCAACAAATTTACAGTTAGTTGAAATGTAATGCAGAGATGGACATTGTGTACCTTTTTCTGTTCAGCTCTATATGATTTTTAAACCAATTTACATGTACATAGTATGTACATATTTGGTTGTAGAAAATTTATAATAAACTATTTTTAAACTGGTTGATAAAATTCAGACAGGGAAAATACACAACAGAAGAATATTGATTAAAGTAAAATCCTGATAACTTACTCTCGGAAAAAATGTATTATATTTATTTTTTACGAAACATATATTTTATGCATTTTCTTCAGTACCGCTACTGAGGTTGCATAGCCGAATTGGTTGAGAGTCTGACGTTGCGATTTATCGGTCTTGGGTTCAAATCTCAATGGAGTTTTGATTACATAAAGTTGTTTATTTATAGTGAATATTTATTCATAAATTAATAAGACAAAATCTTTCTTTTTTGTTAAATAAATAAAAACGCAAAAAAATAAGTCATCAAAACTCCACAGGGATTTGAACCCAAGACCAACAGACTGCAACGACAGACTCTTAACCACTTCAGCTACGCAAGCTCCTTATCGACACTGAGTTAAACGTATACTATTAGCACTGCATCTTTCTTTTTATTACGTTTAGGGGTAGGTAGTATACACATGCACATAGTAAACATGTGCAGTCTAAGCCTAATACTATTTTTTAAAAGCCAATTTTCTCCCGCGCTTTTAAGCATCATTTTTGGTTGGAGAGAAGGAGAGAAGATAATAAAAACACAAAAGCTAAAAATAGCTATGGAAACTTTTAAGTATAGAAAAAGGCAAATAAGAGAATTCTGGAGCAAACAGACATCACAGATCGTAACACAAAATATCTTTTAAAGGGCGGTACCACTACATATCAGTTTTGAATGACAGTCAACCCTTTTCAGTAAATAAAAACTATTGTTTAGCTAAAAAAATTGAAATGCAAGATGTAAAGTATTATTTACAAATTAGGAAAGTAATTACATATGTACATATTCAACTAGACTTTGATATTAACGAAATATGTAGACCTCGAAGACTATCATTGTTTTTTGTCAACGTGTACTATGTTTAAAGCCTCTGGTCGTTTAAACACCACAACAAATGATTTCAAAAATTTACGTAAAACGCTGGTATATTCGAATATTTTTGTGGGTTTTTGCATTTTGTTATAGTATTGTCCGTTATCTATCATTTAATGCTTATAAAGCATTTACCCACAATTGGGATAAAACCCAAGCTATTAAAAAAACTCGACTTTTTTGTAATTTTCGACATTTGATGAAAAATTTGAATATGCGATAAAAGTTTAATCATACATGTTAGAATCGTATAAAGCCAGGGATTTATTAGGAATATAGGTAGTAAGAGTATTTTCTTAATCAAATACCAAGGGATTGGCATATAAGGATTAGAGTTGTGCCAAAGGAACTATATGGAACTATATAGTTCACTTCGCAGTTCCAATGGCCCACATTTTTTCTTTGAACAAACTGCGTATACTTAACATCACACGTTATATTTCATGATGTTACTCATACGTTTTGGAACTAGTACAAGGAACTAGATTACCAAACTCTAATAAGGATACACCTATATTACACTTCAAAGTTGTTGGCGTTTTTAAAAGAAGGCCCGATTGCAGAAAAACTATACGTTTTAGAGAAAAAAGTTATTTCATAAAAAATACTTAAAAAAGTCTTAAAATATAATTTTCATAAACAATTTTAAGGTTTCTCGCAAAAAGTGGGTTAACTCACTTAGCGCCGAGATTTTTTTTCGAGAAAACTTAAAACTTTATTTGAAAATGATAATTTCGTGACTTTCTAAGCATTTTATATAAAATACCCTTTTTCTCTAGAACGCATAGTTTTCTTGGAATCGGGCGTTCTTTAAAATGGGGAAAAGTTTGGAGGATTTTATATGTATGTATGTATGTACCTATGTGTATAAATGTTTTCAATGTGCTGGTTTTTGATTGAAAAAATACTGTTAGTACATTCCTAATAAATTCCTGAATTTATATACATACATATGTATGTAAGTAGATATAACATAAATGATTAAATTTGTATCACATGTTTAAATTTTTCATCCAAAATTACGAAAATCGGTTTTTAACCCACATAATGCCAAATGGTTGCAAATATTTACGTAAAACTCGGATATTTTCGCAAATTTTTGCATTTCGTCATAGTATTGTCTGTAATTTGTCAGTCCATGTTTACAAAGTTTCATTCGGCCTATGTATCTCCACGCAATCGCAAATTGTTATTTTTTGTGAAAAAAAAAAATGTTTGGGGTTTTTAAAGGGTTTCTGCATATTTAATAAAATTTGTTAATTAATAAAACAAAACAAAAAATAAATAGAAAGACTTTCACCTCCTCGGGGATTTGAACCCAATCCTCTGCTATAAAACTGCGTTTGTACCGACCTCTTAGACAAATGAGCCAAAACCCGACACGATAACTCGATCGCAAACCATTATATCGAGCCCTTCCCGCGAAAATGATGTAAGCGACATTTTTTCGATTTTCGTTTTTTTACGGAAATCTATGAAGAATATTCCAACACACCATCTCCCAAATTTTTAGAACTCAGCCATGTACCGTTACGAAATTAGAGCAAAAACAATTTTGATGTAAGCGCCATTTTTGCTTTTTGTGTACATTTGTTTGTGACAGCGAATTGTCGCTTACATCAAATTGCACATTTACATACCATGTCGTTATTCAACTATATTACAAGAAATGCGTTTTAATCTTATAATTCTTCGAATAAATACTTGCTATAAAATTAGTATGCTTTGTTTTTAAATTGTAGATAAGAATTACTCTAAAAATGATTTGTTTCAAATAATTTTTTTTGATGTAACCGCCACTTCTCAAAGTAAAAGCCTGATTGCGTGACAGCGAAAAATATGTAAGCGACACAAACTACCGTTATATTGAAGATATTCCGCAATTTTTTTATTTTTTCAGTAAGTAGGATTTAATAACTGAACTATACCAAATTTGAATAAACAATTTTGGTTGTGTCTAAAGTTATTCAATAAAAACCGTCTCCTGTAAAATTAGCTTTTTGTCGCTTACACCTTTTTCGCGGGAAGGGCTCGATATGGTGTGGTTGGTTACTAGCAAGTTCTCATGAAGAGAGAGTTAACAGAGAACAAAGTGACTTAACAAACAACTTTCTGTAACAACTTAATTATCCTTTTCGTAGTGGGTATATAAAATTTGTTTTCCAAAATCTGAATATATTTAGAATTTCTTGAAAGACATGGACTTAATAGACATTCGATGCCCTATCCAGAAAAAAATATTCCGTGGACGAACCCCTCCCCATTATTAAGTGGGGGCCCCACAATAATTTCCCTTTAGCAGTTTTCGTAGTGGGAATATAAAAAATAATTTTTTCCCAAAATCTGAATATATTTAGAATCTATTGAAAGACATGGGCTTGATGGTCATTCAATGCTCTATCCAGAAAAAAAATATTCCGTGGACGAACCCCTCCCCATTATTAAGTGGGGGCCCCACAATAATTTCCCTTCAGCAGTTTTCGTAGTGGGAATATAAAAAATAATTTTTTCCCAAAATCTGAATATATTTAGAATCTATTGAAAGACATGGACTTAATAGACATTCGATGCCCTATCCAGAAAAAAATATTCCGTGGACGAACCCCTCCCCATTATTAAGTGGGGGCCCCACAATAATTTCCCTTTAGCAGTTTTCGTAGTGGGAATATAAAAAATAATTTTTTCCCAAAATCTGAATATATTTAGAATCTATTGAAAGACATGGGCTTGATGGTCATTCGATGCCCTATCCAGAAAAAAATATTCCGTGGACGAACCCCTCCCCATTATTAAGTGGGGGGGCCCACAATAATTTCCCTTTAGCAGTTTTCGTAGTGGGAATATAAAAAATAATTTTTTCCCAAAATCTGAATATATTTAGAATCTATTGAAAGACATGGGCTTGATGGACGTTCGATGCCCTATCCAGAACAAAATATTCCGTGGACGCACGAGCCACCGTTTCAGAACAGTGGGCCCAACAGGAAATGCACTTCGGGAGGTTCATTGGGTGTACATGCAAATAAATTTTTTTCCAAGATTTTAATAAGCTTTGATCTTCCCAAAATATATGGCCTATAGGTATTTTCGATGCTGATTCCAATAAAAATTATCCCGTGGACGCACGAGCCACCGTTTCGGAATAGTGGGCCTAACAAAATATGCATGTCTGCAAGTTGGGTGTATATACAAATAATTTTTTTCCAAGATTTTAATAAGCTTTGATCTTCCCAAAATACATGGCCTAGAGGTATTTTCGATGCTGATTCCAATAAAAATTATCCCGTGGACGCACGAGCCACCGTTTCGGAATAGTGGGCATAACAAAATATGCATGTCTGCAAGTTGGGTGTATATACAAATAATTTTTTTCCAAGATTTTAATAAGCTTTGATGCTGATTCCAATAAAAATTATCCCGTGGACGCACGAGCCACCGTTTCAGAACAGTGGGCCCAACAGGAAATGCACTTCGGGAGGTTCATTGGGTGTACATGCAAATAAATTTTTTTTCCAAGATTTTAATAAGCTTTGATCTTCCCAAAATACATGGCCTAGAGGTATTTTCGATGCTGATTCCAATAAAAATTATCCCGTGGACGCACGAGCCACCGTTTCAGAACAGTGGGCCTAACAATATATGCATGTCTGCAAGTTGGGTGTATAAACAAATAATTTTTTTTCCAAGATTTTAATAAGCTTTGATCTTCCCAAAATACATGGCCTAGAGGTATTTTCGATGCTGATTCCAATAAAAATTATCCCGTGGACGCACGAGCCACCGTTTCGGAATAGTGGGCCTAACAATATATGCATGTCTGCAAGTTGGGTGTATATACAAATAATTTTTTTCCAAGATTTTAATAAGCTTTGATCTTCCCAAAATACATGGCCTAGAGGTATTTTCGATGCTGATTCCAATAAAAATTATCCCGTGGACGCACGAGCCACCGTTTCAGAACAGTGGGCCTAACAAAATATGCATGTCTGCAAGTTGGGTGTATAAACAAATAATTTTTTTCCAAGATTTTAATAGGCTTTGATCTTCCCAAAATACATGGCCTAGAGGTATTTTCGATGCTGATTCCAATAAAAATTATCCCGTGGACGCACGAGCCACCGTTTCGGAATAGTGGGCCTAACAAAATATGCATGTCTGCAAGTTGGGTGTATAAACAAATAATTTTTTTTCCAAGATTTTAATAAGCTTTGATCTTCCCAAAGTACATGGCCTAGAGGTATTTTCGATGCTGATTCCAATAAAAATTATCCCGTGGACGCACGAGCCACCGTTTCCGAAAAGTGGGCCTAACAAAATATGCATGTCTGCAAGTTGGGTGTATATACAAATTATTTTTTTTCCAAGATTTTAATAAGCTTTGATCTTCCCAAAATACATGGCCTAGAGGTATTTTTGATGCTGATTCCAATAAAAATTATCCCGTGGACGCACGAGTCACCGTTTCGGAATAGTGGGCCTAACAAAATATGCATGTCTGCAAGTTGGGTGTATATACAAATAATTTTTTTCCAAGATTTTAATAAGCTTTGATCTTCCCAAAATACATGGCCTAGAGGTATTTTTGATGCTGATTCCAATAAAAATTATCCCGTGGACGCACGAGCCACCGTTTCAGAACAGTGGGCCCAACAGGAAATGCACTTCGGGAGGTTCATTGGGTGTACATGCAAATACGTTTTTTTCCAAGATTTTAATAAGCTTTGATCTTCCCAAAATATATGGCCTATAGGTATTTTCGATGCTGATTCCAATAAAAATTATCCCGTGGACGCACGAGCCACCGTTTCGGAATAGTGGGCCTAACAAAATATGCATGTCTGCAAGTTGGGTGTATATACAAATAATTTTTTTCCAAGATTTTAATAAGCTTTGATCTTCCCAAAATACATGGCCTAGAGGTATTTTCGATGCTGATTCCAATAAAAATTATCCCGTGGACGCACGAGCCACCGTTTCGGAATAGTGGGCATAACAAAATATGCATGTCTGCAAGTTGGGTGTATATACAAATAATTTTTTTCCAAGATTTTAATAAGCTTTGATCTTCCCAAAATACATGGCCTAGAGGTATTTTTGATGCTGATTCCAATAAAAATTATCCCGTGGACGCACGAGCCACCGTTTCAGAACAGTGGGCCCAACAGGAAATGCACTTCGGGAGGTTCATTGGGTGTACATGCAAATAAATTTTTTTTCCAAGATTTTAATAAGCTTTGATCTTCCCAAAATACATGGCCTAGAGGTATTTTCGATGCTGATTCCAATAAAAATTATCCCGTGGACGCACGAGCCACCGTTTCAGAACAGTGGGCCTAACAATATATGCATGTCTGCAAGTTGGGTGTATAAACAAATAATTTTTTTTCCAAGATTTTAATAAGCTTTGATCTTCCCAAAATACATGGCCTAGAGGTATTTTCGATGCTGATTCCAATAAAAATTATCCCGTGGACGCACGAGCCACCGTTTCGGAATAGTGGGCCTAACAAAATATGCATGTCTGCAAGTTGGGTGTATAAACAAATAATTTTTTTTCCAAGATTTTAATAAGCTTTGATCTTCCCAAAGTACATGGCCTAGAGGTATTTTCGATGCTGATTCCAATAAAAATTATCCCGTGGACGCACGAGCCACCGTTTCCGAAAAGTGGGCCTAACAAAATATGCATGTCTGCAAGTTGGGTGTATATACAAATTATTTTTTTTTCCAAGATTTTAATAAGCTTTGATCTTCCCAAAATACATGGCCTAGAGGTATTTTTGATGCTGATTCCAATAAAAATTATCCCGTGGACGCACGAGTCACCGTTTCGGAATAGTGGGCCTAACAAAATATGCATGTCTGCAAGTTGGGTGTATATACAAATAATTTTTTTCCAAGATTTTAATAAGCTTTGATCTTCCCAAAATACATGGCCTAGAGGTATTTTTGATGCTGATTCCAATAAAAATTATCCCGTGGACGCACGAGCCACCGTTTCAGAACAGTGGGCCCAACAGGAAATGCACTTCGGGAGGTTCATTGGGTGTACATGCAAATAAGTTTTTTTCCAAGATTTTAATAAGCTTTGATCTTCCCAAAATATATGGCCTATAGGTATTTTCGATGCTGATTCCAATAAAAATTATCCCGTGGACGCACGAGCCACCGTTTCGGAATAGTGGGCCTAACAAAATATGCATGTCTGCAAGTTGGGTGTATAAACAAATAATTTTTTTTCCAAGATTTTAATAAGCTTTGATCTTCCCAAAATACATGGCCTAGAGGTATTTTCGATGCTGATTCCAATAAAAATTATCCCGTGGACGCACGAGCCACCGTTTCAGAACAGTAGGCCTAACAAAATATGCATATCTGCAAGTTGGGTGTATATACAAATTATTTTTTTTCCAAGATTTTAATAAGCTTTGATCTTCCCAAAATACATGGCCTAGAGGTATTTTTGATGCTGATTCCAATAAAAATTATCCCGTGGACGCACGAGTCACCGTTTCGGAATAGTGGGCCTAACAAAATATGCATGTCTGCAAGTTGGGTGTATATACAAATAATTTTTTTCCAAGATTTTAATAAGCTTTGATCTTCCCAAAATACATGGCCTAGAGGTATTTTCGATGCTGATTCCAATAAAAATTATCCCGTGGACGCACGATCCACCGTTTCGGAATAGTGGGCCTAACAAAATATGCATGTCTGCAAGTTGGGTGTATATACAAATAATTTTTTTTCCAAGATTTTAATAAGCTTTGATCTTCCCAAAATATATGGCCTATAGGTATTTTCGATGCTGATTCCAATAAAAATTATCCCGTGGACGCACGAGCCACCGTTTCGGAATAGTGGGCCTAACAAAATATGCATGTCTGCAAGTTGGGTGTATAAACAAATAATTTTTTTTCCAAGATTTTAATAAGCTTTGATCTTCCCAAAATACATGGCCTAGAGGTATTTTCGATGCTGATTCCAATAAAAATTATCCCGTGGACGCACGATCCACCGTTTCGGAATAGTGGGCATAACAAAATATGCATGTCTGCAAGTTGGGTGTATATACAAATAATTTTTTTCCAAGATTTTAATAAGCTTTGATCTTCCCAAAATACATGGCCTAGAGGTATTTTTGATGCTGATTCCAATAAAAATTATCCCGTGGACGCACGAGCCACCGTTTCAGAACAGTGGGCCCAACAGGAAATGCACTTCGGGAGGTTCATTGGGTGTACATGCAAATAAATTTTTTTCCAAGATTTTAATAAGCTTTGATCTTCCCAAAATACATGCTGATTCCAATAAAAATTATCCCGTGGACGCACGAGCCACCGTTTCAGAACAGTGGGCCTAACAATATATGCATGTCTGCAAGTTGGGTGTATAAACAAATAATTTTTTTTCCAAGATTTTAATAAGCTTTGATCTTCCCAAAATACATGGCCTAGAGGTATTTTTGATGCTGATTCCAATAAAAATTATCCCGTGGACGCACGAGTCACCGTTTCAGAACAGTGGGCCTAACAAAATATGCATGTCTGCAAGTTGGGTGTATATACAAATTATTTTTTTTTCCAAGATTTTAATAAGCATTGATCTTCCCAAAATACATGGCCTAGGGGTATTTTCGATGCTGATTCCGACAAAAATTATTTCATCGACGCACGAGGCACCGTTTTTGAATAGTGGGCCAAACAATATATAAACTTCATCAAATTTTCTCTTGGGGATATATCAAATAATTGTTTACCAGCCTCTGAACAGATATAGAAAAATCCGACATTCATGGCCTGTAGGCATTTTCGATGTTGATTACAAAAAAAATTATTCCGCCGGCGCACCCATCACCGTTTTTGAACAGTGGTTCCAGCAGTATGCACATCAGCAAATTTGCGTATTAAAATTTGTAATTAAATTTGTCCAATTTTAATTTAATATTTCACCTTATATTGGAATTTGTGATTAAATTTGTCCAATTTCAATTTAAAATGTCACCTTATATTGGAATTTGTGATTAAATTTGTCCAATTTAAATTTAAAATGTCATCTCATAATCACCCTGTTACTGGTGTGTGTCTTTGCTAAAATTAAATTTTCCAATTTAAATTCCAATTTATTTTCACACACATGGCACCTTCGGTGTCATTTGTGCTCCGTACTTGGCTATTCGCATTCTTCTCTAACTTGCTGACGATGTTCAACTTCAGAATCCGGGTGCAAGTGACATTATTCATAATTTCATGTATGTAAAAGATGTACTTTTCCGAGCTCATTCCAGTCTTTACGTCATTAAATCCCGACGTAGTGTCAGCTGTTTTGGGTCTTCGAGGATGGACAAACAGCTTACAAGATCGTGGTGGCATTCTAGACTTCAAGGACCATAGTACAGCCAAAACGTCGGGGATTCGGTGGAACTATAGGTCTGATTCTTTCTTCGTTTCCACCACACCGTTTCCTTCTAAGTGTTCGTACACAAAGCGGGAGATTCTTCTTCTGGTCTGCAAATTATTCTATCATACAGACTGGCTTTCGATACGCATAGTTGTGCCACCAATTGTACTACAAAGCATATGGTAGTGGTTGGGATTACGTCATTACTCCCACTACATTGTCCGAATAGAAGATGTTCCAATCCAATTCTTCATAAAGTTCGAATTCCGAGATGGCACAAGTTTACCACGTCGGCTGACATTCAGTTTCATGGTTTTTATGATGCATCCTACAAGGCATTCACTTTTTACGTGCGAATAGCTAAAGGTACGTTCGTACTCTTTCACCTGGTGTATTCCATAGTAAGCGTTGCTCCAGAGCTGTTTTCATAAAATCATTCGTTCAATAATTCCATCCAAATGTCTTTTCCGTTCATACGTTTAGTCATCTCCCTCCCAAGGTACAACGAAATTCTATTTCAAGGCAATATTCTCTATATCATTGTGCTAGTTCCAAAGTACAAATCCAAATGTTCTTTTCCGGCGATGATTTTATATATTGTAATATTTTTTCCATCCTGAAGGAATACACCTGGTACCGGTTCTGAAATATGCTATGTATTTTTAGTTGTCTCCAAATCTTGTAAACAAAAGAAATTGCAGGTGTTACTTTTTATTACACTATGCAACACTGAAAATGCAAACAACTTCTAGTGTGGATTTTTTGAAAGTACATAATTAGACTACAAAAACCCTGGTAGGGGTTTGTCCTGTCACATCCAGTTCGGATTTTATGGCCTCATCTAAACCGGGCTAAATCTTTTGAACTTATCAGGTATTTATCTCAGAAACGAATAGGAATTTGGCCTTGCTGTCTATAGCAATATTGTAACCCTAAACTAGTAGAACTTATCTTTTGAAGAAACCACATAAGAAAAACTCAATCTAGGGCATCAAAATCTATAAAATATAGAAGATTTTAAATAATTGCTGAAATTCTGATCAGTATCGGTCAAACTGTTGGGAGTTGAACCAAGTAACCTTTTGCAAAAATCTTCCAAATAAAGTTCTCAACAATTCTTTAGAACATTCTCTAAAATGCTTACTTCATGTTGTTTCAGCCGTATTTTGCATAATTTATTCTCGCATTTCGGATTTCACCACATCATTGACATTTTTATTAAATCGTCGTTGAAAAATTTAGTGAAAACAATGGCATAGAGGCATTTTACAACAATGACATGTTCTGAAGAGTTGTGTATTACACTCCAGCGAATATTTTCTAAAAGAAAATGTTCAGAAAAAATTAACGGTTTTGAAGATACGGTGCGAAATGTATAACAATTGTGGAATTTATGCATATATTTTGAAATTCGAGGCAATAAATGTAGTTTTTGGAGTTCATTATTTTTCCAAATATTTTATTCTTGTCCTTTTCTACAAATTTGCTTCAGAGGTCGGAAGAAGATTCGCATTGGTTTCAGAGATATAGCCCCGAATTTCTTTAAAAACTCAATATTTAACCATGTTTAGATGGGGCTATAAAATCCGAGCTGGATCTGACACAACAAAACCCAACTAGGGTTTCTTGTCGTTTGGATCTGTACTTTCAAAAAATCCTCCGTTCGAATTGTTTGCACAAGACCACCTTAAAAATGTTGCACAGTGTTATTTTGCTTTAGTTGCAGTTCCTGCAAGGGGCCCGGTAATGTTAACGTTAACTTTTGTTCTAATTTTGCATCTCTCTCTTCGTACTAAATGCAAATGTTCTCTTTCCCTACTGGAATTTCTTTTTCTTTCTGGTAAATAAAACTTCACTTCGTGTTTATTCTACAAACACGACTGTTGTTCCTGGTAAGAATCGTTTCCAAAACCTTCAGATTTTTTCAATAAAATCCACTATTGTTCATTCCTGCTCCTAAAAAATCTTGTGTTTTTTCTTTCTCTTCTTTCCATACCATCCTGAGGGGAAATTCTTTCTAACTCAAAGAAAGTTTTTTCATTTCATCACAACAATTAAACATCACAGCTTTTCTAGGAAAATCCACATTTGGCATTTTTATTTGTAATTAACAAGAATATTGTATTTATTTGTAATGCGCACTTTGGTCATAAAGACTTTTTGCATTACTATGCATGAATAATAAATAAATAAAGTGAAACAGGGAGTTCTTCCTCAAAGTGGGGTGATATCTCCGGAACTGTTTATGCCGATGATTGTGTCATCTTGGCTTCGGGTACCATCCCTAATGCCAAAGAAAGGCTAAACTCCTATTTACCGAACCTACCACATTTTTTCGCACCCGGAATGTGAAAATTTCTGCCAGAATTCCGACTACAAACAACCCCAAAACTCTAGGGGTTACCGTCAACAACATGTTCATGTCGCCTGTGCCTGTCACATCTATCTACGACAAGCTGAGATGTAGGAACAAGGTCCTAAGTCCCTAGCCGGCAGCAATTGAGGTGCAGATAAAGAGACCTTGTTGAACACATATAACGCGATAAGTCGGTTTATGCTATATGCGGCGCCAGTGTGATACGCGAATGCAAGCGCAACGTTATGGAATAACATCCAGACCTGCCTTCTCATTTCAACAGAGGACAATCTGCATGAGCAGAAGAAGATGTTTCCAGTATGGCAACAAAATGGGGAACAACTCTAGTTTAGTAAAAACTCTCCGATTTTTCTGAAAGTTTTTCCGGAGGTTACCCGGTTATTGGACCCGAAAGTCCGGTTACGAAACCCGGGTTAGACCCGGCTCTACTGAACCGATTGCTGCATAATAAGTATCATTGGAAAGCTTATGGAAATACCTATCCAACAAGTGGTCATATGATGATCTTCAGGTGGTCAGATGATATAACCTAAAAATAGGTGTCCATATCTCTGGATCCAGAGAAGGTATTACAACATATAGCGCCATTTTGGAAAGGTTAAAGTGCGAGCTATAATCTGGCATACATTAAGCGGGCGCCCATAATGGACCCATTTTCGACTTTTTGAGGGTTTTATAAAAAAATCCGGGTCCAAAAATAGGTTATATCACCTGACCACCTATAGATAATCCCATCATATGACCACTTGTTGGATAGGTATTTCCATAAGCTTTCCAATGATACCCATTATGCAGCATTCGGTTCAGTAGAGCTGGGGCTAACTCGGGTTTGGTACACAGATTTTCGGGTCCAATAACCGGGTAACCGGGTCCGTCCCCCAAGAAAATTATACATTTCCGTGATCAGCGCAAAAATATCTACCTCTGGAAAAAGTTTCAGGAAAATCGGAGAGTTTTTACTAAACTAGAGTTAAGCCCAAAATGGTATGCTCTCGTTGCAGTACTTACACAGGTGTTACTGTCAGAGTCATCTAAATTAGGAGAGATTCTTCAGAGATGTTTCCAATCTGCTAAAAACCTGAAATACTAATTCACAAACAAAACGTTTGGAAATATGACCAACCACATTAAACACGTTTCAAACCAAGCTTAAAGAAGAAATTTTAAGAAATCGACCAGTCATCATCTTTTAACCTGAAAAAAACTCCATGGCAACCCTTTTGCCAATATAGAAGAATTCGCTCATCGTCTTCATTTCATAACAAAACAACAAATGGGGAAAGAAAATTCCCAACAACACTCCCAAAAGCACAGTGAATGAGAGAAAGAAACAAAACAAAAAAAAAAAACTTTTTCTTTGTAAAAGAGCATATGAAATTTCGAATGAGCGCAGAAGACGCCAAATGATCAAATGCCACAAATTGAGGAGTTGGGGGCTGGGGAGCACAATAAATGATAGAATGCAAACACGAAAGAAAGTCAAACGCAATTGAACGACGAGCGTATGGTTCATCGTGTTATGTGGATGGATGGATAAAACATAATCACAAATAATAGATGAGAACGAAAAAATGAATAGCGGCAGTGGCGATCGGTTGGTAGCAAGCAGCCTGGACAGACACTTTTGTTTGGTATTTTATAGGTGTCTATGAATATCGAATTTTTTCCAACATGATCGATTACAAATAACAAAACCTTAAGTATGTGCAAGAATTTCATTTGATGGCAAAAAAACAATAATTGGGTCTGACTTGCCTGCCTTGGCATGTGTAAAGAGGTGTTGTTTGTGGGTGAAAAATACTGATGATGGGTAAGTTTTGTTTTGAAAGGTTGCATAAAACTTTTGTTCTGCTGTTTCAAATAAGACCAATAGAACTCTATACACTTGCTTGATCTCTTCAAGTATTAGAGTTAATTCCATATGACTGTTGCAGCTCGCTAATACTGACGCAAATAAACAACCATCAGCAGGATTACTTCCGTATGAACCTGGGAGTTATCATAAGTGTCATTAACAATACATGGTAACAAAACGACATGATGAAGTAGTAATACTGTTGATCTCTATAGTCATTTAGTAGAAATCAGGAAGTTTTGGGAAAACTAATTCCGAGGGTCTGTGGGAGTCATGATAGTGTGCAAATCGCAATCGATGCTGCGATGCAGCATCGTACAAATAAGAGTTGCTTACGCAAACATATTGCCGATAAAAAGCTCTACTCCAGATTGTAGGTCCAACACTGACCCACTTTTTGGAAAGAAGCACATCATGAGTTGTTGCATACGGCCTTAGTTAATGACCATAGTGATATTAACGCTAGCTGAGCAGATTGATAGCCCTAATTCACCACCTCTGAACGTCGCACATCTTCAATCATATGAGAGCTAATTGGCAACCATCGCTTCGGAGAGGTATCCAACCCTTCTGATATTTTGTTCTTGTGTTGAAGAGACAGCAATCCTTAGGCAAGTCAATCCTGACATCGGTCCGTCCCGGAACATACATCCGACTTCTGCAGGTCTGCAGTTAGACCAAATTTCCTGGCGGGTCCAACAAATGGTCGTGATAAGCTTCGTCGAGCCAATCCTAGTGACCCCAGAGTTAGGAAGCTGGAAGTTAGGAAGATGGATGAGTACAAACGGAACAAGTGGATTGACCATCTGAAGAGTTTTAACAATGGAGCCGGAAGAAGTGAATTGCGAACCCTGGAAAGAAGGAAGATTGGACCTTAGCCCCGTTTAACGACGTTATGCTCACTTTTTCAAAGAGCTGCACAAGTTCTTTTAATCGACAATTTGTCAAGCACGACTGGAAGAGTACTAAGACACATTAGATCTCTTTCTGCCGAGGGGGAACTACCACAATTTACAATCCACGTCCACGCCGGGAACATACGAAAGTTTTCAACCTGTCGCTAGCCAACCACACCCGTGCTGAACACGCTGAAAACAGCACAGTCCTCCATTTTTCTACTCCAGTTCAAATGGTTCTTCCAGTCTTGCTCCTTCATTTTTAGTCGGTTTTTTTTTTTTTTGCTGACTGAATAAGCCGGCGTCTACCGTTCTTTTGCTAATTTTTAGACCTAAACTATTTTGTATTTGTCCAGAGGATGCTGTAGCATCATTTTTGAATGAATATGAACAATATCGGCTAATGTTTTGGTGTAGCCCCCTTATAGCGGTACCTTCCGATCTTCGGTATTTTGGGTATTTAAGTCACATTTTCCTACTAAGTTAGCTGTAATGTGGTACTTAGGGTTCCTAGTGGTCAAAAAACTCATCCACTAAAAATCGTGGACCTGGGTCCACGTTTGGGTATAGCCCCCATATAACGGAAACTTCCAATTTTCAGTATTTCTATTATTTGAGCTAAATTTTTCGAAAATCAATTATTTCGCCTGCAATAATTAATGTTTTGGTATCTTCTATGCCTAGAAGATGTGTTTGCGCCATCCAGAATAGAGGATACGCAACGAAATATTGATATCAATAGTTTTTGTTGTACCTCAAATTGGGGGGTGCTTTAGTTTTGTCCGCTTATAATTGCGACCTAAAATGTTTTTTGAATTTTAACTTTTGTTTATTAAATTTTGAATTCCTTATTTTTGTGTTTTCCAATAATAAAGATATAAATAAATAAAAAGAAAACTAAAAAATGCATTTATTACTATGTTTTCATAAAAAAATGATCCTTTAAAAAAATTTACTGAGGGCGTGCTTTAGTTTTGGCCGATACTGTATATCGGACGAGGACTCAACCAGGACAAACCATGTCACAAAACAGTGATGGTAGCATTGGATCTGACAAAAACGTTTGATACGGTTAGTCTTGCTAGGCTGTTCGAGGATATCGAGAATACTACCATCCGGCCTTGTCTGAAACGCTGGATCATCAACTATTTGTGTGGTCGTCAATCGTACGTGGAATTCAGAGACAGGAAGTCCAAACCCCGTAGAGTGAAGCAGGGAGTTCCCCAAGGAGGGGTGATATCTCCGGAACTGTTTAAACTCTACCTCTCTGCAATTCCACGCCCTCCCGACGACATTGAGTTAATTACGTACGCGGATGATTGTACACTCATGGCGTCAGGTCCCAACATCGGTAATGTTTGTGACAAGCTAAATGCCTATCTCATTGATCTTGTAGAGTTTTTCCACGCTAGGAATATGAAAATATCCACCACTAAGTCAACAGCCACACTGTTCACCACATGAATGTGCAGGTCGAAGGTGCCATTATTCCGACCTCAAACTACCCAAAAGTCCTAGGGGTCACATTCGATAGCATGTATAAGTCGTCCCAGCATTATCTGCGATAAGCTGAGAAACAGGAACAAGGTCCTTAAGTCCCTAGCCGGCAGCACTTGGGGTGCGGATAAAGAAACCTTGGTAACCACATACAACGGTCTGTGGTAAGCTATGCGGCGCCAGCATGGTTTGCTAACGTAAGTGATACGCAATGGGATAAACTACAAATCTGCCAGAATGCTGCCCTGAGAACAGCTACAGGGTGTCACCTCATGTCTGCAGTGGACCATTTACATGCGTCGACACAACAGAATTTTGACGACACACTATTTGCTTGGATGCTATAGGCAAGACCACCCAAATCACAATCTGGTGGATATGCCTGAACCCTCCAGGCAAGTTAGGGAGGATTATCGAGATCTGGAGAGAGAGGACCAAAGATATAAAAGAGAACCTCTAGGTCAACGTGCATACCAGGCAGGCTTAAGGGACATTCACACTGATGCGGTTGCAGAGGCTCTGGCAGCCTACAGTGAGAATATCGTCCTCGACGATCATCCACCACCCGTGGCAGCATACGAACAACAGCCGCCAAGACAAACGAGAGTCGTGTTGGCACAACTTAGATCTGGTTGGTGCAGCCGCCTCAATTCTTACTGGGCTAAGATTGATGGCACGCGGAATATCTGCCCAGCATGTGGCACCAGTCCGCATACTACGCAGCATCTGTTTAACTGCCTAGCCAACCCGACTAACTTAACTTTACTCTCTCTTTGGACGAATCCTATTCAGGTGGCGTCCTTTCTAAACTTGGAGCTGGAGCAGGGCCCGTAGCAAAGTCTATTCAGGCTATACTCCTCCCCAGCATTAAAAATAGTTTTCAGTTGCCGTCATTCTGGATTTCCAACCTCTAGACATCCCAATGTAGATATGTAGAAATGGACTAACTTCAAAATGGGATGACAGTGACATTGACTAATGCAGACTTTGTGTGAAGATGCAGAGGTGATATAGACTGTCGAACATTTACTATGCAGGTGTCCCATGTTGCAAACAAGAAGACACCGAATACTGGTTAGACAACCTACTCAACTTTACCAAGCACCTGTCGTGGTTTGGCAAGGTCCCTAATCTTACCACACCATCAACCCTTCAATCCGACGGCTGCGGGTTCTTTCGTACCGGATTGACCCGGAACAATAGTGTTTCGACCAGCGGCTGTCAATCCAGCATTAAACCTATGCGTCTACGTAGGGTTAAATGATGCTACAACAACCAACAACCGCTACATCTTCACCTGATTCGCATCTTAAACTCATCATCATATCACCATATAATTTGCTTCACATATTTACACCACTTTCAACCTACCTAAGATTAACGCAATAGATCAACGGTCTACGAGTGAATCAGTCACCTATACTATTAGATGGTTGAGCATCCTTACTAACCTAACCTACATCGGAACTTTTCGGAATCAACATACTATGCGTCAACAATAGGGTGTGGCGATTTGAACACCACCACGGGCGCCTGGATTTTCTGATTATTGGGATTGTACTGAGCAATAAAGTCCACTAGACCATATGTCTACGGTGAAAATCGAGGCCCCGGATTTTGTCTTGAAGTTTCTTTTCAAGGTTTTTTGGATATTTTGGCATATATGTAACAGCCAAACCACTGAGATTTTCGATCCAACACAAAAACAAAAATTGTAGCCAAGACAATAATCAACAACTCTCTAGTACAACGCAAAAGCATTGGAACGCTCCTTCAGGCAGTTATGGCCCCGAGAAAGTGCTTCGGAAAATATCGATAAATTACACTGTGCTACAAAATTTGACTCAAAGTCAGTGGGTGGAAATTTCCTTTTGTAGATGAAAGCCCTTGGTGAGTGTACTAAGAACGCAAAAGGAAATTTTCAGGATTGGTCAAGTTTCTGAGATATGGTTTGGCCAAAATATCCTGGAAAAAACTTCAAGTCAAAATCCGGGGCTCGATTTTCACCGTAGACATATGGTCTAGTGGACATTTTTGCTCAGTACAATCCCAAGAATCAGAAACTCCAGGCGCCCACTATCTCTTTTTTCCTTCCATACAAATCGCCCCGGCCTAGTCAACAACTAATGCGTCGAGAGGCCTTCAAACCTTCATTAAGTAGGTGTGCCATTCTGTTCAGCTTAACAAGAGCTGTGAGCATTTAAGGAAAATCATAAGGTAGCCTTTAAACTTAACTAGAGTGTGTTACTTTGTACTGGAACTGATGTTAAATGGATAAAGGGGCTGATGGCTTTATAACCTGTAGTAAAGAGAGATATTTTAAATATACGTTTAGATTGTCTATAGGGAATGCAAACCAGCTTCGAGATTTATTATACAGTTGACTCGTCCTTACTCAATAATTGTGCGGCCTGCTTGCTTCAGTACTTTTCGGAATCAAAATACATAGTAATAATACGTTGAGAGGCTTTCGACAGACACAACATTGACTATGGACTTTCCCTTAAAAGAAAGGTATATATCTTGGAAAGCATAATTTTCCTCCCAATAACATGTGTACCGTTCTGGCCTGCTTAACAAGAGCTTCCATTGGTGTACATTTCAGAACAATTCTAAGGGAGCCTCTAAACTGAACTTGAGTGTTTGACTTTGTACTGGTGTAGAATGGATAATACTAAGGCTGACCGTTTGATAACCTGTAGTAAAGAGAGATGATTTGGAAATAAATTTCAATTTATAATTTCTATGAGGTATGCAAACCAATTTCCAGATTTATAGACTTGTCCTTTCTAGCGAATTTTTAGAAACACTTTCCTATAATTTATTCCCATCTCTGATCGTATTGCTATTAAAAGAAAATTTGTTTCATCCTATATGTGTTTGACAGATCTGCAGGCACACACAATTTACATTGCATTATTTCTTTTATTGCAACTATAATTCACTTAATTGGTATTTGTATAACTTTTTTTTATAACTTTTTATTGTTATAATGTTGTTCAGAAAAATAATAAAATACTTGTTTAACAATTTATTTTCACTATTAAAGAATGAACTGCACAAAAAATGCAAATTGCATCACATTCTCTCTCTCTCACGGTTTTGTTTTTCTCTTCTCACAAACAACGGCATTTGAAATGAATTAAATTTGGCAAATTGGACTGCAGAAAGTATTAAAGAATTTTATTCACGTTTACTTAAACACTTGTAATTTTAATTTTTTCACATAATATTGTTATTTTTTAGCGCCCAATTAAAATTAAAATCAGTTCAGTACACAACACAATTCAAAAAGGCCAACTACACCAATCAACAAAATCACCAACATCAGCTTTCAATAGATTACAAAAGGCAGGCACAAAAAGAAAACAACAAAAATAGCACAATACACACAACCCAAAACGCCGCGACTCTACTACTACGAACATCGTCTTCATCGTCTATACAACACAAAATGTTATTCTTATTTATGTTGGCCTATATAGTTCCGTTGGATTTTCTAAAAAGGGGGGTTTCGCCTTTTTCCCGAATTATTTGGTTGGGTGATGGTAGCAAGAGAGGTGGAGCAGACAATACGCTGTCTAGTATCATTACAAAAACGAATAAAAAACTTCTTCTTTGTGTAATAGTATTTGCTTGTGTTGCTATTCTTCTTAGCTTCGTATGTATTTTTTCACTATACAACTACTGATGATGGTTTCTTTTATGGAGGTTTGCATTCTGTGTTGTAAAATAAATTTAATTGGCATATTTTTTTCTTTCTTTCACTTTTAATTCCATTTCATATGCATTATTTTCCACTTTGCCATTATGCATTCCTTCCTAGGTTAAATTCGGCAAAACTTTCTTACTTTTGTGTATGTAATTCACATATTTTCGTTCCCGTGTTTTATTCGATTTGTGGGGAAATGTAATTTTGTGTGCTTTTTTGGGATAGATTCTCAGACAATTAATATCGTCGTTTTCTTTTTTTCCTTCTTATGCACTCACTTCCCAACTCACTCGTTCGTCGCTGTACAACACAAACACAGATACACAGATTTTTAGACAGAAAACTAAATTCCTTATTTTCTATTTTTACAACAAGAAATTTTGATGGTTTTTTTAGGATTTATTTTGTTAATTTATTTCGCACGAATTTCGCAAAATTATTAAACTACAAATAAAAAACGCGCCACCGTTAAATATCACTTATTTTTCTATGAAAAATAAAGCACAAAATATATTGGACTGTTGCTCGGAATTGGAGAACGAAGTCGTTTGAGTGGTTTTGTTGACGCCGTTACTGACAATTCATGATAGGGTTGTATACATCGGCTATGAAATTGACGAGAATCTCAGGGAATTAGGAGAACCAGTTACGAAAAGAGAGGTTATAAGAAAATCAGATAAACTGGGTTTCAAATGTCAATTCCATTGCTTATGGGGTTTCTACACGGTATGTTTTTTACATATTTGTGCATACCAACTGTCACTTTTTACAAATCTGAATTTTATACACATGGTGTGAACCATACAGAAATTTCAATGCATCAAAGTGTTATGTGCATACATATGTATATTTTTCGAATAGAATGCTCGCTATTCTCGTCTGTACAACAAAAGGTAAACAGCTGTTTTGTTTGTACGCGATATAACCCAGCAAAAAATGTTGGCATAAGATGAATGTAGTGGCTGGACTCCGAAAATTCTGAAATCTTGTCCACAGGTAGGTCTTGGAATGCTGATTACGCCAATATATAAATCATGTGCGGGAAGTCCGTATTTCCCGAGACCAGACGGAAATTTTTAATGGAGTTGAGTTGGAGTCAGTGTTGCCGAATTTGACGATTTATCGTCATTTTGATTTTGATTTTTTGGCCCAAAATTGAAAAATGACGATTTGACGATTTCATGGTCCAAAATGACGATTTTTCACGTAAGCCAGAATTTCATGAAATAAGACACGAAAACTTTATTTTAACCGAAATATCATGAAAGACTTTAAGGAAAACAATGTTTTAAACTCGATTTTATGGGCTTTTTTAATGGAGGCACATGACTGGAATACAGGTATTTTTCATAGTTTTTGTCCCATATTCAAATTACATCAGCTGAACATTTTTGCTTAGTTTTGTTAATGGATGGGAATCTTCCTTGAAAAGTTTTCTAGATAAAATATTATGTAATTGTATCTATTTTTTGTAAAACAAGTAAAAAAGGATCAGTCGCCTTTGCCGACAGAGATATACCCTCACGTATATATTTAAGGGGTTTTGACAATTTTAAGCGTATGAACCGACAAATATCGCGTTTACTATTTTAGCTAATATTATCGAACTTTGGTGCCGGACATGGTAGAACAAGAAAAGGTAGCAGCAATACCCAGCTGACTGAACTGGGCTGTAGTGTTAGTGTCAAATTCCATACGCCATTTTATATATTTATTTCTATGTTCGATGTATATTAGGGACATATATTTTTTGAAGAAAAAAATTATTCATCTGAAATAAAAACAATTTCCCATAAAGACTCCTTCATATCATTGACATGTAACCTCCTCCAGGTCCGAACGATATGTCACACACTAAAACACCACTTATAGAGGCGGTACAATATTTGTCAATATGTGTGGTATTTTGTTAAACTTGAAAATAATAAAGCCCTAATAAACATGTGCTTCTTGTTTTCAAAAACAAATGATTGAAACAGCTTCTCTTTTTTCAATGAATTACGAGCGACCCCAAACATTTTTGCAAGAATTCTACTTCCTGCGTGATATTGTGCATTTAGTGGAATGATATGGAAACATTCAAACTGAAAATCTAACGAGTTTTCATTTATGTTTTTCAAAATATTCAATCAAATGTGAAAAATTATTAGTTTTTTAAATTCCAATAATTTATAGACATTTCCTTATTTTGTTTACATTTATATTTGACACTAACGTTCCAAACAAAAACAAATTCCTTTGTGGTTGTTGTTCGAGTTGTATTTGTTGTAGTATTAACTTTACCTTGTATTTGTTCTACCATGGGTGCCGGAGGTACCGGAAGGAGTGGATCTACAAGTACCACCTTCGAATTTCATAAAATATTCCAATAAATATTACGATATGCAAAATGTAGATCAACTCAGTATTTGGGTCGGGAGTTGTCGTGCTCTCCACTACACTTTTAGGGTTGTTTTCTCAAGAAGTATGGACTTGCCTCTGAAAAAACTTTTACTGTCGTAACTGAGGCAGTGAATGAAAGTTGCTTCCATGGTACAATAATACAGGTAGCATTATCATGCCAGCTGATGGTAACATAATGTGTCAACTGCATTGAATTGATGTCAAATTTTGACATCTTATGTTGCCAACAATTGCCGATGCGGCTACCTGTGTATTTGTACCATGGTTGCTTCAACAAAAATCAATTTGATTCCAGAGCAGTTCTTAAAGTGAAATTATCCAAAATATTGTTTGGGAGGCACCCGAAGGAGTGGACAAATGTAGTCCATATTCGAACCTGATATATATTTGGTAGATATACTGGGATGGGTAAAGCATGGACCAAATCGGTCACTGCCATCAAGAGTTATCATGCGCAGAATTTTTCCGAACATTTTTGAACCTTATGGGTGAGGTACCTGAAGGAGTAGACTGATAAGGCTTATCTTCGAATTTAAACTATGTTTGGACAAAATATTACGAAGGCCAAATTTACGACGAATCGGCAGATCCGTCCAAGAGTTATCTTGCGCTCCAACCACTACACACGGTGTCATAGCGGTTTTTTGTAACTTTCACGCTATTTTCTCAGGAAGTATGGACTTGCCCCTGATGAAACTTGTACCGTCGTATAGAGGACAGTGAATAGAAGTTACTAACTGAACTAAACTGAACTTTTCCGAAATTTTGTGTGGGAGGTACCCTAAGGAATGGACCGATTGAGTTCATATTGGAACCTCATCTAAGTCTGGTAAAAATTTCACGATGTGCTAAGTATGGACCAAATCGGTTATTTCCTTCAAGAGTTATCGTGCGCACAAACTTTTCGAACATTTTCGATCTTTTGTGGGGGAGGTACCGGAAGGAGTGGACCGATGTAGCTCATCTTCGAACTTAAACTAAGTTTGGGCAAAATATTACGAAAGCCAAAATTTGAACCGAATCGGTTCATCCGTTCGAGAGTTATCGTGCGCTCCAGCCAGCAGGACAGACAGACGGACGGACATGGCTAGATCGACTCCAAATTGTCTGAAACACATTTCGTCCAAACATACTTGGGGTCTAAAACCATTATTTCGATGAGGCACATTTTCATCGTATCAAAGTGTATATACCCTCTTTAGCCTAAAGGCTGAAGAGGGTATAAAAATTATGCTCTGCCTGATTGCCTTGCTTTCCTGCTTCATTTTCATTCATGGCAGAACTACCAGGTAGTGGTATCTAGAGTTGGGCAATCTAGTTCACTGAACGGTTCGATCTTTCTCGTTCCTTTTATCAAAAGGAACTAGTTCCTTAATATCGTTCCTTCGTTCCATATAGTTCCTTCGTTTGTTTGACATTTAACTCAAATGTTATTTTTATTTAAATCGCTCCTTCGGATGAATCGTTCGTTCAAATATCATTTGTGTAAAACTCCGCCGTTCTTTTAATAGCTGTGTTCCTTTCAATGAACGGAAACAAACAAAACGATTCCCGTACCAATCACACAAAGCCACAAACTTTTCAGCTTCTCTGAACCGTTTCATTCTCACAACCAAAACAAAAACACAAACTTTTCAATGTAAAAATATGGAAACCGTACGATTGCTGAATTGTAACTTCGGCTATGCTTTGCTGAGTTGTTTCATTCACCACCGAAACGACAAGTATTTTTGGGAAACGTTTGCCGTGCCTATTGTCAATGACACACTCAGACACACACACACACATGTGATGTATGGGATCAGCTGTTCTGTATATTAGTATACCCAAAGTGACTACACACATGTGAAAAAGCAGATGGTCTGATGGCGGCCTTAACAACCCTATAAGTTAGCATCAGCATACCACAGTGAATTTTATCAACCACCAAACGTTTTTGATTTATTCACATGTGTTTAGTACTATTCCATTTTCTATCTGCTCTTGTGGAGTTGGGTACTTTTCGCTTTTCGTTTTGTTCGTACTCACGAATGTAAACAAAACAAAACAGCGAGCTCGGCCAACGTGGGTTATGTTTCGTTTTGTATTGTTCCTATGGAAAATACGAAACGATTGGAAATGTTATTTAAAGTATTTTTACGTACGCTGGTTCCTTTACTTGCCTGAGGTTACCATTTTTCCCATTTGTTACCATTTTTAACCTGCAAAGCGTTCCTTAACCCCGAAAAGTGGCAAAACTGGAAGCAATTTTTAAGAGAGTGAGAGTGGAGAGAGAGCGAAAATGGCTTTCTCTTCTACCACAGGCTACCAGCAAAATTTCTGCAGGTAAAAAATGGCAAAACTGATTTTTCGACTTTTGTTTGACGATTATTTCACAAATAGACGATAAACAGAAGAAAAAGTCGTTCCTTTACTGTTCCTTTACTTTTAAAAATGGTAACAGTGGCAAAAAATGGTAAAAGTGGTGAACTGCTCTCATATAAATTGCATGCTATTAAAAGTAAGGGAACACTTTACAGGTTAAAAATGGTAAGAAATGGTAACCTCAGGCACGTAAAGGAACAGAGCATATGTTTCTTTTTGACATTGCTGCCAGATATACCATTTTTCCGTTCCTTTACTTTTCTGGTAAAAATGTTCATGAGAGAGCAATTTTGAGCAACTTTGACTTTTTTCTCTTTACCACCCTTACCATTAAAAAAGTAAAGGAACAAAGCTAATAGGTGTGTACGATAACTTTCCCAGCAAAAATTACTCAGTCAATTCCAGCAACCTCTCTCAGTGAATTTTACTCTCTCAAGCAAGAAAAATTGCAGAAAGTTATCGAACAACAATTTGTAAAAACTTGCAATGAATCAACTGTTTTGGAAAAGAAGAAGAAGAAAAGTTTTTGCATTTTGATGTTCTTGTTTTCCATGATTTTTTTTATATTTTTCAGCTTTTGATGTTTAATTTTTTGATATTTCAATATTTATTTTTGTGTTCGCCAAACAAGAATAAAAAATAAAACAAAACAAATGTTTTCAAATCAGCTGATCAGACTTGCAAATTTTTGCGGGACAAATTTTCCCAGCAAAAATTTGCAAGTTCTCAGTCACAAAACTCTCCAAACTCGCTCTCTTTTGCTGGATAATTTTGTTATCAGCAATAATTTGTACGAATTTGTACAAATTATTGGGTTATCGTACACACCTAATGTTAAACAAATAAAAACACATTTTTATATTTTTTATTTTTTAGAATTTATGCGCGCTTTATTAAAGACTAGTAACAAATATTTGTAAATTTTTGTAACTGATAGAGAGAAGTTTTCACCTCATTATTAAAGGAATAATATTAATGATATGTGAGGCAATTTATGATCTGCTCCCAGCTCTTTAAGTTTTCTTACTCCTTTGCCATTTTACAATCTTTGCATTTTTTTTACGGGAACACACACTTCTTAGCTCTGTTCCTTTACGTGCAAGAATCTTCAAGTTTTACAACTTTTTACTCGAAAAGCGTTCCTTTACTTTAGACACCATACAATTCATATGGAAGCAGATTACAACTTTTGCTACTTTTGCCGGTTTTACCACTTTCAAAAGTAAAGGAACAGACCACTTATGTTGAAAATCTATTATATTTTCCTACACATGCCGTAGTTAAACGCAAAACCCTTCACATACACACAAACACACGCACCATCAATAACAAACAAAATAGAAACAATAGAAAAGAAATTCATACGTTATTTTCTATTCTGTTTCTATTTTGTTTGTTACTGACGATGCGTGTGTTTGTGTGTATGTGAAGCGTTGAACAAATAGAACGAGATGAGCGAATAGAACGAGATGGTCAAAAGGAACGAGATGAACGAAAGGAACTATATAAACGAACAGGCCGGATATCGTTCCGATCGTTCCAGTCTCGGAATAGTTCCAATCATGGTTTAATAAGAAAGGTTAGCCAAAGCTTTATGGCAATTTAAATTTTTTCATTCGAGTATTCCTAAAACTTCAAAACAATATAAACAAACTGTGTATGTGTGTGTGGTGTTTGAATAATATGCCAAACAATTTTAAAAACAATCGAATTCAATGATTTTTAAAATTGTTTTTAGACCATTTGTATGGAAGAAATTGGTGAGATTTGCATTGAAACAATCAGTTTATCATATTCACAACTTGATTATGTGGAGAAAAATTAACTCTTCATTCATTTTTCGCGTTTTTTATAAAATGCTCAAAAAATGCATTGTAAACAAACACACTTGTTGCTTTTATTTTGAAGTTTTAGGAATTCAAGAAAAACAAGGGTTCTATAGATTTTTTTCATTTAAATCTACCTCTTTACTTATACCATGGTTCCAATGAACTAGTTCGTTCCGGTACTACACAACTCTAGTGGTATCACACCAGCTGATCGAATATGAAAAGTCAAATCCCTTTATAAAAAAATTATTTTTGTTGTTATTTCCACAACAACATAAAGAAAGTTTTGACACAACATATTCAAAATTTTACGATGCCACTACCTGTGTAATTGTGTCATGGTTGCCCTTTTCTTTTTTATTCTTTTATCATAAGTAAGCAAGGTAAGCAGGCAAGGCAGCTTATGTACGCAGGCCTTAATGTCCTCGTTAAGCGGTCAGCCAGTTTCGAATGACAATTTTTATCGATTTCCGACTGCCCAACAACCAAAATGTACGTGCACCGACAAACATGGGCGGTCACACTGTCAAGCAAGCGATATTTGCGCTAAGCTGTCATTCAAAATGACAATGTGTCCTCAGCTTTACCATGCTGAATTACTACTAACTCGATAACCATAGGAAAACTATCATCTTCTGAAAGCTGTCTTATGTTGTCAATCTCATTGAAAAAAATATCAGCGAAAATCGCTTTGAACCGAGTTTTGGGGAATGTTGACGATTTTTCAAATTTTGTTGACGATTTGACGATTTCCAATCAAAAACTGTCGGCAACGCTGGTTGGAGTCCACGTCGAAAGCTGAACCAGTGATGGGAAGGCAACATAAAAAAACTTGGATGATGAAAGAAAATCAGATGCACTTGGATTAAATCGAGAACGGGGGAAGTAAGCTCAAATGTGATTGAATCTAATGGAAACTTTTGGCCTGTTCCCGTACTTTATAAAGTGGTAAAAGTCGTAAAAGTTGTAAAAGTCGTAAACGATTTTCATATAAATTTTGTGTACGGGAACGCAAAATGTGTAAAAGTGGTAAAAGTTGTAAAAACTTTTTAGTTCTGGAACAAAGCTTTTGTTTAATTTGTGTTTATATAATAAAGTTCTTTGTGTTCTTGTTTTACACAAATAGTAAATGCATTTTATTTATTTTGGGATATTTCGCAATGGCTTGCATTTTAATTGCATCTTTAGACTGATTAAAAATGCAATCCGAAGGATGCATATAAATTCAATCCAAAGCACTGCATCTTAAGTTGTGATTTGGATCGAAATTGGAGTGCATCCTAGCTGTGTGCTGTGAAAGCGAAATGGAGTGCATCCTAGCTGCGCGATCTCTTGTAAAATTCATAAGTGAATTCATAGGAAAAGATGTACTCCAACGGCAAATGTACCGTACACTTGTAGTGATTCAACTGCATCCGCGGATGCAAACTTTTTGCTGGGAAATAAAGAAAACAACAGAAAACGAATGAAAAATAAAACTTTGCCGTGCAGAACGAATTACATATGGGCGAAAAAAGTGACAGTTGCTATGCATGAATATGTAAAAAACATACCGTGTAGAAACCCCATTAACCCTGCGTTTACACATGACAGGACAGTTGAGTTCATGTATAGATTGTCAAAAATCCAAAACATGCCTGTGTGATGCTTGGTTTACATTTACGAAATCCACTCGATTTCAACTGTCAAATCCATAGGTTAAACGTCAAATGAAATCCAATGGATTTCAGATAAGATTTCATTTGACGTTTGAGCTATGGAATTGACAGTTGAAATCGAGTGGATTTCGTAAATGTAAACTTAGCATAACGTAGGCGTCCCGACAACTGCAAAAAACAGTTGTACAATTTGTACAATTTTGTTTTGCGTTCACATATTTTGTTTTTGTTCACGTTTTTTTGTTTTCAACACATTTCAACTATTAGGTCTGTTCCATGGTATAATAAAGTAGAGGTAGGCTAGGTATGAAAATCGCTGAAAAATACAACCCTGCAGCTATGGCTTAAAACGTCAAATGACATGAAGCAATAATAAAGGTAGATGTATATGCATAGCTAGTCGGTTTTACAAAAACATATGGAATTTAGAACTTCACTGTTTATTTTAAAAGTACTAAATATAGTAAAAAATGAAAATCACTTCAGTTATGCTCCAGAATATTATTGCTAGATATGTGTTCCAAAAATAGCAAAAGTTGTACCCCAAACTTAAGACAGCGAAAATAAAAATGCCATCCTCTTAGTCGAAGGTCACACTAGAGTGGTTTCATTGAAACTTTTAGGTATTTATAGATCGAGTTCCCCACTACAGCAACTTTATGATATCACTCTACTGTGAAACTCGACCTAGGAACCCTTGTTTTCATGAAATTGTTTCAATGAAACACTCTAATGTGACCTTCGACTTAACTTCTACTTGAAAAGTTTGTCTGATCTAAAGGTGAGAGAGAACACAGCCAGATCTTAGCTTATTCTTTCTGCTTAACTTATTTCTTCACTAGGCCGCTTATTTCTTGGTATCACACATCGAAGCGTAAAATTCATGGGGGCTATAAACATACTTATTTCAATATATCAAATAAAATTCAATTTTTTAATATGAATTGTTCGTAAATAATTAGTACCGAACATAAAAATTACAGCCAAATTCTATTTTTCAGTTTGAACACGTGTTTATATCAAATTGAATGTCAAAACGAAATGTCAAAAGTGAAGCCAGGCGAAGAATTCAAAAGTTCAACAATTTTCAACTTTATGGCCTGAAGCTTCGCTTCGTTGTGGTCTGTCCTATTGAAAGCAGTAGGCGGAAAAAAAGCAACAAAAATCCATTGTGTTCTCGCATATTAAAAAATCAACAGTTTTATTTAGCCATGCGAATAAAATTTCCTTGTTTGACCTTGTTTTCAATTTTAAGGTATATTGTTAAAGCAGTTTTTTGTTGGAACAATTCATTGCATAATGTCAACAACAGTAAAAATGTCAACCCTGCTTTTGACAGAATATGCCATAATAAGAAAAACATGTAATCAGCTGTAAACTGTGGCCTACATTTTACATTATTGTTCCATGGTCTGTTCGATAAATTCGCAAGTAAAAAGTATTTGCAAGTTCTTGAAACTACCCAGCAAAAAGTTTGCATCCGCGGATGCAGTTGAATCACTACAAGTGTACAGTACATTTGCCGTTGGAGTACATCCTTTCCTATGAATTTACTTATGAATTTTTACAAGAGAGCGCGCAGCTAGGATGCACTCCATTCTGCTTCCACAGCACACAGCTAGGATGCACTCCGTTTTCGATCAAAATCACAACTTTTTATGTAGTATTTTGGATTGAATTTAAAGGCACTCTTCGGATTGTGTTTTTAATCAATCCAAAGACGCAGTAAAAATGCAAGCTATTGCGAAATATCCCAGAATAAATAAAATGCATTTATTATTTGTGTTAAACAAGAATACAAAGAACTTTATTAAACACAAATTAAAAAATTTTCCATTAAATTCAATCACATTTGAGTTTACTTTCTCCGTTCTCCAATTAATCCAAGCGCATCTGATTTTGCTTCATCACACTAAAAGTTTTTTATGTTGACTTCCCATCACTAGTTCAACTTTCGACATGTACTCCAACTGCACTTCACTCCATTAACAATTTCCGTCTAGTGAATTACAGCAAAAATGTTCCCAACTTCAGTTTTTATTTCTTTATTTTATAACAAACTCTCCGAAATGTATACACTCTTGTTTGTCTTTTGAAGAAATGTGTAGGGATCAACCAACTGGTTTTCCTGTAGGGATCTCTACAGCAACTGCTTATAAAATGTATGTTACAGAGTGCATTTTTCATAACTCTGTTGGACTACATCGAAAGATGTTGTAAAATCATAACTCCAATTACACAACTTCCAAAATTTTTTGCTGGGTACTTGCAAGTTCTTCTCAATTCTCTTTTACTTGACAAGTTTGTTATCGAACAGCATTTGTAAAAGTTTGTACAAACTTTTGAGTTATAATACAGACCTATTATCTCACTTATTTTTACAAAAATGTTAAAATTTTTTTAATCCGATTGCCTGTGAAAAAATGGTGGACAACTTGGAGACAACCGATAAATAGTTGTATTTTCAGAAAAATTGTCTTGTGTAAACTGAACTATGAACTACTACTACTGAGAAACTGTTCTATTTCGATTTATTTAAAGTGGAATGTATGCTAAAATATGGTAATAAAGAACAGTAATAATGAGTGTTCGTGTAAACGTAACCATATTTCAATATTATTATTCGAATTGACTTTGATGTGAACGTAGCTGAAATCTCATTATAGAACAATCATACGAAACGTATCGTACAAATATCTACGTTACTTATACGTATTATACTGCCATCGTTTTCCTATAGATGTCGCCATGTAAATGTTCTAACCCTTGACAACACCAAAGATGTAAATCAATTGATTTAAAGCAAAGATGTAAATATTCTAAGATGGGAAAAGTCAATTGTGAAAAATTAATACTATGTTTCCATTTACGAAATCCACTCGATTTCAAATGTCAATTACATAGCTCAAACGTCAAATGAAATCCAATCGATTTCAAATGAGTTTTCATTTGACGTATAAGCAAAGGAATTGACAGTTGAAATCGAGTGGATTTCGTAAATGTAAACATAGCATAACTGTAGGTGGAGCTAACCTCTGTTGTTACGATATCATAACAAAATTCTGTTAACGAAAACTGTTATTCATTGAAATATTGACCCTTTTGTTTTTTTAGTAAATAAAAAACAAATAAAAGTAAAGAAACAAATTTTAGCCACAAAACGCGACGTTTATGTTTTCTATGGCGACAAATGGGAAACAAAAACGTTTAACATTAAGTCTGTCTGGTTACTTTTCCAGCAAGAACTTTCTCAGAGAGTAAGGAGTTTTTATACTATTTTGAAGAAAATTGTAAAAAGAAAACAGACACCTTTCAAGCAAAAACTAGCAAGCTGATCTGACTTGCCAAAACAACAATTTGTACGCCAATGAAGGAACTAAAGGAAGCAAAAATGTTGTATTTTATTAAAAATAAAAAAGGAGGGTTGGCGTTTTTTGTTTGGGATGACGACTTCTATTTTGTTTTTCAAAATAGTCAGGCTTAATCCCATAGTCGTTGTTTTAATATTTTATTAAAACAACTTTAATTTATTAGTGGGAAAAAAATTGGCGGTGTTTACCAAGGGGTAAGGCAGGGAATACTATAGTTTCAGATCTCGCCACAGATCTTCATCAGTTCCCTTTTTTCTTGTTTTTCAACAAGAAACTTTTTATACCCAAGTGTCAATTGCTAGCTCAAATAGATACGTGCGCAAAGAAACACTCTGATCGAGAATTTCTTTGGCACTACCTAAACTCTAGCAACTTCACTTGCAAACAAAAAGAAAATTACCAAAAAATGGATTTTTACCGACTTTGTAACCTTGTTCTACAAAAAAAAAAATAATACAATTAGACTTGCTATTTCCGCAATAAAATTGTTTTTAATTTTCACAAATATAAATCAACGAAAAATTAAAAACAGATGATTGATTGTTTTCAGGAAGAAGAAGAGTTACAAGTTCTTGCTAGAAGAAATTTGTCCAACAAGAATTTGCAAACTCTCTTGAATCGCTCTCTTTTGCTGAATTTTTGTGTTAACAGACGACTTCCAGCAACAATTGGTACAAGTTATGGGTACTTTACACGATATGTTTTTTACATGTGAGTTGTCACTTTGCATATACATTTTGTATGGCAGAAGTGACAACTCATATGTAAAAAACATACCGTGTAAAGTACCCCTTAGCTTTGTTCCTTTACTTTTTTAATGGTAAAAGAGAAAAGTGTCAAAATTGCTCTCTCATGAACATTTTTACCAGTAAAGTAAAGGAACGGAAAAAATTTTAGATCTGGTAGCAATGTCAAAAATAAACATAAAAAAATCAATTTTCTACTTTTATTTCACAGTTTTTAATTTTGCTTTGTCAGCGTTCTACTTTTTCTTCTGTTTTTTGTTCATTTTTTCTTCATTGTGAAATAGTCGTCAAACAAAAGTCGAAAAGTCAGTCCTACCATATTTTACCTGCAGAAATGTGTGTGGTAGCCTGTGATAGAAGAGAAAGGCATATGTGCTCTCTCTCCACTCTCTTAAAAATTGCTGCCAGTTTTACCACTTTTTGGGGTTAAGGAACGCAATGCAGGTTAAAAAGTTGTAATTTGCCGTATGTTTTTTGAGACGAGTTCAATTTACAACAACTTCTTCTGACGTTTCAAATTCGATCGGATGGGCTGATGCATCTACCTTGGTAATTGTGCTATGAACACAAATCAGCTGATTGAAATTTAAATCCTCGAAAAGGTATATCTAAATGCAATGAGATTTGTACTGGATTTATTAAATCCAGATGAGGATTTATGGCTATTCTAAATGAGCTATTATGTTACCATCTGCTGGCATGATAATAGGGGTGTCTTTTTACTTACTAAATGTTGCTGAAACATTTTTTTTCAGCAACTTTTCCTTTATACTACTGTCAAAATCTGCAACATTAGTAATAATTATCACGTAAAAAGACACAGCTAATGCTACATGTATTATTGTACCATGAAGAAAGGTTAGCTAATAGATCATTTATGAAAGATCCACTCAATAGGAGGATTTATTTTTGTATGGGAAATCTGGTAGATTTTGGCTGGATTTAGCAAATAAAACCTGATAATGCGCTAAATCCGGCAAATGGTGTCATATCTAAATGGCATATAAAGCTTTCCAGGGCAGATTTATACAAGGTAGAAGTGACAATCAGCTGTATTCTTCCTTTTTTTGTAAATTTAAGCTTTGTTCCTGTACTTTTTAATAGTAAAACTCGTAAAAGAGAGAAAGAGAGAAAAATTTTTGTCACACAAAAGTTTTTTCAATAAGTTCGGGAACGCAATAATAGATAGAGATGGACAGTGGGTAAATACCCAATGGGTAAATACCCGGTAAATTGGGTAAATTGGGTAAATACCGGGTAAATACCCATTTGTGGGTATTTATTTGGGTATTTACTATATTGAATCGCTAATACAACATCTTAGACCCTATTTCTGGGTTTAGGCTATGAAATCGATTCAAAATGGATAGTTTTACAATACTTTACACAAGTGGGTAAATACTTGGGTAAATACCCGAGTATTTACCCAAGTGTTGGGTAAAAACTCATTAACTGCCGAACCACTTGACGTAGGCTGACAAAATTTGGCTCAAATCTTACTTATGTCAAGAGAATATCTAGCATTGAAAATGGGGTCTCTAGGTCCATGTTTTAATATAGCCTCCATATAGCCGTACCTCCCGATTTAAGGTATTTTTTGTCTATTTGCCTCATTGTACAATCATAGTGGCTGAAATTTGGCATAGTGAGTTCTCAATATGTAGAAAATACCCTTGCAAAAACTTGTCAACATAGGTCCACGTTTTCTAATAGCCCCCATATAAGTGTACCCAGATTTCGAGTATTTACCCAATTTTTGGGTAAAAACTCATTAACTGCCGAACCACTTGACGTAGGCTGACAAAACGTGGCATAAATCTTTATTATGTCAAAAGAACTTCTGGTACTGAACATGGGGTCTCTGGGTCCATGTTTTGATATAGCCCCCATATAGCCGTACCTCCCGATTTAAGGTATTTTTCATCTATTAGCCACATTTTACAACCAAATTGGCTGTAATTTGGCACAGTGAGTCCTCAAGGAGCAGAAAATATCCCTGCAAAAACTTGTCAATATAGGTCCACGTTTTCTAATAGCCCCCATATAAGGGTACCCCGATTTCGAGTATTTACCCAAATTTTGGGTAAAAACTCCTTAACTGCCGAACCACTTGACGTAGGCTGACGAAATTTAGCTTAAATCTTACTTATGTCAAGAGAATATCTAGTATTGAATATGGGGTCTCTGGGTCCATGTTTTGATATAGCCCCCATATAACCGTACCTCCCGATTTAAGGTATTTTTTGTCTATTTGCCTCATTGTACAATCATAGTGGCTGAAATTTGGCATAGTGAGTTCTCAATATGTAGAAAATACCCTTGCAAAAACTTGTCAACGTAGGTCCACGCTTTCTTATAGCCCCCATATATGGGTACCCCGATTTCAAGTATTTACCCAAATATTGGGTAAAAACTCTTTATCTGCCGAACCATTGGCGTAGGCTCATAAAATTTGGCTAGAAACTTTCTTATATCAATAGTATTAAAGGTTTTGTAAATGGAGTCCCTGGGTCCACTTTTTGATATAGCCGTACCTCCCGATTTCAGAAACCCATATTGGGGCCACAAGAAAACGTGGACCTACGTCGACAATTTTTTGCAAGGATATTTTATACATATTGGGAACCCACTGTACCAAATTACAGTCAGTATGATTGTAAAATGTGGCTAATAGTTAAAAATACCTTAAATCGGGAGGTACGGCTATATGGGGGCTATATCAAAACATGGACCCAGGGACTCCATTCTCAATACCCTTATTACTATTGATATAAGAAAGTTTTGAGCCAAATTTTGCCAGCCAACGTCAACTGGTTCGGCAGATAAAGGGTTTTTACCCTATGTTTGGGTAAATACTCGAAATCGGGGTACCCTTATATGGGGGCTATAAGAAATCGTGGACCTACGTTGACAAATGTTTGCAAGGATATTTTATACTCATTGAGGACTCACTGTGCCAAATTACAGCCAATTTGGTTGTAAAATGTGGCTAATAGATGAAAAATACCTTAAATCGGGAGGTACGGCTATATGGGGGCTATATCAAAACATGGACCCAGAGACCCCATGTTCAGTACCAGAAGTTCTTTTGACATGAGAAAGATTTATGCCACGTTTTGTCAGCCTACGTCAAGTGGTTCGGCAGTTAAAGAGTTTTTACCCAAAATTTGGGTAAATACTCGAAATCGGGGTACCCTTATATGGGGCTATTAGAAAACGTGGATCTATGTTGACAAGTTTTTGCAAGGGTATTTTCCTCATATTGAGAACTCACTATGCCAAATTTCAGCCACTATGATTGTACAATGAGGCAAATAGACAAAAACTACCTTAAATCGGGAGGTACGGTTATATGGGGGCTATATCAAAACATGGACCCAGAGACCCCATTTTCAATGCTAGATATTCTCTTGACATAAGTAAGATTTAAGCTAAATTTCGTCAGCCTACGTCAAGTGGTTCGGCAGTTAAGGAGTTTTTACCCAAAATTTGGGTAAATACTCGAAATCGGGGTACCCTTATATGGGGGCTATTAGAAAACGTGGACCTATATTGACAAATTTTTGCAGGGATATTTTCTGCTCCTTGAGGACTCACTGTGCCAAATTACAGCCAATTTGGTTGTAAAATGTGGCTAATAGATGAAAAATACCTTAAATCGGGAGTTACGGCTATATGGGGGCTATATCAAAACATGGACCCAGAGACCCCTTGTTCAGTACCAGAAGTTCTGTTGACATAAGAAAGATGTAAGCCAAATTTTGTCAGCCTACGTCAAGTGGTTCGGCAGTTAATGAGTTTTTACCCAACACTTGGGTAAATACTCGGGTATTTACCCAAGTATTTACCCACTAGTCTAAAGTATTGTAAAACTATCCATTTGAAACGAATTTACAACCTAAACCCAGGAATAGGGTGTAAAATGTTGTATTTCCCATTCAATATAGTAAATACCCAAATAAATACCCACAAATGGGTATTTACCCGGTATTTACCCACCGTGTGGGTATTTACCGGGTAAATACCCGGTAAAAACCATCTCTAATAATAGAAAAAACGTCAAAAAAAACTGGAACAAATGTCAAAGTCGGCATACCAGCCAATCAGACGCCGGCATCCATGTTACTATTTTTTACACGCTCAAATTTGTCGAGTAAAAAGTTTTTAAAGAGAGTGTCATTCAGCGCCATTTTTGTTTTGAACATTTTACAACTTTTTTGTGTACGGGAACGCTTTTTCGAGTAAAATGTGTAAAAGTCGTAAAAATTGTAAAAACTTTTTAGTTCTGGAACACAGCTTTAGTTTTCAAAATGTAATAGGGTCTACACATGAAATTTGAAACTTCGAAATTTGATACCATAAAAAAATGTTTTTCATCCTAAACGTGTAATAAAAATTAGCTACGAGAGTTTTGAAAGTGTTATATTTACATTTTGATTCAAATTTGTTCCATTTTAGAAGACTTTCAAAATGAATTTATGTTTTTCCTGAAACAATTTTTGGAACGACCCTATTATTCAATATTTATCTTTGACAATTAAGCTTCGTTCCCGTACTTTTTAATGGTAAAACTCGTAAAAGAGAGAACTGCAAAAATTTTGTTCTCACACACAAGTTTTTTGAAATAGTTCGGGAACGGAAAAATGGAAAATACGTCAAAAAAACTGGAACAAATGTCAAAGTCGGCGTATCAGCCAATCACACGCCGGCAACCATGTTACTATTTTTTTACTCGCCCAAATTTGTCGTGTAAAAAGTTTTTAAAGAGAGCGTCATTCAGCGCCATTTTTGTTTAAAGAGAAGTGAACATTTTACAACTTTTTGTGTACGGGAACGCTTTTTCGAGTAAAATGTGTAAAAGTCGTAAAAATTGTAAAAACTTTTTAGTTCTGGAACACAGCTTTAATTTTCAATAACAACAATGTTGTTTTTGTAAATTTGTTAGTTGTTGTAATTCATGCATTTACCTTATATAAATTTGCCTTGAAGCTTTCTGTCAATTTAATTTTTCTTCATTCGAGTGTTCCTAAAATGTCAAAACAATGTACACAATCAGTGTATGTTTGTGTATTGATTGAAAAATATGCCAAACAATTTTAAAAACAATCGAATTCAATGATTTTTAACATTGTTTTTAGAATATTTGTATAGAAGAAATTCTTCAGCTTTGCATTGAAACAATCATTTCATAATATCCACAATTCGATTATCATTTTTCGCGTTTTTTATAAAATGTTCAAAAAAGGTATTATAAACAAACCCACTTTTTGCTTTTGTGTTCAGTAATTTTGACGTTTTAGGAATTCAGGAAAAAGCAGGGCTCTATAGATTGTTTTCATTTAAACCTACCTCTTTACTTATACCATGAGAAAGACCTATTGCTGTTATCTCAGTAGTCACACGCGCAAAATTTGCGACGAAACTTTCCCATTATTTTGGCGTTCACAGATCGAGTTCCATACTAAAGTAATTTTATGAAAATGCTGTATTGGGGAACTCGATCTATGAACGCCAAAATAATGGGAAAGTTTCGTCGCAAATTTTGCGCGTGTGACTACTGGAAAATGCATTTGTTCAAGTCTTTATTTCTATACGTCTTTGACAGGATATTTTTTAGGTTTTGACAATCAATACATGAAGTCTATTGTCCTGTTATTTATAAACCCAAGGTTAACGAATCCCATATTCCATATCTACATTAGGTAATTTTCATTGCGGCAATTGTCAGTGGAGAAAATACATTTCAGCGGCCAAATATCCGCGTAAATGTATAAAACACATTTGCATTTGAAAAACGAAAAGTTCTAGGACAGAAAAGCCACTACATAGTCGATACGTCCGAAGATCTGCTTTACCACCAGTGGATTCGAGTCCTTGGCTTTCCTTTTTCACTTGCAAATAATTTCCGATCATCAAGCTTAACTCCATGGCAGAATAAGAAGGTAATCTCATTTGAAAAAACCGTCCTTGAGCTGCCAAATACAACACTGCATCGAAACAATATGAAAGTTGTTGTTGTTATTATATGTCAATAACAACAATAACAAAATATTGTTTGTTTACGTTTCATATCTATTTTTTCAATTATTTTTTAACAAAGTTTAATATTGTCAAAAGTTTTCGTTTTGGTTCTTGGAGGACTTTTCTGCGTCTGGAGAAAAAAATATGTTCGAGATTTGTAAATGGTAAGCATATATGTATGTATGTAAATGGTAACATACATATATCGAAATTCTCCCAGAATTTCTCGGTGAAGTAAATTGTGAAATTCAACAGAGTGCAGCCTAAGCAAGAAGAATGAACAAATCAAGGAAAGAACACTGCTTGCCAGCAATTTCCAAGGTTCCAATTCGCCCCGATGGTGACAACGATCAACAGCAAACACATAAACAGTTGAGGAATGTGAAAATATCCGCCGCTAAATACCTGGTGAACATTGTACCAACTCTTGAACATATTGATCGATTGGTTTTCGGTACCCAAAATATTGGGTGTAATATTCAAAAGAATGTTTAAGTCGTCTGCGCAAGCCACAGATATTTGCGACAAAATCAGAAGTAGGAAGAAGGTTCCCAGTTGGTGCTTGTTGATTTCTTACAAAAGAATAGACCGGTCTGTGGCTCTGTTGTATGAAAATATTAGCTCTACGCAATGGGAGAATATTCAAAGCTGACAGAATGCCGACCTGAAGATGTTGTCGGTGCAGTAATGCAGTCCCTGTCATTATTTAGGGAAAATGCTTCTCCCAACTAGGTACATCAGGAGAGATCTTAATGATCTAGAACGATACGATCAGGTAGGCTTGAATATATTCATACGGATGCAGGTGCGCGGACAGTTCAAAGATAGATTGTGAATGCCGTACTTGTATGACAAACACAGCCGCCACAATTCATATTGTCTATTTATTATACCTATTTATATCTAATAAATTTTTCTTTGTAGTGCCCGTCGTCTCAATCCATTGTCCAACGTTCGTCAAATTATAAAGATGAGGTTCTCTGCTGCCTCGTCGTTGTGGCTGCAGAAAAGCTTACCATTGCCAAGGCTGTCGCAACAAAGGCAAAATAATCAACGTTGAATTGGCTAATAGAGACTTTGCTGTTGTTGTCACCTAAGCCAAGAATGATAAATGAAAGCCGCCGCTGCCCACTTATAAACTTTATAAGAATATTGTACTTTTAAAGATACAACATGTAGAAATTTATATAATATATAAAACAAACTTATGTTATCCAGCCGAATATCTTTACGACAAACATACATATGTATATTCTAGTGAACCAACATCTATGTATGTATACCTTTAACAAAAATAAAATCTCTGAATCATCAACTTTATTTATAGGCCTATTTTATATTTGTTAAAAAGATTATAGTGTTAGAAAGATCATATTATTTGAGGACATTTTCAGATTTATATCCTATGTTGTTATTATCATTATTAAAATGTAACGAAGAAACCTTGTTTGTAATATATACAAAATTCAGACCGTTGCAAAATCTGTCTATCTATTCTGAGTTTCAAATGCATAACAGTGACGTTACGGAATAGGATGTGATGTGGAATAGGATGTATAAAAGATTTACAAAGCAACTGATGTTTTGAAAGTCATTCAAAGCCTTCCGCTTTTTTATACCCTCAGTCTTTAAACCAGGGTATATACACATTCATACGGGCAAAACGTGCCCCATCGAAATAATGGTTTTAGACCCCATGTATATTTGGGTGAAATCCGTTTCAGACAATTTGGAGTCAAATTAGCAATGTCCGTCTGTCTGTAGCGCACGCTAACTCTCGAACGGATCAATCGATTTGGTTTGTCTATACTTATATAAGTTCGAAGATGGGTAATATCGGTCCACACCTTCCGACACCTCCCCCAAGTTTAACTTCTATCGGGCTTCTTTTTGGGGTACCTCCCCTAGATAAATTCATCAAACTCATCTAACTCCAGTGGATCTGTGGTTACATCCCATCGAAGTCACTTTCCTGGAACTGGAGATAGACCAGAGCCCAAATTAATGGAAAGCGTTGTTTTCCCCATGCCATTTGTGCCAATTTTAGGATTTTTGAACCTTTCGGTCATTACGTCGGGGACGTCCATGTTTGAAAGAAATATTACGATGTGTAATCAGTTACTTTTTTAAATTTTTGTGGCCACAAGCCAATGTCTGGAGCACTGACTTGACCGCGAAACAATATCAAAACAGGACCACAAGGAATAAGTTTGGTATACATTTTAAAACTGCACCTAAGCAAACATTTTGCGTGGAGGTACTTGAAGGATGGGAACGATATAGTCCATCTATATTACGAGCAACATTTTTTGGACCAAATCAGTTGATCCGTTCGGGAGTTAAAGCCCCATTGTAGCAAAAATTTTTAAGGAAGAAGTGGATGATATGCCCCATTCTCGAAATTTATCAATGTTTGGACATTGGACATTGATCCGTTTAAGAGTTATTCTCCAGCCAGACACACGTACAGGGATAAATCGTCTCCTTATTGTCTGAAAATGTTAAATTTAAATAAAAATGAAATTAAATTTGAAATGTAAATAAACCTGACATATGTGTATTTAAACATATACATACAAAGTTTGTCAAAATAATTTTGTCAATGAAGGGACTGCAAAGCAAATACAACTCTGTGAACTGTGAGCGTGAGGTTACCTTGTATCATTGTATCATGGCTTAACTCTAAACGAGAAAATTAATAAAAAATATTTTTCATTTCAAATTTCCCATGGCAGAATGATAAAAGGTAGTCGCATCTGTCAAATTTAGGAAAATACAGCCCTGTATGTCTGTACGGGAGCGTGTCAAATACATTGTACATGACATTTCATAATATAAATAAAATACATATATTTGTTTACATTACTTTTTGTGTTTCGAAAAAAAAAAACATTGGGCATTTCAACAAATATTCGTACTCTGACTGGTAAGGCGCTAAAAAACACTTTTGACAGCACCGAATTTAAACAATCCCACATTATAGATGCTATGGAACAACGATTCTTGAAACATACACCACAATAACAACAAAATCTAATGGAACAAAGAAATTACAACAAATGCGTTCCTGGATCAAAGGATCAACCCCAGGAACAACAAATGTTGCGCCATTGAAACACACAGGTTTGAGTGAGGATTTTATTTCTTCAGAAGCAGCAATAATCAACAATGAAAACAGAATTCTCAATATATGAAAATTGGGTCGCAACCAACATCTCTACTACAACAACAGCAACAATTATCCGTGATTAATATTGCATGGAATCAGTCAGATTCGTAAGAATCGTACTACAATCGTACCTGTAACAAAAAACTTATATGTATACAAGGACAATATTCACGGTCATTCCAACAATTGGCGGGGCAAATCTACAATATTCCAAGGTTCTAGTATTACAACCAGGCCACGTAATTTCTGACAGCTGATAAATATTCTATGTAGCTGTTTCTTTCCCTATGGTAGTGGCAAATAATTCCCGACATTTGTATTGATATAAAGTTTTGCAACATTTTATTAATAAAAACGCCTTAAAATATCACATATGTACATGTAGTTTCGCTTGATTAAATCTGTTATAATAAATCAGAATATATAATTGTAGTCCGGTCGGGTTGTGGTTGGTGGATTTGATCATGAACAGTTTAACCGTTTATATGTGGTGTTCCCTGAAAGAATCCAAAGTCTGTTGTTGTTGTAACAATGTTATTATATGTTTGTAAGTTCCTATCCTGCATAATCTGACTCTGGGTCAATCTCCAGTTCAAGGAATGTGGCTGTTTCTATGGAATCTACTAGTCATTTGAGCATACGTTTTGCGCGGTGTCATCGATCCATGCACTATAGGAATTCAGACGGCTGGACCATACCGAGTGTAATCGAGCCAAAACTACTCTGGTTTGTCGTGCAGCTGACGCTCCTCGGCTGAGATAGATGTACACATATTTGGATCCAACGCTTAGATTTCTTCGCAATAATGATCGATTTTAACAGCCGTAGCCCTTAAGGTGCTTTCCTTCCTTGCCGATTTTCAACAAGCAAACATTCACCAAATTTGTTGTGGGAATCGGCATTGTTCAATAGGACTTTTTTCTTTAAGATTTCTTGCAGATCTTGATAAATATCCATAGCGCCACCAATGGTCAACAGTAATTTTTAATGTATGTATTTGTCGATTGTGTTTGACGACCGGAGACAATTTAATTTTTAAACAAACTTTTTCGTTTTAATTTAAAAATGGAAATTAAATTTAAACTGACATTTTTACATACATACAAATGTAAATAAACACACATACATATAAGCATTCAGTGGCAATTTCTTTTTGACAATGAACGTACATCAAATTTAAAATTTGAAAAAAAAATTAAACAGCTGTTAGCATGAAACTACCTTTCTTGTTGTACCATGCAAATTTCCATAGAACAAGAATCCAGCCCCTGGTAACATAAGGAGCACAACAATTTTGACCGAAAATTCTTCATGCTGTCAAAATGTTTGTTTACGTTTTCATACAGTTTATTCACAATAACAAAAAATTAGCTGTGTTCCTTTACGTACCTGAAGTTACCATTTGTTACCATTTTTAACCTGCAAAGCGTTCCTTAACCCCGAAAAGTGGCAAAACTGGAAACAATTTTTAAGAGAGTGAGAGTGGAGAGAGAGCGAAAATGGCTTTCTCTTCTACCACAGGCTACCAGCAAAATTTCTGCAACTAAAAAATGGCAGAACTGATTTTTCGACTTTTGTTTGACGATTATTTCACAATGAAAAAAATGGACGAAAAACAGAAGAAAAAGTCGAACGCTGACAAAAATAAATTAAAAACTGTGAAATAAAAGACGAAAATTGTTTTTTATGTTTCTTTTTGACATTGCTGCCAGATCTACCATTTTTCCGTTCCGTTAGTCCCAATTTACATTAGGCGAGTTTACTTGCGGCAATTGTCAGTTTGTAGGTGAGAGAGGGTGCTGAGAGGCAAAGGGTTACCATATGCCTCACCTCTCTCTCCTACAAAATGACAATTGCCGCAAGTAAACTCGCCCAATGTAAATTGGGACTTACTTTTCTGGTAAAAATGTTCATGAGATAGCAATTTTGAGCAATTTTGACACTTTTCTCTTTTACCACCCTTACCATTAAAAAAGTAAAGGGACAAAGCTAATGAAAGTAATTAAATTAAAATTCTCGTTAAGTTAAGAACCAAAATAAAGCTGTCGCTAAGTCCTACCGATATGAACAGTGTTGTCAACTTTTATCGATACTTTACATTAAAATTTTGCGTTTTTTACCGATTTTTGTCGGTAAATTAAAAAAATGTGTTACAAAATTCCAATACTGACCATTTTACGCTAACTTATAATTTCATCATGGACCTTCGTATAAAATAGTCTAGCTCACTTAGAAAAACAATTCTCCCCACAAATATTCACAGTGACAACCCTGTTTAGAACGCTTACAATTTCGTAATGCTTCGCTGGCAAAGAATAATGTCAAAAACAACAATTACACTGTGATACAAATGTTGACAAAATTTTTTTGCAGGGGTTCTGATGCATAAATTCGGTTTTATGGGAGTCCATAGAACACGAAAATATCTTTGGTTTCTTTGGGTCACTTCGGGTTTTGATTTTATAACGGTAAATGTAGTGAAAAATGGGATTTCTTGGATTTTCAAATTTAAACGAACATTACTTCGTTTTTCCACAACCGATTTGCACACCCCATTTTTTATTGGAAACGGGAGAATAATATCTTTCGGACAAGCCCTAGATTTTTTAAATCGGTTAACAAATGGCTAAGTAATAGTGGTTTAAGTGTGACAAAAACGCATTAAAAAACAGTAACATGTTTTTCCTTGTGCTCTAGGCTGCGTAAACGATACCTAACGGTACAATTATTTACTGTTAGCAAGTAGGAAATTTAGTTGGCTTTCCAAAATGGGAAAAACCAACGAAATCGGTTGAAAAATGAATGCGTTATGGCATTTTTTGTATTTTAACTTTTTGGTTTTTTTCATATTTCCCTTTATAAAAGATTGGAACCTTAGCATGTATGATTTTAATTGTGATTATCTTGCTTTACAATTACGCACAAGGTACTAATCTTTTATAAAGGAAAATATGAAAAAAACCAAAAAGTTAAAACCCAAAAAATGCCATAACGCATTCATTTTTCAACCGATTTCGTTGGTTTTTCCCATTTTGGAAAGCCAACTATATTTCCTACTTGCTAACAGTAAATAATTGTACCGTTAGGTATCGTTTACGCAGCCTAGAGCACAAGGAAAAACATTTTACTGTTTTTTAATGCGTTTTTGTCACACTTAAACCACTATTACTTAGCCATTTGTTAACCGATTTTAAAAATCTGTGGCTTGTTCGAAAGACATTATTCTCCCGTTTCCAATAAAAAATGGGGTGTGCAAATCGGTTGTGGAAAAACGAAGTAATGTTCGTTTAAAGTTGAAAATCCAAGAAAGCCCATTTTTCACTACATTTACCGTTATAAAATCAAAAACCGAAGTGACACAAAGAAACCAAAGGTATTTTCGTCTTCTATGGACTCCCACAAAACCGAATTTATGCATTAGAACCCCTGCAAATTTTCACTGTAGCACTGTGTTATTATTACACTGGTGTGCGAAATAATAGAGCCACTGAAGGTACAACACATTAAACGTTTCTAAATCACTTCTGAAAAGTGTGTTATGGCGCAATTTGCATTTTTATAGTGGAACATTATCTCATAACTGAGGAGCTACAAAGGGTAGTATTCCTTACAGGACCCTCCATTTTTTGCTCTAAAATCATGAAAATATTAACGTTTTTCGACCGGTTTTTTATGTTTTCTTATTTTTGATAGTAGTTTAGCACATTTTATTGATATTTGCGGTATATAGGAGGCCTTTATGGGGCATTATCTTTGATTCTGGGGTTTCAGCCCCATTAACTCTTGAACGGGAGTTAAGATTTTAATTGTTGGTGCAGGTTTATTCAGTAAAATAATGTTAGGAAGGAAAACTAAAATTTTCCCTATGATTTTGACGGTCAAATTTAAATTTCCTTAAGAAATTGTCTTATTAACTTAAAGTGGATCTATTATTTCGCACACCTCTTTACAGGCTCTGTCCTGCCTAATACAAGGTCAACCCCCAAATTGGACAAATGTTGACTGAATTTCATTTATGGGATAATGTTCCACTATAAAAATGCAAATTGCGCCATAACACACTTTTCAGAAGTGACTTAGAAACGTTTAATGCGTTGTAACTTCAGTGGCTCTATTATTTCGTACACCAGTGTAAATTCTCTCGTTCCGGTGTTTTATATTCATTCTCTCTTGTTTAAAACCCAAACCCAACCTCCCCGAAATATGTAAAAAGAGACACAACGAGCATGAATGACATACGCTCTAGATAATAATTACGTATTAACAATTACAACAACATCAACAGCAGAAAAAAGTTTGTAGGCAACGTTATTTTTTTCTTTGGATTCATTCAACAAAACATAAAACATTTCGCCAAAGCTAAACAACATGCAACGACAGACAAAAAGCAGCATCATCATCATCTGCCTCGGCGACGCGGTGTGAATTCTATTTCTTCTTCTACCCAGCAATTGAAAAACTGCTAGAGGGGCGTATGGATAATAAGAAAAGAAAACGCAAAAACTTGTGGTGGATTGCAATGCAAAATCTCAAACCAAATTGTTGGTAACAGTGCAAGGTAGCGGTAATGTCGAACTAATAAACTGTCAGAACGTTGAGCGTGAATATTTCTGCGAAAAAAAAAAAAACAATTTAGTGGAAAAATAATAGAAAAAAATAATAATAAAAATAAAGAGAAACTAACAAAATAAAAAAGTGCATTGAAAAAAGGAAAAAAAAAATCAAAAAAGTGTGCAAACAAATGAAAATTTTATAGATTTTAAAGAAATTTTCTGTGTTGTGATATGTGAAAAATAACAATAACAAATTTCTTTGCTTTTATTTTGGATATAAAATTAAGCTGGTCATCATGAAGACGGTAAGTGAGAAAAGAAACAAAGCCGTTTTTGATTATCCTTCAACAATTTTGTTACGTTCCATTGTATGTGAGTTTGTTGTCTATTGTATTTACTCCTTTTCGGCTCTACACATACTATGCGGAGGCTGCCTGTAAAAAGTTCGTTAGTACGCCTGATCAATTTCATAGTACGATAGTATATGTTGTAAATTATAGTATCTAAGTATAGGTTTTATAGAGCTATTATTGTTTGTAGTTGTATTTCCATGTATTCACACTCGTGGCATTGTTTGTGTACGGCGTTTGCAAGAAGAGCTGTATTTCCGGTTTGTGTTTTGCCCGCTATGTATGGAATCCTTCCTTATTCGTATATTATGAATTAAGCGAACAAAACAAAAGAAAACAATACTAAAGGCAGGGTTAGGATATCACATAATAAGGGTTACAAATTCATAAATCAACGTACAGTGACTGTCACTAAAAATGATGCAACCTGAAATAAAAAATGTAAACGTTGATAACTTGGAAACGAGTTGAGATTTTTTTAACAATTCAAAATACAATTTTGTAGGCTGAAAAGTTGTCTTTAAGATGGCATACAACAATATTCCATTTACAGTACCGTTATACTAAAATTTTGCCGGAAGACACAAAATGGGCATTTTTGAAGTGAGCATTAAAAATTATGCACCACAATAATCGATCAATAATTTCCAAATTTTTCGTATTTTCTGCCATTTTAGTAATCAGAATGGTGGTATAATTGGTTCCCTATCGTTTTCAGTAGTTTTGTCATTGATTCCGATAGAAAAAATTATGTTCCTGACGTAGTTTTGGCATGATTGTAATTAATGTCCCTTTGTAGGTAATTTGGCTAGAAATTTCTAGTTTTTGAAGCTATTTTCCAAAAAATGACTATGAAAAATCATAACGGGTTATGCCCAGAGTACGTACAAACAATTTAATGATATATGGAAAGTCCTGTATCAGCCAGACTTGCCCCATATTAGACTAGTCTTTAGTTTAGTCTTGACATAGAACAAAGGTTTTTGCACTTTTCTTTGAAAATTGTTTTGAGAAACATTGTTAACAATGTCATGCCAAAATTACGTCAGGAACATAATTTTTTCTATCGTAATCAATGACAAAACTACTGAAAACGATAGGGAACCAATTATTCCACCATTCTGATTACTAAAATGGCAGAAAAAAACGAAAAATTTGGAAATTATTGATCGATTATTGTGGTGCATCATTTTTAATGCTCACTTCAAAAATGCCCATTTTGTGTTTTCCGGTAAAATTTTAGTATAACGGTACTGTAAATGGAATATTTTTGTATGCCATCTTAAAGACAACTTTTCAGCCTACAAAATTGTATTTTGAATTGTTAAAAAAATCTCAACTCGTTTCCAAGTTATCAACGTTTACATTTTTTATTTCAGGTTGCATCATTTTTAGTGACGGTCACTGTATGTCAACATACCGTCGGTGTCATGCTTAAGTGTTCCATACGTCATTTTTGAAATTTTGAGATAAAGGTACCTTACAAGTTTTGAAATATGCTGTTTTAGATTTTTTAGTCGGTTTTTCTCTATCTCTTATATATTCTGAGATATTCAGATGCCAATATGTTCCATATCTGCCTTGCGACACCGAAAAATTTACCATTTTGTTCCATATCCATAAAGCCTGGCGTATGGAACAAAACAACTTTGAATTTTTAGTTCCATATCCATGTCGTTTGGCGTATGGAACAAAAAGAGAAAAAAACCTAATTGTTCCGCACCAAAAATTATGGCGTTTGGAACAAAAATTTTTCCATATTTTCAAGTTGCGAATTGGTTAAAATTGGTTAAAAACTGAAGAATAATATGTAGTTTTTAAAAATTTTTATATATTGTATTGTTATAAAACACAAAACAAAAAAAAAAAACATTGTTCCACAACATCCCATACGGGACACGGGAGACTTCTCTCATATCAATGAGTACACCCCGATTCATATTCAAGCTCAATGATATGGGACCTACCGTTTATTGCCGAGTCCGAACGGCGTGTCTTAAGACACCACTTGTGGAGAAGTTTTTCAAGGCTGAAATACTCAGGAAATGTCGCCAACATTACTGAGGGGTATTTTGCCACCGTTGAAAAATTGTTGATGTTGACTGGCCGGGGAATCGAACCCACGACCTTCTGTGTGCAAGGCGGGCGTGCATACCATTGCACAACGGTGGCACCCATATTGTATTGTTATATGAAACTAAATTTATTTTCGCTTAATTTTAACGTCTCCTCGTAACACAAAACATATAAGATAAACAAAACAAAAAATCGCGATTCTTCAAAGTGACAAGTGGCAACCCCTTAAATAAATGTAAAGGAAACATTTAAAAATGCTATCTAATGTATTTCTTTCTAATACCACTGTTTTATTAAACCCCCTGAATTTCCGGTTCTCAGTAGCACTTCACGTAAGGGAGCTGGAACACTACCTATTTTGTGTCCTGTAAGGATACCGTCAGTCTACTAATGTATTTTTTACTTAATAAAAGCAGTCCCTTTGTTTTGTCCTCGTCTGAGTTCCCCCATAGGATTTTTGTGTTTTTTCCCTTGTCTTCTCTATTCCAGAGGAATATATGTGCATATTTTGCCCATGCCTTTAGCTCTATGCGCGTCGCCTTTAAGGTCTTGGCGTTATCTAGGCTGACTGTAGGTTGCTCCCTTGCCTGTTTTGCTAAGGAGTTTGCTATTTCATTACCCCTAATCCCAATATGCCCTGGTACCCATATAATGTTTACCGTACCATGTTGGGAGTAGTTGTTAATATACTGTATGCATTCTAAGACAGTTCTAGATTTCACTGTCTTGACCGTTAAGCCGTGATGGCTGCTTTGCTGTCCGTAGGATGTTCGTAGGCTTTGTGTGAGTGTCAAACCAGTTCAGACACTCTTTTATCGCTCGGACTTCCGCCTGAAGAATCGTATTATGATCCGGCAGACGGAGGGAGATTTTCATTTCCGGTTCCATTATATATATCCAGTCCGGTTCTCCCCTCTAGCACAGCCCCATTCGCAAACTCACAGCTTCCAGCGGGAATCTGTGCTAGAGTTCCATCGATCCACATGTCTCTGTCTGGTATTGAAACTTCACACAAAGCTACTTCACTAGTTCCAGGTATGCGGTCTGATACTATTTGGTTTATACCCAGTAGGAAATTGAATCTGCGATGACCATTTCATCAACGAAAAATCTCAAAATTGTCTTTAAAAAAGACGGTCTCACCAAATTTGTCACTCTTCGATGTGCGATGTGTGACATACTGAACGAAAATGTCTTGTAATGTGCCTTGGTACAAGTTAATGTTCATTCTATCGTCCATGAAGACAACATCGCTTACCTTGTCGCTCAACTTATCGTGCACGAGTTTTGCGACATTTGTGTGAAAATGTCGTCGATGATCGCAAAGGGCTGTCGTCGAGCCGTCTTCAATTGATTGGAGACAACTTTGAAGACACATAGCAGACAACTTCCAACTGGGTAGATTCACCCGTTGTGACCTTTAGTATGTTTTGGTGGTATGTGTGGTGGTCTCTACTGATCCACTCGCTCATCGACTTTAGCCTTGTAGCTGCGATAGCTGCCTCATACCTTACCTGAATTTCTATTGGGTGTATAAAGAAAATTTTTTCTAGAGCCCTAGTCGGTGTGGTCCTCATTGCCCCGCTAATGCTTAGACAACATGTTCTTTGGACTTGTTGCAATATCATTGCATTTTTTTGTCCATAGCTGTCCGCCATACAACAGGCGCGTATGTTAAGATTGGTCTAATTACGCCTATGTATAGCCAGTGTGTCATCCTAGGATCGAAACCCCATTTTGAGCCTATTGCCCTTCTACATGTTGACCAACATCCTTGTGCCTTGTCGGCCCTTTCTTGAATATGGTCTTTCCAATTTAGTTTCCTATGCAGAATTACTCCTGGGTATTTATGTGTGCGGGAAATATTTATTGTCCTATTAAGGAAAACTGGTTTTCCTCGTAAATATACATATTTCCGTTTTTCCCGGGTTAACGTTCAAACCTCTTCACAATTTTGTGAAGCAAACTGGCAAAAACTCGAAAACAGAACCTATGGAACAAATCAGCAACTTTTTTCAATTATAAAAATTTGCCATAATTTTTATTTTTCTATAACTGTGCTGAGCTATGACCATCGACTACATGAAAATAGTGTACGCTCTGCATCATCTGTTGTATTCCGCATACAGACACAAGGAGGAGTTGCGGTTTCCTTGTTTGAACAAGTAATAATTGTTCCACAAACATCCCATACGGGACAAGGGAGACTTCTCTCATATCAATGAGTGCACCCCGATTCATATTAGCTCAATGATATGGGACCTACAGTTTATCGCCGAGTCCGAACGGCGTGTCCTAAGACACCACTTGTAGAGAAGTTTTACATGGCTGAAATACTCAGAAAATGTAGCCAACATTACTGAGGGGTATTTTGCTAACGTTGAAAATTTTGGTGTTTGCCTGGCCGGGGAATCGAACCCACGACCTTCAGCGTGCAAGGCGGGTGTGCATACCATTGCACCACGTTGTTTGAACAAGTACTTTCGGAAAAACCCATGTCCGGAGAGCAATTACGTAAATAGTAACTTACGTCTCCATGTTTCCTTTCCGCAAATGTTCTTCTGCTTGGGAAAAGTTTTGACGTATACCTACCGACCGATCAGAGTATTTCATGGTGGAGGCCCGGCCGAACATACCGATTTTTTACTTGTTCTTCATAGATTTATAGTCGCTGTTCTGTCTTAAGACTAGGTGTACCATGTCCGCTATGATTTTTACTGCAGGTTCCGAAACTGCAGCCGTTCTCTGAACAGTTAATAATTTTGCAACCGTAAACCACAATTGCATGTCTCCGCTGACAACTTTCTATCAGTTTTCTACGTTTCGCGGTCAAGCAGGTGTTGTTCAGCCGCGACCATTATTCTGCTTCGCCCGTACCTTCCCTGTAAATATCTATATATAAAATGTTTATGCTTAATTATCATCTGGTAAGCTTTGTAAAACTTTCTAAATTTATATATTCCCAAATTTCCAATGATACCGCCCGTTATAACTTCAATAGGTTAGTATTCATGATTCTGACAAGGGCCCAATCCCAACGCTCTTATCTCGACATCTAAACTTCTGACTTTGGCTATAAAAGAATATAAAGGTACTCTTTATTCTGTATTCTATTAAATAGAGAATACGTCGTGGTGTTTTATGTGGGTACCTGCCATGCGGCCTACCCCACAGTGCTCTTAACACCGGGTGAATACGATTCGTCTACCAACGGCCCCGCACAAAAAAGTACGAGAACCAATTCATTCACACGCATTTGGTCGTGATCGCCTCCTTGGTTATGAGCGGAGCCTATCTAAGCTTCTACCTTTCTTTGGGTCGAGCCGAAGCTCTCCCAGCGATTTGGGTCTAAACCAAAGCCACCGCGATGCTCCCACAAGGGGACCAACACCAACTGCCAGGCCAGATCTAAAGATCTTGGGGCAACTGGCACCCGCGGTTCCAGAATATAGCCTCCGGTCAGGCTTCGTGGCCAATGACCACTACCAGTTGGACTCCCCGGACCTCCTCCAATTCAGCCAGCGGAAAAACAAAACAACACAGGATCACAAACAATTAACGTGCAGTCCCCACGGACTGCACAAAGGGCCCACAAGGACCGCGGCAACGGACAACACCACACAGACAATGAAGCAAGCCACCCTCAAGGATGACTGGCACGACATTCAGACAAGGACAACCAACGCCTACAACTCTCCTCCTACCCTCCTCCAACACCAACACGCCCAACTGTAGATTAGGGCTATAACCAAAAAAATACCACCACATAGCCGTGTAGAGCATGGAAAACTATTATGAAATACGGCGTCAATTTTTCTCTATCGCGAAAAAAGTTTCCGCACCAAATGCATTGAAGTTCAGTAATGCATTTTTTAATTTTAGCTGTTATGACAACATATTTGCTTTTAATTAAATTTTTTATTTTTTTGTAATCTAAATTAAAATCATTATCAAAGCGTTCTGGACCAATTTGTTCTCAAATCGCGCCATTTCGGAGCATATTAAGAACTTTTGATACTATTGCAATTTTTGCTTTTTCTTTATAAACTCGTGAATTTTATGTTTATATTTTTTGTACCTACCGGACAAAAGAATATGGGGTCATTTGCAACGAAGTCGCGAAAGTTACAGGCTGTTTTTGTTGACTTTGCCTGTGAGAATCGGATATGTTTTTTACAAAAATACAACACCAGTACCACTTGGGAAATTTTGTCCTAATAATGAAAACGCGTTTCTACGATCGATTCGGTAAAAAAAGTTTCCGCGCCGACTGTAATTACTAAAACACTTTTGATATTTTTTCTACTTATAATTTTAAATTTGCTTTGTTTGAATAAATATTCATAGAAAAAAATACAATTCTCACAGGCAAAGTCATTAAAAACTGTCTGTAACTTTCGCGAATTTGTTGCAAATGACACCATATTCTCTTGTCCGGTAGGTACAATAAATATAAACATAAAATTCACGAGTTTATAAAGAAAAAACAAAAATTGCAATAGTGTCAAAAATTCCTAAAATGCTCCGAAATGTCGCGAATTGAGAACAAATTGGTCCAGAACGCTTTGGTAATGATTTTAAATTAGATTACAGAAAAATAAAAAATTTAATAAAAAGCAAATATGTTGTCATAACAGCTAAAATTAAAAAATGCATTACTGAACTTCAATGCATTTGGTGCGGAAACTTTTTTCGCGATAGAGAAAAAATTACACCTTTTTTCATAATAGTTTTTCATGCTCTACACGGCTATGTGGTGGTATTTTTGATATTTGCAAAAAAGTGCCAAAAGTTATATCCCTACTGTAGATATGAATATGTGGAGGAATTACCTCCACTAAGTCTAGTCCTTCTCCTAACAAACACTTGACGTGCAAAACTACTTAAACAACTAAAGGTCCGACTGTCTTCAAGTGCCCTACTGAAATCCTACCCCGTGCTCCTCCATACGTGATACCCATATTGACTAAATCTGTAATGTCATCATAGTACCGGTATTCCGTCAGTATATGCCGCCAGTCTTCAGTCATCCCACACCCACACAAATCTGTCCCGCACAGGCCTCTTGCATACAAAAATGCATTTAGAAAGCCATGCCCCGTCAGTAAGAATCGCAGACGCATGCTAAAGCCGAAGTCGGGGCGGAACAGTACGAACGTAGCGTCACGAATAAATTCGTACGTTACCTCCTTTTGACGATGTCCGTCCACCTAGTCCGCCACATATCAGCAGCACGATCCCGAAGGATTGCACTGCGCGGTCTAACGTTCCCATCCACCAAATCAGAAGGCCCGAGCCAATTATCCTCAGACAATTGCAAGCCACGCTTCAGCTTATACAGAACAGTCCTACATTTCACTTCCAGGTCAAAGGGCTGCGGCACACCATACAGATGCACCATATGTTGCACAGGCAACAAAAAGTCCACCATATGTATATGGTGCGCACGGAACGCCTGATCAAACCCCAGTCGGTCCGCAAGACGCTTGTGACCATACCAGGACAGCAGTCAACTTGTCCTTCAAACGATCATCCTATCGGCCATAGTTATTCCAAGGTACCTGACTTGCTTGACGTATCGTATGCCGTGGGGAGGTCGACTGTGCGCCAATCTGCCTTTCAACAGCATTAGCTCAGTCTTGTCCCTAGACACCTCAACACCCACTCGGTCACTCCAGACCCTCACGATACCCATGGCCTCCTCAGCACGACGTGCCAGTTCGACACGGGTCCCACCTTCGATCATGATAAAGATGTCGTTAGCATACGCACAGATCTTGAAAGTGATCGCTAACTCTCGCAACAGAGACTCCTGAGGGCAGCCTCGCTCCACATCTGTCCAGACCGTCACATTGGTTCCCACGACACAAGCCCTTCGTCCACTGACATAACCAGACACAGAACAAGCTCCCGACACCTAATCTCAGACCCACGAAAGGAAGTCAAATGCACCCTTAAAGTCTACAAATATGACTAAGACATATTTGGCATTTGAACCGCTCAAACTGTTCTGCACATGCATCCACGCGTCCTCCGTACCTGTACGCTCGAGAAAGCCGAACTGATGCGGTGAGGGACCCACGCCGCGGCACTCCACAAGCCTTGTCACCATAATCCTCTCCAGCACTTTTCCAAGCACTGGAAGAAGTCTCATACCCCGATACGAGCGAGGATTACTCCTCACCCGATCAGGCGACTTAAGGAGTACCACGACGCGAGCTTACTTCCACGCACGCGAAAAGTACCCCTGGCTAATGCAACCACCGAAAACTGACTCAATATACTCGGGCATGACCTTCCAGATGGCTTTATACATCCTTTCGGTCATACCGTCGATTTTCTACTTCTAATCCGGCAGATACTGTCCGCAACTTCATTGCGCTCCATGTCCGGAGGCTCACCCAGCTTCCACACCAGCAGGGGAGGTGAATGGGTCTCCGACCTTGGAAAAAAAGACACCAGCAAAATCCCTACGTTTTCAGCCTATCCCGAGGCAGTCGACGTGGAGCCAAAACGCAACGCCTGTAGGTCAACCTGACGCTTAGACCCACCATGTCGGCACACACGGTATACCCTTCCCCAGAGATCATCCCTGTTGTCCTGTATAAATCTCCTCCAATCGTCTTCTTTACTAAAAGATAGCTCGTCCTCACTCAGCTTTACGCTGAGCCAGATCTTTCGCATTGGTTCGTCTTGCCCTTTGGAAACGATTCCTCAGGCGCGCAACTCCCCTGCGCATCAGACGCAGCTCACGGGTCCACCATTTGACCTTACTTTGCTTCACCGGAAGCCTGGGTACTTGAGCAAGCAGATAAGGCAGTGCTTGGCGTGTTTGAGAGAAAAATTCTTCGAAAGATCTACGGACCAATCTGCGTTGACGGTGAATATCGACGTCGTATGAACCACGTGCTGTATCTGCTATACAACGACAGTAATATAGTTAAACGTATCGAGATGCAACGATTGCGTTGGCTAGGCCATATAATAAGAATAAGAGATGATGAACCCGCTAAAAAGGCGTATAAATACGGGCCGCTTGGCGGTGCACGCAGAATTGGCAGGCCAAGGAATAGATGGCACAAACAACTGGATGAAGAGATGACAAGGCGCGGTATTCTAGAAAGCTAAACACTAAACAGAGAGAATTGGAGATCTTTTCTTAGTTCGGTCTATGAAACAAATGTTCTGTAATGGGCCAGCTAAGTAAGTAAGTAAGGCTTCAACTGACGGCGTCTGCCAAGGAGTACGTCGTTGACGCTCCTTATCCACTCATATTAAATGGAGAATTTAAATGTGAAGAATTTTCCATTACTTTTGATGTTTCTGACCTCTGCATGCATGTTCAGGTTTATTCTAGGGATACGCAAGTCGATTTTCGAGTAATCGATTCCTCGATTCTTTGGTTTGAAGAATCTAAAAATCGGAATCGGGTTTTGACTTCATAGAGAATCGAAAGATCGATTTTCTATTATGATTCTTCGATTCTTGCAGTGGGAATCGAAAGATCAATTCTGTTTTGATTTTTGATGTACCACGAAAATGAAATATACAGATTACATTGGTAAGAGCAAGACAACAATATTATATTATTTGTTGTACTGATGAACAAAGTTAATCTAACGGTACGGCCATGGTACAATAATTCATGGGTAGGCCAGGTATGAGAATCGCCAAAAAAATACAACCCTGTCGCTATGGCTTAAAACGTCAAAATTGTTTTGATGAATGATAACGGATGAGTAAACAAAGAAGAAGAAGAACGAAATGTTGAAATGAAAACAAAACAGAGTTGAATTTTTTGATCAATAATAAATATCAACTCTGCATGTCAACACGGTTTTGACAGATTAAGCCATAACAAAAAAAAAAAAATTGTAATCAGCTGTTAGCTGTGGCCTACCTAAGAATTATTGTACCATGCGTTCACATTTTCAACTAAAGCTGGGTACACATTGTCAGTTTTGAATGTCGATATTTCGCAATTATCGATAACTGTCAAACCGTCCAGCAACCACAAAACATTTTGTGGTTGCATGATGAATGACAAAAATGAACGGCCACACTAGCAAGCAACAACAAAGCTGTCATTCAAAACTGACAATGTGTACCCAGCTTAAGGAGTCATCTCGATCGAACGATTATTTTATCCAAGTGAGCTCTAAGTAAGAATCAAATGATCGATTTTTGATTCCTACGTTAGAATCGAAAAATCGATTTTTGAGTTCTAAGTAAGAATCAAAAGATCGAAAGATCGATTCTTGAGTTCTAAGTAAGAATCAAAGGATCGAAAGATCGATTTTTGATTTCTACGTTAGAATCGAAAAATCGTTTTTTGAGTTCTAAGTAAGTTTTGAGTTCTAAAGCATAGTACACACGGTCCAACAAAACTGACAGTCATCGAGGTCTATTTCGTTAATATCAAAGTCTAGCTGAATAATTACTTTCCTAATCACTAAATTATACCTTAAATGTTGTATTTCAATCATTTTTAGCTAACAAAAAGTTTTTATTTGCCAGAAAATTGCCGTAAAAGTACGTTGACTGTCAGTTTTGTTGGACCGTGTGTACTATGCTTAAGAAAAGATCGATTTTTGCTAGTTTATTCCCTAAAACCCGCCACCCCGCCGATGAAGTACGTATGACTAATAACAGTTTTAAAATTTTATTAACTTTTTAGCTTAACAAAAAACAAATGATTTCAATAAAAAATATGATATTTTACAAAATATTGAAAATTTTAACATGGAATTTGGTTCAGTAGCATATGTTTTGACCATTAAATTTTAAAGCGTGTTATGTACTTTAATATTTTTTTTTATAATTTTTGTTGTATGTTTTGTAATAGCTTTTCTTTTTATTGTTTTTGAGGCAACAACGTATAAATAATTGCAAAAAAACTACCAAATTTAACTTTCAAAAAAATATTTTAAATTAATTTTTCTAAAACGTCCTACTTTGTGGCAAATGTTTGGCCACTACAGTATGTATGTTTTCTTATTTAATCCGAACCCTGGCTGCATATAACTGTTATGTTTATGTCAAAGTTCTAACTAGGGGATGGATGACCTGCGCAAGAATAAGAAAAATAACAAAAAAAAAAAAACACACATTTTCTCACGGGTTTAAAGTTCATTGGCATTTTTATGTGAGTGGGGCATAGTTTTAGTCTTCCCCAATATTCTCGTATGTTCTTCCCTGATGTTTGTTTGTGTGGAATTGTTTCTTTCTTGGCATTTTAATGAGTTTCCATATCCTTGTTTGTTGTGCATAGTAAATGATACCGTCGTCGTACCCAGCTTATGGAAAATATTAGATTTCCATGCGTAAACACACAAAAGTGTTGGGAAAAAATATCACACAAATTTTGAGAAAAAAATGCTTTGCTTAGAGTTTTATCATGCATAAAATTGACTTTTAAATAATAAATAAAATTAAACAATAAACAAATATTTATTTCCATATGTCTTGTTTGTTTGTGTGTTTTAGATGGGAAAAATATTTTTCTGCCGCTTCGATGATGATGTCTGTGAAAAACTATTTCACATGCATGTGCAAAATTCATTTAGCTTTTAGTCAGATTGTGAAATTTATAGTTTCGTTTTGAAATTTCAATATTTACTGTTGTTGTTGTTGGGATGAGTATTATTTTGTGAGTGTGTGTGAATGAGAATTGGACAATTTTGTAGAATTGTTTTTAATGGTGTCAACGCACCAATGTGCTATCTTTACACATAACAGATGTCGGCCATAAATAGAAAGGGTCGGTAATAAAATAGTGTATGTTTCTTATCACCCGCAACGCAGTGTGTGCGTGGTGTGCATGATGTATTTATGTACACAGCGTACATTACTAAATGTATTGTCTGTGTGTGTTAGTTTTAAGAGTTGTAAATATTTTGTAGAATAGTAAATAAAATTTGAGTTTCTTTCGAACCATCGAAGAACACACATCACCCGCGTGTTTTCGTTCTTGGGTTTTTTCCTTAGGTTTTCTTGGGCTGCATTGTAGTGATGAGGCTAGGAGTCGCCTCATCATTTGGTGACCCCAAAGTGATTATTTCGTGTGTAGTATAGACACGAAATAGATCGCGTAGTAGTAGTGACGTGAAAGGCTAGCATTTTAGTGAAGTGTTGTAGTGCAAAAAGTATTAGGCGCGTAGTTAAAAAGTGACTATGTCAGGCTTAGTCGGTATAAAGTGATAGTTCGCGTAGTGTAAAAGAATACTGCGGCGGATTTATTCACTATTTTAGAGACGAGGTAGGCACGTAGGTTAAAAAGAAACCTCGTTAGGTTATCCGTCTGTATAAAAGGCGCACACTCAAAGCAAAGAGTGTGTAAGGCCAATTTTATATCTAAAAATAAATAAAGCGACAAGAAGTGTATCTCGAAAAAATGAATTTTGAAGAATTCATCCAACATCAAAGGATGTTGGGCGAGTATATAGTGTCCATTGATTTGCAAATATGCAAAATTGCTCAAACAAGTGTAGCCAAGGAAATTAAGGAAAAGTGTTCCAAAATAGTTAGTTCTTTCGCGGAAGCAAGAACGGACTTTTTAGGTAACGAAAGGGAGCTCCGACGTATGGAAAAAGTACCATACGATCATTGCATATTCGCTGTGGGAGTGCAATATGCCGTTAAAAGCATAGAGGAAAACATGGAAGCTATGGGGTTGTTTGTGCCTATAGAAGTGCCACGTCTACATAATGTAGACTTTATAGCTGAGGTGAACAGCTTAAGTTCATCAGAACAGTGTGGAAAGAAATCCGGACTGCTCCAAACAGGACCGCCAAATATTAGGGAAACAATTAATTTAGTAGATGCTTCTTTTGATTTTTGGGGGGAGATTAGAAAAGCTCTTTTCTCAAGAACAAAAGACTTCGAAAAGAGTTATCAGTCATTATTGTCACATTACGTGCGATATTTGGAGGTAGTAGGGATAGAGGGTGACTACACAAGTCATTACCATTATCTGCAAATTTGTTACCAAATAGTAAGAAGTGGGAACATTTCAAGAGTAGCACCAAAAAAGGTGAACATAAATTATGAGGCACAGTTCTCAGGTAGTTTAGGGCCTACACAGGAAGTTGTTAGGAGCTCGAAAACTGAGAATGAAAACGCGTGCGTGGATGTTTCGCGAAAATTAAAAAGTGAAACAAATCGATTACGTGAAGAAAATGAGCAATTTAAGTCCAAATTGGATCAACAAATCAAAGACTGCCGACTTGCTGAAGAAAAGGCTCGCATGTATGTGTCACAGGTCACTGACGTTACCGTCAAATACAATGCTGCTTATGCTGAAAAGGAAAAGGCTGTGGAAAATCTTTGTGAAGTGCAGAAAGAATCGGAGTGTCTACGACAACAATTGGACGAAGCTCGTAAATATTTAAACGCTGAATCTATGATCCGTACGGATTTGCAAAACCGCATTCAGAGTCTACGCGAAGAACTCACGTTTAAGGAGCAAAGTCATTTGCGAGAAATGGATGAAATACATTCTCGCCACCAAGCTGAAATCAGTGAAGTGTTACAACAGTTGCGTGAACAACACGAAGGACAAATGCGCAACCTTGAAATGATGTACCAACAAGAGATTAATAGTCTTCAAGCAGAAGCCAATCATAGCTTGAATAGTCGCATTAATGAGTTGGAAGCTACAAATGCCGCATTGAATACCCGTAATCGTGATTTGGAGGAATTGATCCAACATGAACGGACATGCCATGCTGCTGAGGTAGTAAATCTGGAAGATGAATTGCGACGTCTACGAAATGGAATGGCACAACAACAACTACAAGAAGAAAGTGATATGTACGACAAATTACTGTGTGACGTAGAAGATATGAGTCAACCCAGCAGGGAGAAAGATCACATCGAAATTTCCCAAAGTGATTTTGAAGAAATGGTACTGAAGAAAGGTACTAAAGAAGTACATATCGGTGGGTTCCAATTTAAACCTAATGCCAATGACAAAGAGAATGACGTCAATTTCCATCGCTCAGGCATTATTGAGGGTGATATCAACAAATTGAGATTTAGTGCAACATATGAACCTCCGATCAACATGGTTATGAAATCACAAGAAATACAAGGTGGCGCTAGCAAAAAGGCATCGATGTTTAATGCCAATGAAGAAGTTACCGGTTCTCGCACAACCAGAGCTGACGCTAGCAATGTTTCAGGTTATCCTCTGCGAAGAAAATGGATTTACCATGTAATTAAGCAATGGAAAAGAAGTCCCCGTCCGAGCTGGTTGCTGAAGGTGTTGGGTGCCATCACTTAGAATTAAGTTATAATAATTGTTGCATTCATATAATTAGTTTTAGAATCTAAGTAATGCCTTCAGCAGTTACAAAATTAAATGTAATTGCAATATTACTAAAACATTTAGTTTGTAAAAGATAAGATACTAATACATACAATTGTTAAAAGATTAGGATCTTTTCACGGCGGGGAGCATGGACAATTTTGTAGAATTGTTTTTAATGGTGTCAACGCACCAATGTGCTATCTTTACACATAACAGATGTCGGCCATAAATAGAAAGGGTCGGTAATAAAATAGTGTATGTTTCTTATCACCCGCAACGCAGTGTGTGCGTGGTGTGCATGATGTATTTATGTACACAGCGTACATTACTAAATGTATTGTCTGTGTGTGTTAGTTTTAAGAGTTGTAAATATTTTGTAGAATAGTAAATAAAATTTGAGTTTCTTTCGAACCATCGAAGAACACACATCACCCGCGTGTTTTCGTTCTTGGGTTTTTTCCTTAGGTTTTCTTGGGCTGCATTGTAGTGATGAGGCTAGGAGTCGCCTCATCAAGAATATTGAACCAAATTTTTCCGCATTTTTTGTTGTTTTTGCTTGTCGTATTATTCTCAGTAAATTTTACATTGTAAATATGAGATCAGCAATGATGACGCCGCACAGTGTTGCCTCAGTGGACAAAAATCGAAAAATGTGTTCTTGACTTTTTTTATAATTTTATGGTTTTATTTTATTGAGAACACTTCCAATAGGACAAACCTCAAAGATGTTGTCGATATTTGGTGTTACTATAAAGTTATAGCTCGTTAAACATAGAACATTTTTCGTATGTGACATTTACTAAATTGTATTTAAAAAAGAAACCCATGTTCATGGAAATTTTTTAAAGAAGTTATTGACATATCCCACAACTTTTGAATAGGGAATGAAAGAGTGGTCGATAGTCTTGCAATTTATGAAAAAAAAGTTTACATATAATGTGTATACACAAAGTACCGTTATGTTGATTGAAACAGTAACGTGTTATAAAAAACTCACGAATTTCGCTTCTTTCATGGAGTGTATCTAAAAATTGCAGCAAATTGCAGTTTCGACCATTTGGTACATGAAACAGACATCCCTTTCGAATTAAAAAATGAAAAGCTTACATCCTATAAAATCCGATTCTCGGAGCCACAACCATATCATCATAAACAATTTGTACGAAAGGAGCAAGAATCCTTGTTTTGCCTCAGTGGATAAATTCACTTTATTTGACTGCTTCATTTTATATATCCAAATATGAACCGATTTTTAACAAAATCGGTAAAACTGATCAGAGGCCCAAGCAAATATCGCATATTTAATTTGAAGGCGGTTCAATTAAAATTGGCTGAGTTATAGCAAAATCGGGGAAATATATATATGTGGGGTCTATATCGAAATCTGATCCGATTTTTAACAAAATCGGTAAAACTGATCAGAGGCCCAAGCAAATATCGCATATTAAATTTGAAGGCGGTTCAATTAAAATTGGCTGAGTTATAGCAGAATCGGAGAAATATATATATGGGGGATATATCCAAATCTGAACCGATATGGACCAAAATGGGAATTTTTCATTCCTATGCCCGCATAAGTACTGGTATAAAAATTCATCGGCCTAGGTCAACTCCTTCTATTTTTGTCCACGTTTACAAGGAAGCGGCAACACTGTGCGCCGCCGCCGCCAAAAGTCATAATATCCCCCCTTCTGTCATAAGCGTCGTTCGCCACTTTTACGCCCCCAATTTATTTTTGTTGTTGTAAAATGATTTTATAGTTTTGAGGGTAATTGCAGTTGTTGTCTTTGCCAATTTAAGCAAACAAAAGTTCAATTATTTTGAACAATGGATTGAACTGAATATCTAATAGGTGTGTTGTGTATAAATTAACAATAAAATTCTTTGTTATTTGAAATATGAAGATAACCTGTATTTACACCTTACAGGATCTTACATGCAGATAGATAACGAATGTCCTGAGAACATCCATTTGAAATTAATACTAGATCACTCCTTGAGGGGTTTACTGTCTTAGTAGACGTAGACGTTTGTGGTCCCGTAGATATTACATTAAAAATACGCGGGCGACCACATACCAAAATGTATATTACCGTATTCGTTTGTTTTACGTCCTAAAGGTAGAAACACAATGAAATACGCCACTTTATCACGCTCAGTTTCATGTAAAAGACTAAAGGCAAAGTACTATCTAATTTAAATTAACTAGGCAGCATTTGAATTAGGTAGTACTTGGCCTTTATTCTTCTACATGAAATTGGGAAGCGGTCGTAAAACATGCTTAGTTCATACTTCTACAAATTTCGGAAGCGTCGAAAGCGTTGCTGACACAAGAAGAACTATTGAAAATGCTCGTAGAAGTAAAGGCGGTCCTCAACAGCACTGCTGTCTCCAGACATAAGCGATAGCTGATGCTCTCTAGCGGGTCTGGTCCAGAGACTACATCCTAACGCTAAAGGAAAAAGTAAGGTGGCATCAAGCGTAGCCCAATCTCGAGGTCGGTCGCCTAGTCGTGATACAATCAGACAATCAGCTGCCTCAGGAGTGGCAACCCTGCAGAGCCACGTAGTCGAAGACATATATGTATGTACATATAGACGTTCGATAACAAAATTGACGCCACTTCCTACGTGTTGAGGCGTCAAATGTTAGCTCTGTTCCTGTACGTGCAAGAATCTTCAAGTTTTACCACTTTTTACTCGAAAAGCGTTCCTTTACTTCAGCCACAATACAATTCATATGGTTTAAGTTTAAAACTTTTACTACTTTTGCCGGTTTTACCATTTTCAAAAGTAAAGGAACAGACCAGTTGTGTTGAATTTACCCGCCGATTTTTTTCTTTTCTTGCCGTCCGAAAAAAATCCTGAAAACCTATATATCAAGCTATTGAACGGAATGGATAATGATGAAAATTGTCTATTATAGAAAACTTAAAGGCGGCGTTACATAAGTGGCATTAAAAAGTTTTCAGCAGCAACATAGGCATTTCAATGAGATATTTAATGCTCCGAACATTGATGGATATTTTTTGAATTCAGTCACAACCAAATAAAGTTATGGCGGAGCTTTATGAAATAACGACGTATTATGTTTTTCGTGCCATCCAAATATACACCGCTATGTTAAAATGTATTTACAAAAAAAACCTTGCATATAAACAATACGATACTATTCATATTTTACTAGTTCTCAGCTGGATTGCGTGGTTGTTTTTGTCTAACAAATAAATAACTAAGCTAACATTTAATTTAGGTAACCTCCCTTAATAGGAAACGATGTTGTCATCAGCGCGGCTACTTGCATTTTGCAGTAATTTGACATTGGCTTGACATTGAATTTGTATATTAGTTACATGCAATTAATATAAGTAAATTGTGTATGATGCTATTCTGTAACTCATAGCCAAACTCATTACTTTCGAAGGCAGCACTAAGCGTTTGTCATGAAAGCACAACTAAATGTGAAAATCCCCGTTGTTGTTGTAAAAAAAAACAAAACAAAGTGCATTTGCAAGAAGAAAAGTTCGAGGACAGCGAAGCTGCTCCACATCCGATATGTCAGAAGAGCCTTTACCGAAGGCGAAACATGCATGCCTATCCTTTTTCACTTGCATTATTGATTATTATGCTCGATTCCAACAAGAAATTAATTAAAAAGAGATAAAATTGAAATGCAGGAACAAATTTCCTTTATCGACAGTTCACAGGAAAATATAACAAAAAATACCACAGATAGTGCTTTTTCTATCTATTCCAATGATATATAGCTTCTGTTGCGGAAATTTATACTTTTCGAGATATAGACCTCAAAATTCCAAAAGTTTCCTCTAAATAGACGACCTTTGGCCATGGTTGCAGGTGCAAATCTCGGCTGCGCGAACAAAATTTTATTTTAAAATAGTAAGTTTTTTAAATAACCGGCCTTCGCACAGTGCGAAATATGAGCACTTTAGTGGAACTTTATTAATATCTTTTAATGTAAAGGACGTAGGTTACCAAAATTTTGCAAATATGTTTCTTATATAAGTGGCTAGCATGGGGCTTAATATGGGCCAAATAGATCCGCGGTTTCCAGTAGCGGTGATGTAACGGTGGCGACAGTTTTTTTTATTCAACGGATTTTACTGCAAATTAGTATATTGAGGTTTCAGAGGATATAAAACTAATGTACAAACTATTATCAATATATGTTCGCGTATTGGTGTAACACCCATTGAACTGTACCTCTCGGTATGACGTATTTTATGTATTGACGTCACAGTTTCCAAGTTATTTGATTATACATTTCCATTTTATGTTCTTCGTATATAGACTACCTCTATGTGAAATATTATTGAAGTAGGTCCACGGTGCGATATAGCCCCCATAGTGGGGGTCATCAAATTTAAGGTATTTAGTAGTTTATTTAGTAGTTTTTTTCTGTCACATTTTTAGTGCTGAGTTTATAAAAAGCCTTCTCTTTACATTTTTAAATAAACAATATTTGTTTTATTTTTAATACTATTGTTAATGAATTATTTTTTTATTGTTCATCGCTCACTGTTCGCATCAATTTTGCTGAACTTTTTGAAGAGGAAATTAGAGCGCTTTTCATATTATTACCCCTTTCCGGAGAACCGAGCGCCAGTTCCTTGACGATAGCTGCCGAACTTCTTTTCCACTTTTGTATGGCAATCCTTAAATTCCTTTTGCGTCGGGTTGCATTCGATACAACTGTCTTTGGAAACGGAACCTTGTGTTTAAGCCAACTAGAATTCTTCCTCCGAAATGTCTTTAAGTTTCGCGAAAATTTAATCGACCGTATCTTTATTCTATAAACCAAATTAATAATAGTTGACCTTATAGTACGTAGTTTATCATTTGTTAGTGCTGGCGAGCCCATTTTTCCCAATAAATAGGATAAAATTTTATCAATTTTCGGTTCTTGTTTCCACTTTTGGAAAATGCAATTAAATGAAATTTCCGAAGACATTTTTAAAGAACTTGAATATCTCCGAAAACCGCGCGTTCCCGTATCTGTTTTAACGCTTTCCGAACAGAGGAGGATCCAATATTTCAGATTATATATAACTTAACACGTGAATGTACGTAAATCACTTTTAAAATGTCCACGGAAAAGAAAAAATATATTTTAAAAACTTCAAAAAAGCACTTTTTTCCGATTAAAACTGCGCACAAACAAAAAGAGTTTTTTTTTGCATTTCTTGAAGAGTAAAATCTCATAGTTGTTTTGCAAAATGTTAAGGAAAAGAAATCATGGCATACTGACATACCGTTTGTCCGCACCACTCCATTATCTTTAATGAATCGAAAATCTATTTCTTGAAAACAAAAATATGAAACAAAAGGGCAATTTTTAAGTGCATTTCGAAGCCGTTTCGCGAAGTATATCGCCAAACTGAGTATGGACCATTTATGGTGGGATACTTAGCTAACGATTGCAATACAAATATAATGAATTTTATGTGCTTCCAAATTTCCTTAAAGTTCCACTAAAGTGCTCATATTTCGCACTGTGCTTCGAGCGGAAATTTATGACTTTCTCCTATGGACAGGTGCATATCTCGGCTTTTGTTCAAACTCGTAAGTTTTCTTTAAATAGCCGATACTCGACCGTGATTTAGGAGTTTCTCCTATGGATACGTGGAAATTTCAGCTACACGAACAAAACTTTCAATTGTATAATTTCGGGGTCTACATTTTGGGAAGTATACATTTCGCAACAAAAATTCGACATTGTTTGAATCGGTATGAAAAGCAATATCTGTTGTAATTTTTTCATATTTTCCTGTGAATTGTCTGTAAAGGAAAGATAAGCCATCTCAGAGATTTCTCTGTACTCGCCAATGCACAGTGTCCGATTTTCCGAAAAACCTGGCCAAAACTCTAAAAATGAATGGATTTTGACCTAACCTTTGGTTCTTATGTTTTTCGGGCCGCTGATTACATTTTTGATATTATTTAACCCTCAGGGGGACATTTAAGGGGTCTTTTTGGTCCCTCCTCCTATAAAACGTGATCTTATCGGATCAAAATATTCTACAAATTTGTTCGCGATCAATTTTTACTATGGGTCCTATGTATACTATACTATACTATATTCTGACATTCTGAATGAAAGAAAATCTTTACATACCTGCAAGACAAAATATCACATAAAAACAAAAAGTGCAAATATGTGCAGGATGTTTCGATGGAATTTGGTAAAAAACCTTCCTTTTTTATGAAATGAAAAATTACACGGCCCAACTCGATCTTACTCACAACTATTTTCATAATTTAGTACGGACATCAATTATTAAAGAACGCACAATTCATTGGCGACACTGAACATCTTAAATACGTTTCACATACCTTTCATTACAATTACAAAAAGAAAATATTTAATAACCGTTGTTTATTTTGCATATGATCATAGATTTATAAACAACTTAAATATTGAAAAAATCCAAATAGGGTCACTTCGACCTGCTTTTATACCCACTTATTAAACAAGAAATGTATATATTTTTTCATAACTACACGCACTGGGATCCTATAAACAATATCTGACCCTTTTTAGTGTAAATTGATACATTTTGTTTTCGATTTTTGGCCAGGTTTTTTGGAAAATCGGACACTGTGCAATGTGGGGGAATCGTGAGAACCGTTGTACAGTGGTTTTTTGCTGGTCAAAATTCTATAACTTTTGAACGGATAGAGATATTTTCATTGTTCGACAGATAAGATAATCAGCTTTCCGATGAATAAAGAACGGCCAAATTCGGTCTAGTAGGTGCAGAGGAATTCAAGGTCAAAATTAAACTTACTATATATTAAAAATGCCAAGATTCCAATAAGTAAGCTATATAAATATAAACTAAAAAACATTTGAAAAAAATGTTTAAAAAAAATTAAAAAAAAACTATTTTTCAAAAAATTAAAATTTGATCAAGAACAAGTAAAAAGTATCAGTCGGCTTTGCTGACAGAGTTATACCCTCAGCCTGAAATTGAAAAAAGTTTTTTCCAAAAAGTTAATGTATTTAGGGGGTTTTCAAAGTTTGGGCGTATGAATCGACAAAGTGTGGATTAGGTACTTTATGTACAAAAAGGTACTAAAAGGAATGGACCGACATAGTCCATTATTGAAGTGGATCTTACTTTGGGAGTCATATATTATCTATCGAAAATATATGACTGGCGCCCACTAGTCATTTCAGTAGGTCAGTATGCCAGGGAGCATGAACTTGCCCACGGAAAACATAATATCGCTGTAAACAGGACTACAATGAATATCATCGGTTTACATTTCTATAGGATCTTCGAACATACCCTAAACTGCACTTAGACACAAAAGGTGAACATTTGTCGGGGAGGTACAGTCAGAAGAGGACCGATATGGGACATTTTAGAAGTTAAACTAAATTTGGACAAAAAATTTGAAAATCCAAAGTTTGGACCAAATTGGTTGCCCCATTAAAGAGATATCGTGCATACCAGTTTAGTGGCATTTTTAAATATTGGGGGGAAGTACCGGAACTTGTGGACCGGTATCGCTAAACTATCGCGAAACTAAGTTTGGACAAAATATTACGAATGCCAAATTTCGGACCAAATCGATTGATCCGGTCGAGAGTTATCTTGCACTCCAACCACTACACAAGGTGTCTTGGGGGTTTTTGCGCTTCTCAGGGTATTTTCTCAGGAAGTGGAGGGCAGTGAATACAAGTTGCTACAACAAAAATCAAAGCGATTAGAGAGCGGGTCCTAAACTGAACTTTTCCGAAATTTTGTGTTGGAGGTACCCGATGGAGTAAAGATTGAGTCCACATTGGAACCTCATCTATGTCTGGTAGACATTTCACGATGTGCAAAGTATGGACCAGGCCCTATTCCACGAAACAACTTATCGCTTTTCACTTTGCACTTATCAAAAATTAGCAAAAGAAAACGTTGGTGGAACAGAAATTAAAAAGAGAGCTTATAATTTTTAAGAACTTAGGCACTCAATTAACATATCACTTACCAAAAATAACGGTTCTGTGGAACACAAACTTGTGACAATTTTCAAAAATATTGCTAAGTGCAAAATGAAAAGTTGATAAGTTGTTTCGTGGAATAGAGCCCTGATCGGTTACTCCCTGCAAGAGTTATCGTGCGCACAAATTTTCCGAACATTTTCGAACTTTTGTAGAGGAGGTACCGGAAGGAGTGGACCGATATAACCCGTCTTCGAATTTAAACTAAGTTTGGCCAAATATTACGAAAGCCAAATTTTGGACCGAATCGGTTGATCCGTTCGAGAGTTATCGTGCGCTCCAGCCAGCCAGACAGATAGACGGACATTGCTAAATCGACTCCAAACTGTCTGAAAAGGATTTCGTCCGAACATACTTAAGCTTAAACCATTATTTATATGCGGAACATTTTGCCTGTATGAAAGTGCATATACCCTCGTTAGCATAGATGCTGAGGGTATACAAATAATTTTATTGGAATGAATTTACAATGTGTATACCCTCAGCATTTATGCTAACGATGCACTATGGTTTCAAGCAAGATTTTTTGGCCAAAAATATTTTTTGGAAGTTTCAAAATTTTAATTTGTGAGGTACACGAAGGACGGAACCGATAGTCCATATTCAAATACATGACTTGCGGATTTGCTGTTGGTGATTTGTAGTTGGTGCCGCCAGTTTTCTTGGAGCTTTTAGGCCATTATCTCAGTATGGAATGGGGCTGCAAGGACAACCTGCTAGATAAAATTTCAAAGGGATACGAGAGGAGCTCTTAAACTTCACTTATTCCGAATTTTGTGTGGAAGGTACCCGAAGGAGTGGACCCATATAGTCCATATTCGAACCCAATCTATATCTGGAAGGAATAATAATACAAAGTTTGGACCACATCGATTGCTCCCTTCGAGAGTTATCGTTCACACAATTTTACAGAAAATTGTTGAACTTTTGTGGCGGAGGTATACGAACGAGTCGACCGATATGGCCCATTTTCGAACTTAAACTAAGTTTGGGCAAAATATTACGAAGTGCAAAATTGGATTCGAATCGGTTGATTCGTTCGAGTGTTATCGTGCCCACCAGCCAGCCAGACGGACAGACTGACAGACAGACGGACATTGCTAAATCGACCCCAAATTGTCTGAAACGAATTTCTGCAAACATACGTGGGCTCTAAAACCGTTATTTCGATGAGCCACATTTTTGATCGTATCAAAGTGTATATACACTGAAAGAAAATTACGTTGTATTAATAAAATTTTTTCATTGATTTTGAACCAACGTAAGACTTCATTCTATTAATGTGTCATTGTGTTTCATAAAATAACTTTCATTATTGTTTTATTGTGTTAGTGTAAAAAAAGTTTCATAGCAATAATAGAATTGTAACTTCTAACTACTTTATTGAATTAATAAAGAAGTATCAATGCATAATCAAGGAAATTTCATTGGAATTATGAAGAAACGCATTATTGTTATTTAATGAAACTTCTTATTTATTCAATGAAACTCTACGTTGGTTCAAAATCAATGAAACATTTTTCTTTCAGTGTACCCTCGTTAGCATAAATGCTGAGGGTATTAGAACATATATCTAAATTTTTAAGTGCAAAAATTTGGAAAAAAATTCTAAAAACTGTGGACCAACTAAAAAATTCTGCACACAAATATGTGGAAATATGTATTTCGATATACGTTGTTTTGCATTGCGTTGAAGTTTCCCGAAACCAATAATTAAAGCAAATCGAGTTATTAGTGTATTCGATTTGGCCGAAACTTCCCAAAACGTAATATTTCTTTCAAAGTACATCAGGCTACGTCTGTCACAAAAGTTCAAAATTGTCTCTTAACAGCAAACAAGGTCTGTCTGTAGGAGGAATAATTTAGAGTTTTTCCGGTAGATCTTTTGGCCCCTTCTGCATACTTTCTGAAAAAATGACTAAAACACTCTAACACAGTAAGGAAAGGATCAAAGTCGGGCGGGATCTACTTTATTATACCCTACACCACTGTGAATATCTAAAATATATATGGGAGCTATATCTAAAGCTAAACTGATTTCGGTATAATATGGCACATTTATTGCTAGACCAAATTCCGTCACACATTGGAAATTTTATCAAATAACTAAATTTGGTCGAAAATATACATATATGGGGGCTATATCCAAATCTGAACCGATTCCAAATTTCATCGAAATCGGACATATACAGCGTGTTTGGTGCAGAAAATAAATTAAATCGGCCAAAAATATATATATATATTGGAGCTATATCCAAATCTGAACCGATTTTCACTAAAAGCAATAACGTTTTCGGACAATAAATACGATCTGTACGATCTGTACGTTACGAACGGACGGACGGACATGCATCAATCGACTCAGAAAGTTACCCAAAAGGAACCATGGGTCTGTCTCGTTTCCTTATGTATGTTACACACAAATGTACAAACGCATAATTAAAACAAGTAAGAGAGGGTTATAGTCGGACAGGGCCGACCATGTGATACACGACTCCACTATACCTGGGCACTATTTTCGAAGGAATTTATTTTATATGATTGCGACATATTTAAGCCTTCCGGTCATACATACATATGTTGATATACATGGTAACATACCAGAGATATAGAACATACATAGATACATACGCCGTCATTACTGGAAACGTAAGGTATAATTTTCCGTATTTTATAATGACCAATCGAGGCTTTTTTGCTACATATTATTAAAACAATTTAGAAAGTATCAGTCAGCTGTGCCGTCGGAGATATACCCTCAGCCTCGGACACAAAAAAATAAGTAAACTCAATATTTATAACGTATCTATGTTTTTTTTTTTAAATTTTGGGCCAATTTCCCAAGAGGAATGGACTTTGACCCCCCAAAAAATTTTACCATCGTAACAAGGGCCACAAAGACAAAAAAATGCAAAAAAATTAAAACAATTCGAGACGAGTACTTAAACGGCACTCTTTCCAAAATTTGTGTGAGAGGCACCCGAAGGAGTGTTCCGATGTAGTCCATATTCGGACGTAATTCAAGTCTCTAAGAAACAATACGATGTACAAAATTAAGACCAAACCAGTTGCTCCCTTCGAGAGTTATCTTAGGCACTAGTCAGTTTAGTTGGCGTCGTCTCAGGAAGTATGGACTTGCCAAAAAAAAAAAAAAAAAAAAAAAAAAATACACCGTCGTAAGAGGGGCCGCAATGCGAACATGTTTCAAACAAATTCAAAACGGTTCGAGAAGAGCTGTTAAACAATACTTCTGCCAAAGGAGTGGGCCGATATAGTCCATATTAGAACCTGATATAGGCATGGAAGTGATATTTCCGCATCCCTAGCTTGGAATAATTCGGTTAGTCCCTTCTGGAACTATCGCGCGAATAACCTTAGCGAAAAATGTTCAACTTTTGTGGGGGTAATTAACGGAAGGGGTAGACCGATATGGTCCATCTTCGAACTTAAACTATGTTTGGACAAAATTTACGAGACCTAAAATTTGAACCAAATAGGTGGATTCTTCGAGAGTTATCGTGCGCACCAGCCAGCCAGACAGACGCACGGTCATGGGTAAATCGACGCCAAATTGTCTGAAATGGATAGGGTATAAACAAATTTTAAAAGAATGTTAGAAATTAAATTTGGATGTTTTTCCCACACAAGTTCACCCGCTAAGAATTATCTGCGAACTCTAGCGTGGTTATGGTTACTGTTGGCGTGATACCACTGACCGTCGATAGCTCAGGAATGAAAAGCGAAGAAATAAAATACAAAACAAGTGAGAAAAGGCTATAGTCGGTACGAGGCCGACTATGTGATACCCTACACCTCTACCTCTGTGAATTATCTTTTCACTCGAAAACATTTCGTTTATGGAGATACGAAAGTTTTCACCTATCTGGCTTTTATACCAAATGATTTAAGGCGAACTGAACCAAAATAATTAATATTTAAGTTTATATTTGACTACTGTCGACATCACCAACATCAATAGGCTTCTATCTCTGTGAGAAAATTTCGTGATGATTGAAGAAAAAGTGGAAAAAGGGATGCATTAACGACTATTGCGATATCTCTATTATTTGACTACCTACGCCAACCTACTTTTCATAATTTCAAATATGGGATTTTCTACTTTCTTAGTCAGGCCTTGCTTTTAGAAGGTCCCCAACCAAAGGTGCGATATCCGTCATTAGTATTAAAATCGCAAAAATGAGAAGTTGGCTTTTATTAACGACTACTGCGATATCTTCGTTGTTTGACCACCTACGACAACCTACGTTACATCGTTGTAAAGGTGATATTTTCTACTTCTCTTGCCATGTTTTGCTTTTTGTATATCCCTTATAGACGCTGAGATATTTGCTTTGGAATAAAATGTTGACTTTTTCTCCAAATAAAGTTTTTGATCATTCCGACCTCTAAATATTATCCGACCATCATCAAAATCAATAGGCTTCTTCCTCTGTGAGACCCTCACTAACCCTAGAAATTTCGTGACGATCCGATCAAAATTGCGCCCAGTAGCGGGCATCTAAAAAAATGGAAAATGGGATGTATTATCGAATATTGCGATATCTCCGTTATTTGGTCACCTACGCCGACATAGTTTGCATCATTGTAAGGATGGGATCTTCTACTTTCATAGTAATGCTTTGGGGTTTATTTGCGGCTATTGTGATATCTTCGTTATTTGATCACCTACGAGAACCTACTTTACATCATTAGAAAGGTGATATTTTCTACTTTCATTGTCAGGTTTTGCTTTTTGTATACCCCATATAGAAGCTGAGATATTCGCTTTGGAAAAAAACGTTGTATTTTTATCCACATAAGTTTTTTGCCCATTCCGACCCCTAAATATTATCCGACCATCATCAAAATCAATAGGCTTCTTGCCCTCCGGGACTCCCATCGTGACGATCCGATCAAAATTGCGGGCTGTAGCGTGATTACAAGGTTTAGATGGACAGACGGACTGACGGACGGACACACACAGCCAGATCGACTCAGCTCGTCGAGACATTCATTTTGATATATATAAGTATGGGTCTACGACCATTATTTCGATGCGTTACAAACTTTTTGGCCAAAACCAACTTATAATACCCTCCCCACATAGTGGTGTAGGGTATAAAAAAACAAGTGTATCAGTTTCAAATATATTGTTACGGAATTAGATTTAACTAATCTCCGTGTAGACGTTGTTTTATTCCCCGATACGATTTGTACCAAATAAAACAGGGTTCGTATTAGATTACGTTTCTACAATGCTTTATTTACTTTATTACACTTATTAGGAGCTGACTGTTATAGCTAAGTACACAGCTTTACTTTACTTCTTTACTAGTCGATGTTTACACTTCGGTATAAAATTCACAACTAAAACTTCAAAAAGTCTGGCAACCCTCGTACTGTATAGACGTCAAAATTTGGTGAAAAAGTATTGCTCCTTAAATAAGTTGTTTTTATTTGCAATTTTAAATATTAACAGTTTAAGCGAGGAGTATATCAATAGAAAAATAAACTGTGCTTTTATCGTGTGTACAGAAAATGGTTGGCAAACAAAGAAAAAGCTTAAATAACAAAAAGAAAAAATACCAGTGTTTCCATTGTAAGACGGACATTTTGGAGATCGACGATATGTTGGAGTGCGATGCATGCAAGAAAAGTCTCCACGCTCAGTGTACACAGCTGAATAAAGTGGAGGTTGAGAGATTATTTGAGAATAAGTCTATCCCTTTTAAATGTCAACGTTGTTTACCTGCGGATGATGATAAAGCAGACATGAAAACTTTACTGTCGGAAATGAGAGACGTAAAGAAAACCATGAGTTTTATGTCCTCTCAGTATGATGAAATTTTGAAAGGTGTCAAAAAGAACACAAAAACAATAAAATCGTTGAAAAGAGAAAATGAATGTTTGAGAGAAAACGTAAAAAAATTGGAGTCTACTGTTGCCTTTTTAAATGATGTTCGTGTAGAGAAGGATTGCGTGATTAATGGTATAACAACAGCTGATGAGAGAGCCCAGCCAACTGATGTTGTTATTGCAGTGGCAAACCAAATTGGAGCTGCAATTAGTAAAGACGATGTTGAAGATGCTTATTTTTTAAACAAGCGAAATACAACAACAAACAAAAAATCTGTTGTTGTCAAGTTTGCAAGCAAGAAAGCAAAAACAACATTTATGCTAGAGAAGAAGAAGCTTAGAGAGAAGGATGAAACTAAAGCTGTTTACATTAATGATTTTATTTCAAAAGATACGATGGATGTTTTTAAGCATGCAAATTCACTGAGATCCGTTGGATACAAATTTGTTTACACCAATGGAGGAAAAGTTTTTGTAAAGATGAACGAAAATTCTAGGCAAATTCGTATGAAAACTATGTCTGACGTAGATGAACTTTTAAAGAAGACTGTTTCAAAGGGGAAGAATGAGCGTAAGGTGATTGAAGTGGATCTTAGTGATGATGATGATGAAGACGACGAAGCGACAGATGATGATGATGATGAAGAAGAATATGGTTTTCATTCGCCAAATTAATGCATAGAACATATAATATTCAAGTATGCGATTTTTTAACTTCATAATTATTAATGATGAATTCAAAGTATTTTCGCAATTTAGATTATTATAACACTTATATTCATAATAAAACTGAAAAATTTATAAATATTCTATCTGTAAACATTAGAAGTGTATCGTCTATTGAAAAATTTAACAAATTTAAACATGAGTTATCTAAACTTGATAAATTACCTGAAATTATTGCCATACAAGAGACTTGGTTCAGCAGTCAGTATATAAACTTGTATCAAATCGATGGCTACAGGGTTATTAATTGTGAGAGGTCAGATGGATATGGTGGAACGTCTGTTTTTATTGATTCTTCTTTGAGATATAAAACATTGTTGAACAGAAGTGAGGATGGTGTGGAGGTTATTACGGTGGAGTTACCCGATATCCTGGTACGGAATTCTAAGTTGACATTCACATCGCTGTATCGGTCGCCAAAGTGTCTTGTGGATACATTTGCCGCAAAGTTGGAAACAGTGCTGAGGAATTTTGACAGAGGACTTATTTTGATGGTTGGTGACTTCAATATTGATTTATTAAGCAAGACCAGGCAGACAACGCGGATGGTAAATCTTCTAGAGGAATACAATATAAAATCTTGTCATAACCATATTACGAGGCCAAGTTCAAAAAAATGTATTGACTGGATTTTCTGCAACAACAATGATTGTATTTTGGTGCATAGTATTGAGAGTCATCTATCTGATCATAACATATTGAGTTGCTTCATAAACACAGACTGTGCAAATCAAAGTTCAGTGAAGAGTATAAAAAAGGTAAATTATTCCAGATTTGCTGAGTACTTGGATGGGAATATGGGAACATTATCTACGATTAATAATTCTTCGACGTTATGTGAGGCTTTTGTGGACATGTTGCACTCGGCCGAGTATCAGAGCACGGTAACTGTAGAAAAACAACAAAATAAACGCAGAAGTATTGCTCCTTGGATGTCAGACCAATTGGAATCCCTAATAAATTTTAAAAATAAATTGCTGCATCTCAGACGGAAGAATCGACATGATCGTAATATAAATGATAGATTAAAAAGAATAAGCAATGTAATAAAGTTCTGCAGCAAAAATTTGAGAGATGATTTTTATAAAAGCAGTATCAAATCGTGCAACGGCAATATGAGGAAAGTCTGGCAATTTTTAAACCATGAATTAGGCAGGAGTAAAAAGACGTTAGCTGATATTATTGATGAGGATGATAATGTTATTATGGAAGATGTAGAAAAAGCAAACAAATTAAATAGGTATTTCATCAATTCTGTGGATAAACTACGAGATGATATTGTACGTTATCCGGGTGATGACCTTAACTTATATGGTACTCTAAGATTCGAACCTAGCCAATTTCAACTAACAGGTGTTCGTTTTAATGATGTCATAAGGGAGCTTGAAGCATTAGATTTCGCAAAAAGTTGTGGTGCAGACAATATCAAACCAAGGATGCTGTTAATTAGAAAAAATGAGACTGCTGCTATACTCGTCAAAATATTCAATGGGATGGTAGAATGTAGCAAATATCCTGATATTTTAAAGACACACAAGGTATCGCCTGTGCCTAAAAAACCTGATTCCAGAAGTGTTTGTGATTTTAGGCCTATTGCTATTTTATCAGTATTGGATAAGGTTTTTGAAAAGTTGATTGCTGCACAGATTACCAAGTACATTGAGGAGAAAAACATCTTGTTCATTGACCAGTATGGATTTAGAAAATCATCAGGAACTGACGCAGCTATTTTTAACATTGTGGAATATATATGCAACGGAATTGATTTGGGATATAAAGGAGTTGCTGGAGTATTTTTCGATTTCACGAAAGCGTTCGATCTCGTAGATCATAGTATACTCATCAAAAAATTGCAGTCGATTGGATTTTCGCAAAATACATTAATGTTTTTCAAAGATTTTTTGGCCAATAGATGTCAATACGTTAAAGTATCGAATAGCGAAAGCCATTGTCTTCCAATAAAATATGGCGTTCCACAAGGCAGCGTTTTGGGTCCGCTTCTGTTTAAGATATATATCAATGATCTGAAAAACATGCAGTTCTTCGGGAAGCTGGTGATGTATGCTGATGATGTTAGCCTATTTTATAGATATAAAGATGAACAAGTTTTACGTACACAAATTGAATATGATGCAGTATTGTTGGCAGAATATGCTAGATTAAACAACCTGGTATTAAACTCTTCCAAGACCAAATTTGTTCGTTTTAAACCACATCTAGTTGGCGATGCAATGTTTGTTCATATAAATGGGGTCCCAGTTACCGAATCAAGGACAATAAAGTACTTGGGTCTAAATATGAATAGTAATATGTTGTGGAACTCGCATGTGGATGAAATTAAATCTAAGATTTCATCTGCTATTGGAATCCTTTTTAAATTTCGAAGACTTTTTAGTAGTGAGGTTAAGTTCATGTTATATAAAACGTTAATACATTCTCACTTGACTTATCTCCCGGGAATTTATGGCAGTATGAATAGCACCTTATTGAAAGAGCTACAGCGATTGCAGAACAAGGCGCTCAAGTTATCTTTGAATTTACCGAGACGTTATTCCACATTAAGGCTTTATAAAAAGAAAGCAAAAAGTGTTTTACCCATAAAGGGTTTATATATGCAACACATATTGCGATTTGTTTATAAATCCATATCAAACACTCACCCCACATCGATTGAATTTCATGAAAACATAGAGAGGTCCACAAGAAACACTCGACAGTGTCGACTCCTGCAGACAGAGAGATGCCGTTTTGAAGTAACAAAACAAAAAATTGGCTAGGCTGGACCAAATGAATTCAATAAATTGCCATCGGAAATAAAAAACATAAGAACCATATCAAATTTTAAAACTAAATTGAAGCAATATTTACTAAGCAAACTAGATACACTTCTAATGTAAATTCATTTCATCGTATGATTGTAAATTGTGTTAGAAACATATAATGTTAATTTTTTTTTGGTTGTCAAATTTTTTCTTTGCCCCTACAAAGCCTTTAGGCGCTGGGGCCACAATTAATTTAGAAATGCTTAAATAAATGAAATGATAAAAAAAAAAAAAAAAAAAAAAACGTCATTGCCATTTCCCCTGTATTTATACCCCAAAGTCTCCCTGTTCTAGAAGTATCCACAAAGTCTGGCAACATCTCGAATCTGTGCAACGAACACACAGACGCACATTCGCACTAATCGAACAACTATACTCACATACATACATGGGGGGGGGGGGGAATACAATTGGACGACAAGCACAGTAATGACGTAACTACAACAACAAACAGATGCAAGAAATAACGAAGTAACAAACTAAACAATAATTACATGATTGTGGCAAAACAAAACAGAAGCACATAAATGAAAGGTAAATAACTAGAATAATGAAGAGATTTCTACATGGTAGTTGTTGTTGTTGCTTAAATAAAGTAACTGCGTAATAAAACTTTACGTTACAATTCAAATTTTTCAATTAACCGAAATTAAACTAAACTAACTTAAACCTATCAGTTACATTCGTAACAATATTTTCGGTTTATTGGTGGTATAGGGTTTCTGCGAACGAGAAACATTAGCTTTTTATGTGAAGCTACGAAACGAAAGCAATAGGAGTGTGACTCCTTCGAAAGTTAAATAGCAAGTGTAGTTGCAGATGGGCAGAATAACGCTGACAAGGCCGTGACATCAGCTACGACCGCAGCATTGGAAAGCGCCCCTCTGCATCCGAACTAAGCGAATACGGCTTCCAGGAGAGTGAGTAGAAAAGAGCAAGCTCTCTTCTACAATCCGAACTAGGCGAATACGGCTCCTGGAAGAAGTGCAGAGTAGATATCTCCATAGGGTTCATAAGAGCGGCCAATTAGCGTGGGTAATTGGAATGCTCGGAAGGGGAAACAAAGTATCGAATATATACATTGGCGTAACCAATGTATCGAACTTATAAAGTAAAAAGTAAAGCTGTAACTCTGTTATCTGATCACGTACGTCAACATAATTGGCATCTATGGAAAGGTCGAAAGATCGTCTTTCAAAAATAACTGTGTCTACCAGGAATGAAGATTTAAGATATATATTAATTTTTTTCCAATTTTCACACAAAAGTGTCGGTCCATTTCACCCGCTAAAAACTATCTGATCATCATGTAAAATTGCAAGCTTCCTTCCTGTCATAAGCGCACACCTTATTTAAAATTTCGCGCTGATCGGACTACGATTGCGACCAACAGAGCAGATACAAATTCGGATACTGCATTAAGATTGAGTTCCAAAATGAGATTTTTTCATGTCGTTGACATTTTAATTTGACCACTTATCATTTATGTGCGTTGGATGGACATTGTTGACGCGGGCCGTCAGTCAGTTTTGGTTGCATGATTTTTGACTTTTGACTAATTTAATCTTAAATTGTGTGACAACATGTCCACAAGAATTGAAAATGCGTTGCCATGTCACTTCGAATCTTTCGCATAATTGGCCTGTGACCATTACCGAAGCGCGAATATACAAATATATGCATACATTGCAGAGAAGGGGGGAGGTATTTGGGAGAGTGCTGTCTTAAAATAGAAAAACTATTAAATGATTTTGTAGATTGGATATATGCATTCGTCGTTTACTGCTGGATTTTCGCTTCTAATATGCAAATTAGCAATGTGAATAGGAAAAAGAAAAAAAAAAGAAAAACTCACGCACGAAAGTGACCTAAAATAAATGAAATAATTTTCTATCGATTGCAAGAATGTTTTGTATTGAATACTGGGGCTCAATTCTGTTTCTATGAAAATGTAAAATGAAAACATTTATAAAGGAAAAAACTGTCAAATGAAAAAAAGTATAAGGAAATATATTTAATTTTAAATTTCCATAGAACAAGAATCCAGCCCCTGGAATGTATACTCAGGAATTACTATTGGGAATTATTTTTTGGAATTATTTTTGTCATTCAAAACCAAATTCAAAACTTCGAAACAAAATCTCGCCTGGCCGACAGAGGTTGTAATAGGTTATACAAATTAAATGGATACAGATATGCTCAAACGGTTTATACATTTAGATTTACGAAATCCAGTGAATTTCATAAATGTAATGACGTTGTTCACAACTTTTTCATATGTATTCATGTTGCTGTTATTTTTTCAATGTCAGAAACACAATACAATTCTGCTTTGTCGAAGCCCAATTGTATTTATATGTATGTATTTTCAAATTAGCAAAGTGAGAAATTTAAGGCAAGCGTTGACTTTGTTTTCAAACTAAGAGTTGTTTTCTATTTTTTATTGTAACGCTTTAATTGCAACGTAGCTAGTAGCACTTAACAACAGCTAATGATCACATCCCAGCAAAATAAATTGGAAGTAGTGCAATGTAGACTAGTTCTTTCACGGCATGTTTTTATGCAGTTCAAACGGAGTCGTGAAAATGGCACTCCATTCCTCACATTTTAACCGCATTTGGATGCAATCCAAAGAATCACATCCATTTGTCACATTTTAACAACATCCGGAGGCAGTTCAACGGAGTCGTGAAAAAGGCACTCCAATTCCTCACAATTTAACAGCATCCGAAAGCAGTGCAAACGGAGTCGTGAAAAATGCACTCCGTTCACTACATTTTATTAGCAGTTGTTAGAGATCCCTACATGTACATAAATCAGTTTGTACATCTCTACAGGCATTTAATTTGTGAACATTTTTCCGGTAACTCACGAGAAGAAAATTTCACAATGGAGTGATGTCGAAATCTTAACTGGTGATGGGAAGACAATATCAAACCCATTTAGCAGATGAAGCAAAAGCACTTAAACTTGGATTAAATGAAGAGCGGAGGGAACACACATGTTTGCGATTGAATTCAATAGAGAATTTTCATAATTTTTGTTAATTTAATAAAGTTATTAATATTTTTGTTTTACACAAATAATAAATGCATTTTATTTTGTTATTCAAAACACGTGCTCTGGACTGCCTCCTATTCTACCCCAAAGGGTCAGTTAAAATGCAATGTCAAAGGGTCAGTTAAAATGCAGTGCCAAAGCTTCAGTTAAAATGCAATGCCAAAGGGTCAGTTAAAATGCGGTGCAATGGAGTGCCTCTTTCCGGGGTCACTCCCTTGTAAAAATCATGAGTGAAAATGCATAATTTGATGCACTTCCAAATCACTTGTACATATCATTTAACTGCCTCTTTGGAGGCAAACTTTTCGCTGGGATGGATTTCACCACTCACGTTGGTTTGTGAATTTGCTAAAGAAGAAAGAATTGAAGAAGTGAACTTTCAATGAAAAACAGCTTTAGCTACTAACTCGTAAAATACGATCAGTTTTGATGTTTTTAACATCATAAAACGAATGCACATTTAAATGGAAAGTTTGTTCTCCATTGCCGGCAGATGGCAATAGAGTTGTTGTATTCATTATTTGCAATGGTAAAGTACAGATCATATTTATACCCTCAGCATTTATGCTAACGAGGGTATATACACTTTCATACGGCCAAAATGTGCATCATAAAAATAATGGTTTTAGACCCCAAGTATGTTTGGACGAAATGTGTTTCAGAAAATTTGGAGTCGATTTAGCCATGTCCGTCCGTCTGTCTTTCTGAACGGATGAACCGATTTGGTCCAAAATTTGGCGTTAAAAATATTTTATCACAACTTAGTACATTGGTCCACTCCTTCAGATACCTGTCCTACAAAAGTTCGAAAATGTTCGGATTTGGATTTGGTCCATACTTTGAAAATCGTGAAAATTCTACCAGACATAGATTAGATTTCAGTATGGACCCCATCGGTCCACTCCTTCGGGTACCTCCCACACAAAATTTCGGAAAAGTTCAGTATAGGATCAGCTCTCGAATCGCAACATGTATTCGCTGCCCTCATTACGATGGTACAAGTTTTATCAGTGGCAAGTCCATACTTCCTGAGAAAATAGTCCTAATGGTTTAAAAAACCCCTATGACACCATGTGTAGTGGTTGGAGCGCAGGATAACTCTCGAACGGATCAGCCGATTCGGTCTAAAATTTGGCGTTCATAATATTTTGTCCAAGCATAATAAACGGCCCACTCCTTCAGGTACCACCCTTACAAAAGATTGAAAATGTTCGGAAAAATTGTGCGCACGATCATTATTGAGGGAAGTAACCGATTTGGTCCATACTTTTCGTATCGTAATATGTCTGCGGGACATAGAGCAGTTTTGAATATGGACTATATAGGTTCACATCTTCGAGTACTTCCCACACAAAATTGGTGAAGAGTGCAGTTTAAGGCCTGCTCCCAAATCGTTTTGCTTCGTTCTGTAACAACTTGTATTCGCTGTCTCCATTTTGACAGTTCACGTTTTTTTTCAGGGGAAAGTCCATAGTTCCTGAGAAAATAGTTCAAAAAGGTTTAAAATACCCCTAAGGCACCATGTGTAGTGGCTGGAGCGCACGATAACTCTTGAACGGATTAGTCGAATCGGTTCAAAATTTGGACATCGAGTCCCTTTGGTTTTTGTTGTAACAATTTGTATTCACTTTCCCCATTACGGCGGTACATGTTTTTTCAGAGGCAAGTCCTTACTTCTTGAGATAATGGCCAAAAGCTCCAAAAAGCCTGCCGGCAGCAACTTTAGGAGCATTAGGTACCTCCACCGCAAAACTTTTGAACTTTAATCCAAATCCATATTTTGAATGGACCGACATTGTCCATGTTTTTTTTTTGTAGTCAATCCTCCCGACATTTCAGTTGGTCACCATATGATTTATATCAGGAAACATGGAAATATCGCTGTAAACAGGGTTACTAGGAGTACCTTCGGTAAAAATTTTCAAAGGATCCTCGTATAGACTCCTCACCGCACTTAAATGTTGGCCATTTGTGTAGGTGGTACCCTAGGGAACGGACCGATAAGGCCCCCTTTTGAACATAAATGAAGTATGGCCAAAATATTTCGTTAACCATAGTTTGATCCAAATCGGTTGCTCCGTTTATGAGATACTGTGATTACCACTTTAGCGAATATTTTCGATCTTTTGTGGGGAAGGTACCGGAAGGAGTGGACCTACATATATGTACCATCTTCGAATTTCATCTAATATTCGAAGAAATATTACGATATGCAATGTGTGGACCAACGCAGTATTCGGTTTTGGAGTTGTCGGGCGCATCAGTCACTACACATGCTGGCCTGGCCGTTGGAGTTATTTACAGTTTTCCGGTCATTTTCCCAAGAAGTATGGACTTGCCACCGGCAAAACTTGTACCATCGTAATAGGAGCCTTGCAAGAAAAATCAAAACGATTCGTGTAGGTACTAACCTGCACTTTTCCGAAATTTGGTGTGGAAGGTATCCGAAGGTGTTGATATATACAGTCCATATTCCAACCTGATCTATGTCTCGTAGAAATATTACAATGTCCAAAGTATGGAACAAATCGGTTACTGCCTTCGAGAGATATCGTGCGCACCATTTTAGCGTAAAGTTTTGAACTTTTGTGGGGGAGGTACCCAGAGGAGTGGATCGATAAGGCCTTTGAACTTGATGTAACTTTGGGCAAAATATTACGATTGCCAAATTTTGGATCGAATCGGTTTATCCGTTCGAGAGTTACCGCGCGCTTCATCCACATCACATGGTGCCATAGCGGATTTTTATAGCATTCAGGCCATTTTCTCAGGAAGTATGGACTTGCCCATATAAAATATGGTCGGACCAGACCAAAATATTTTAGAAGTTTGTTTGCCATAAAATTTTACTATTGGTCCTAGAATACATCAAAACTCTAAAGTTTACCTAAGCGCCAGGAAGTTGCCCTATACCATGGCACAATCGTAATAAAATAATATTTTTTTTTTATTTTTGGCCAGGTTTTTTCGGAAAATTGGACACTGTGCGTCGTAATGGGGCCAGTGAATAACTTAATTCTTAGTTGATACGGGCTGACATGTTACAGAATATTTTGATTTTGGTGTTTCTTTGGAAAAGCCGAAAAGTGAGTGTGATTCTCATCATTATAGAGTTTGGCTTTTCACTAAAAAGGCATCATTTCAAAAACTGAGAAGCCAATTGATAATTCCCTTCGCCGGGATGAAATCATGATATTGGTAGCGATCAGTAAAATTTTGCAACACTGTCAGTTCGTTTTGAAAAACATTACTCTCTGTAATAGAGGGTAATAAATGAAGTTGAGCCAATGGGGGAATACTCCACTCAAGCAAAAATCAAAACTTTTCGATTGGAGGTCTAAACCGCACTTTTCCGGAAGGTAACCGAGGAGTGGACCGATATAGTCTATATTCGAACTTGATCTATGCCTGGTAAAAATGTTACGATGTATGGGGCAAATCGGTTAGTTCCTTCGGAGTTATCGTGCGCATAATTTTTGTGAAAAATTTGACCTTTTGTGGGGGTGGTACCCGAGGGAGTGGACCAATGTGGCCCATCTTGGAACTTAAACAAAGTTTGGGCAAAATATTACGAAAGCCAAATTTGGATCATCGGTTAATTCGTTCGAGAGTCATTGTGCGCTCCAGCCAGACAGACGGATACTGAACCAACATACCAGGGGTATAAAACCATTATTTCGATGGGGCACATTTTTCGATATGAAAGTGGGTATACCCTTGTTAGTATAAATGCTGCAAAGGCAATGCTATTGCAACGTCAAAAGAAGTAACATTGGATTCTACAAGAACGTAGACCTCTAAGAATGTACATATGAACATGTCGCTGTTCCCTTAAAAAACAAAAACTAAAATGGAGTGGAACTATTTTGTGGGTGCGATTCAGGGTATGTGTCGCATTTGTTCGTTTGTGCTATTGCTATGGGCCAGTGTTTAAGGCATACTACAGGTAACAAACTAATGGAACAGCGCCCAAGGGGAAGAGGAACAACACCCGAACGTGGAGTGGAACGACACCCGAAGATGAGGTGGAACAACACCCGAAGGTGGAGTGTGCTCATCATAGTGGTTGGTAAAAATTGCATCAGAACGCAATGTCCCCGCAGTAATGTACGGTTACCCAACAATGTCAACTTCCAGTCTCAGTTCCCTGACTCTGGTGTTGCTGGTTTTTGCTCCACTTAGCTCATCACGTTCATTTCCTAGTCCCGTCGACTATGCTGGGAAGCTTGGTCTCATTTCGGGCATATAGCAGCTCTGATTATTTCCCGGAACATCCTTTCTGCTTCCCAAAGATTAGAAGAGTTGGGCAGATCTCTGAAGCGGTGATTAGTAAACTCTCTGAAACTAGGCCAATTAGCTTTCCCATGATGAAAGTGCGCTGTTCAGAGGTGGTGATCAGCAAAAACGGTTCTGAATCACTGTGCGACGGTAGTTTCATGAAATTAGGCGTTCTTAGATCGATTTCCATGCAAGAGTAATTTTATGAAATTGCTGTAGTGGGGAACTCGATCTAAGAACGCATAATTTTCATGAAATTTATTTCATTAAAGTCCCGGTCCACACTAGAATTATTTCATTCATTTTTTGCTGGGTCATATGTATTTCTTATATCTTTTTACATATTACATACAAGTATGGAGCTAAACGCCCTTTTTGCAATGATGTCAGAATATTATTATAATATTTTAAGGAATTAGAGCAAGATGTATTTTAATTCCAATTAATAATTGTTTCAGTTTCGGTTTAAATGATACAATACAATACTGTGTTTATTTATTTGTCATGGGGTAAATTACCGCATTTGATTAGTCTGAGTTTTAAAATTACTCTTGCTTATACAAGCTTACAAATAAATCTCTTTGTTACAATTTGTTTACATGTAATGAGATAACAGCTATATAATTACAATATATGTACTTTGTTACAACAACTAGAGTTGAAACATATTCGATTAATCTTTTCTTATAATCATTGTTTATTCTTACATACAGTTACTGGCAGTTTATTTGATGCACCTACGTAGACAGCGAGATTTAATGTCGAAACTCAATGGATTTTGGTTGCTTCACTACAAAAGGTTCTGAAACAAAGCACATATTAAAATATTAAATTTAAATTGAAACAGCTTCGAGAAAAAATATGCAAAGCAGAAAATAAAACGAAGAACTGATCTAGTTTAGGTACCAAATTAAAGATCAAAAATCGTACAAATTGTTACAAAACGTGTCTGTAAATACATTTTTTACAGCTCCTCACTGAGTACTTGCAAGTTTTTTAAAGAGAAATTTCTTCTTGTTAAATCTTCTGAGTAAACAGATTAAAGTTGGGCAATCTAGTTCCCGGAGCGGATCGATCTTTCTAGTGTCTTTTCCCAAAAGGAACTAGTTTCTTAATGTAGTTCCATAGTTCCAATTATTTCCGAGAGCGATAAAGTTCAATGAATCTTTCTCTTTTATCGCTCTTTTTATTTCCTTCGTTCAAAATAGTTCCGAGAGCGATAAAGTTCAATGAATCTTTCTCTTTCGTCGTTCTTTTTATTTCCTTCGCTCCAAATAGTTCCTAGAGCAGAATTCGGCACACAACAACAACAATTCGATCAAACACTGTTGTCAGTGCATGGTTTTTCCATCAGTGAGTGGAGAGAGAAGCTCTCTTTGCTTGCTCGCGAGTAAAGAGATACCGCATTCTGTCCTAGAGTGAAGCGATGTAACGAGGATGTGATTTACGTTTATTTAACAATGTGTCCGCATCTGAATGATTAAGGAACCGAAGGTGAAAGATCGAAGTGAGTGTGGAATTAAATGAAGAAATTGAATTATACAAATGAAAGGAGTTTTATGCACGACTGGAACTATATGGACTAAAGGAACTATATAAATTTAAGAGCCGGATATAGTTCCAATAGCTCCTTGTCCGGAATAGTTCCTTGGAACTAGTTCGTTCCGGAACTACACAACTCTAAAACAGATACACATAATGACTGCATGAAATAAGCTGTGAGTAACTGTATCAGTTAATCCCATATTTACAAATACAACTTGTGTCATGCCATCATGACTCAATATTTACTTTTACAATTGTAGAGAGTGACTTTCGTTGTGTGATTTTTGTGGTTTTGTTTTGAAACTTAGATTAAAATACTATATGCCTATCGCAATTCCTCTTTTTCTTATCTCGTCTAACCGATATGTCGATGTATGTAAAAGATGTTCTTTGGTGTAAAGTGTGACATTCGGCGTTTTTGCATGACGTATGGTGACTTATGTCTCACTATATACCGATAATATGGTCAATAATGAATTTGTAAGGTGTAACGTCGCATCGGTTTGACTTGGTTCCAGTAATTCAATTACCATAATGAAATTCGCTAGAAGTGTTTGAAAAGGATGGTTGTGTTTATTTCTGCAAACACAATGTCAAGGACAACTTTAACACGCTGCTTTGCAAGAAGCCATTTCACATTTTGTTGGAAAGTTTGACAGTTTTTAGCCCAGACGTACTCAGGACAGTGTGACATACGACCATGTGTTGTGTTAAAAAAATCACTTTTCAAAAAAAAAAGGAATTTACTTGTGAACATTTCGGTCTGATTATTTTTCACAACTTTCGGCGTGGATAATCACGGCAAGAGTGCATCGATCAAATTAAATCTTTGTATGTCGATAAAGGACCATCCTATAGCACTACGAAAAACTGTTTTAATGAATTAAATCGTGGCCGACACACGCTAAAAAACGAAGGTCGTTAGGGTGGTCCAAAAACGACCGTTGTGCTAGAAAAAAATTAACCGTGCGTGAACGGATAATGCAAGATCGGCATGTTAAATACCTTAAGATAGATGCAACCAAGGGCATTTATTCCACCAACTAAAATTTGATATTGCCTGACCATTTGGTGGAAAAATGTGGTTTTTCTCATTTGATCCCGTGTTAATCGGTTCAAGGAATTACGAAAAATACAATCGCGGTGCTTCAAAAGACGTTTATAATATGGATCCAGGTGACGAATCATTGAACTATGCGTGTGAGCCCGAAAAAACAGAAATCACAAGAAGATGATGTAAAAGCGTTCAAAACCATGTTTTTGAGGTGTCTCCATCGTAGTTGAAAAAGTGCTTAAATCATCCTGGAGACCACTTAGGGAAGCAATAAAACTAGTTTTGATGGTAAAAATTCGCGTTTTCATTGTTAGGCCAGAAACTTTTCTAGTTCCCCTCGTATTTCTGCTTTATCAATTAATGTAATATATGTATATATGTATGTATATGTTTCAAGTGTGTATCGTATGGAAATCAGATGTGCCTTGTACAAAAATCGTTACGATTTCGGAATACCCATAATAAATAATAAACAACAAAACAGCGAAAACGAACACAGAAAATATGAGAAATATAGAGCTGAAAAAACATAAAACAGTAGAAAAATAGACAAAAAACAAGTAAGAACGGCGTTAAGTTCGGCCGGGCCGAATTTGTTATACCCTCCACCATGAGTTATATTGAAGTAAAATGGAACAATTAGTTTCCTTTCGTTTATGAAGAAGACTAATTACCAAATTTCAGCAAATTTCGTCGATCTATACCGACAAATTTCTGCGGAAAGTTTTTAGACTCAAAGACAAAAGAGGACTAATTATCAAATTTCCGATATTTCGGTAAGATAATGTGGCTAAAACCTACAAAATACCAAATATTAAGAGGTATGCTTCTATGGGGGATAACGGAAGACGTGGACATATACTCATGATTCTTTTTAAGAATAGTTTATAACCCCCTGGAAGACTAACAAAATTCAGTCATTTTGGTGCGATATTGACGCCACAACCTTTACCTATACCGACAAATTTCATATGGAAAGTTTTATACCCCGAATGAAGACTAAACATCAATTTTCAGCCAATTCGGTGAAATATTAAGGCAACAACTTTCAAAATGCCGAAAATCGTGAGGTACCATTCAATGGGGGCTATATGAAGGCCTGGACCTATACCGACAAAAGTAGAGGAGAAAGTTGAATACATACAATTAACAATAAATACCAAATTTCAGCCACTTCGATGGATTATTGTGGCCATAACATTCAAAATACCGAAAATCGGGAGGTACCGTTCTATGGGTGCTATATAACGGTGTGGACCTATACCCACAAATTTCATATGGGAAGTTTTATAGCGCAAATGATGACTAAACACCAAATTTCAGGAAATTGGGAGGAATATTGAGGCCTAAACCTTCAAAATACCGAAAATCGGGAGGTACAGTTCTATGGGGGCTATATGAAGGCGTGGACCTATACTGGGGGAAAGTTTTATACCCTCAGCGAAGACTAAATACCAAACTTTGACAATTTCGGTGTAACCTTCAAAATACCGAAAATCGGGAGGTTCCGTTCTATGAGGCTATATAACGGTGTGGACCAAAAAAAATATTCCGGGGGAAGTTTTATACTCCCAGCGAAGTCTAAGTACCAAATTGTAGCCATTTCTGAGGAATATTAAGGCCACAACCTTCAAAATACAGAAAATCGGGAGTTACCGTTCTATGGGGGCTATATGAAGGAATTGACCCATACCGACAATACTCTAGGGGAAAGTTGTATGCCACCAACGAAGACTAAGTACCAAATTTCAGTCATTTAGGTGTGATAATGAAGCTAAAACCTTCAAAATACCGAAAATCGGCTAGTACCGTTATATGGGGGCTATATCAAAACGTGGACCGATATAGCCCATTTGCAATACTAAACATCCTAGAAGTAATAGAAACTTCTATACCAAATTACAAAATTCTATCTTAAAAATTGCGAGCTGTATCTTGATTTCGGACGGACAGATGGACATGGTTATATCGACTTAGAATTTTACCCTGATCAAGAATATATATACTTTATAGGGTCTCCGATGAATATTTCGATGTGTTACAAACGGAATGACAAAATTTAAAATTTAAAGCAAACTGAATAAAATCGAAATTAATTTGTCGGAAAATCCTTCCGGAATTGTGTAGACCTGTCGGACTATCGATATTTGGTTTGCTGGGTTGTTACATGCTTCAATCTGCTATAGTGGGTCTGAAAGTAAACGTCGCGCAGTGGTTCAGAAATTCCTCAATATTGTAAAAATCATTGACAATACCTATGGTAGGAACTATCATAATCTAGAATTTTTACAAAAACTATTGTCAGCCCAGAAAACCTGTTACTGAAATTGTTGATTTAATCTTATATAATTCTCGTATACACTTTCCACATAACTTTGGTTTAAATGTCATGTGTAATATTATGAACATGGTGTAAGAAAGAAGGTGATACAATAATACCAACTGATGTCTTAATTTGCTGTTAAAACATATTTTGAATCAAAAATAAATAACAAATATTTCGCTTCTGTAAAGAATATCTGTGTACAACATCTTTATTTAAGCTTCTTATAAATTATTTTACGGTTTTCTTCTACCTTTTGGAGATATTTTGCGCAAAAAAAGTTGACAGCAAACGAAGACTATGGCTTGAATTCACCTTTTGGATCACCTTATTAAATTCGCCTTGATTATGAGCTACACATGGTCAGGTTTTTCCAGGTCTAACTAAAAAGACAACAAATTGAATGAAGGAACATAACTACTCCATTGCGTTCATCCTCCAAACACCTACGCCAACATAATGAATACCATAAAACCACAACAAATATGAAAAGAAAGCACAAATTAAGACCAAAAACACTTCTCCGATTGTGGTGTAACTCAACTATCAAAACACAAAGAAGAATGAGAAAGAAAAAACAAAAAAGAGCAAAGATAACATAAAAAACAAAGATAAGGGCAACTCATACAAACAAAACTCACCACGGCATCGAATACAGAGTGAAGAGTATAAAATTGTCGAAGAAAAGAGAATAATATTGTCCAGCAGACAAAAACTATTATTGGATATGACAACAACTATTGTTGGATATGACAAAAACAATTGTTGTAATTAACAAAAACGATTGTTGGAATCTAACAATATCTTTACAATACATATTTTGCTCTTCAAATATTGTTGGATCAATCATATTTTTTCACTGCGTGTACAAGCTACACAACATACGAAAAAAGCAGACCACCTTTATGGGCCAAATACATACGGATGTATGACGCGTTGAAAACAACAACCATATGAAAAATATGTAAGTGATGCCAAGTTCATTCTTGAAGTTTTCATGTGGTTGTTGTAACGCGACGCTCAACGCGTTGTATGTGCAGAGGCCTTTAGTGCGAGTGAGCGTCTGTGTGTTTGTTGCCCAGATTGCTTTGAGGTGTTACCAGATCTGCTTTCTGAAGAACTCCGGAACGAGAAGGGATGGGCTATAAATTCAAGGGGATTCAGGATTTTTCTCATCTACGAACATTGTAGTTTCAGAATCCGCAAAAACTTTAAATTTAGGACCGTTATATCAGGAAACATGGACTTGTGCATGAAAAACATCATATCGCTGTAAACAGGGCTACTAGGAGTACCTTCGGTAAAAATTTCCAAAGGATTCCCTTAACCGCACTTAAACAAAAATGTTGATCAGTTGTGTGGATGGTACCTTAAGAAATGGACCAATAGGCCCAATTTTGGACCAAATCGGTTGATCCGTTTATGAGATATTGCGTTTACTATTTTAGCGAATATTTTCAAACTTGTTGTGGGGGAGGTACCGCAAGAAATGGTTCTATAAGCAGCATCTTAGAATTTAATCTAATATTCGGAGATATATGTATGTATTACGATATGCAAAGTGTGGGTCAAGCCAGTATTCGGTTCTGGAGTTGTCATGTGCACCAGCCAATACACAAGCTGGCGGTAGGGAGTTTTTACAGTTTTCGAGTAATTTTCTCAGGAAGTATAGTCTTGCCATCCAAAAAAACTTGTACCATCGTAATAGCGGCCTTGAGTGCAACCTGTTGCGAGAAAAATCAAAACGATTCGAGAGGATGTCCTAACCTGCACTTTTTCGAAATTTGAGGTGGGAGGTATCCAAAGGATTTGACATATATAGTCCATATTCTGACCTGATCTATGTCTCGTAGAAATATTACGATGTCCAAAGTATGGACCAAATCGGTTACTGCCTTCGAGAGTTAGCGTTCGCACCATTTTAGCTAAAGGTTGAGGGTGAGGTACCCACAGGAGTGGGCCGATAAGGCCCATCTTAGATCTTGATTTAACTTTAGGCAAAATATAACGATTGCCAAATTTTGAATCGAATCGGTTCGAGAGTTACCGCGCGCTCCATCCACAACACGTGGTGACATAGCGGTTTTTTTTACAGCTTTCAGGACATTTTCTCAAGAAGTATGGACTTGCCCCTGAAAAACTTGTTCCGTCGTAATGGGGGCAACGAATACAAGTTGTTACGACAAAAATCAAAAGGATCCGAGAGGTGGTCTTAAACTGCACTTTTCCGAAATTTTGTGTGGGAGGTACCCGAAGGAGTGAACCGATATAGTCCATATTTGAACTTTATCTATGTCTGGTAGAAAAATTACGATGTGCAAAGAATGGACTAAATCGTTTAGTCCCTTCAAGAGTTGTCATGCGCATAATTTTTACGAAAAAAAATTAACTTTTGTGGGTGAGGTACCTAGGGATTGGGCCGATATGGCCCATCTTCGAACTTAAACAAAGTTTGGACAAAATAACAAAGACAAATGTTGAACCAAATCCAGCCAGCGAGACAGGTAGACGGACGGACATGGCTAAATCAACTTCAAATTGTCTGAAACGGATTTCGTCCAAATATACTTGGGTGTCTAAAATGTATTCGATGAGGCACATTTTGTCCGTATGAAAGTTTATATAAATGTTGAGGGTATAAAGAGGGGTTACATAAACCAATTCACAATACCAACATATCTGTTAAGAAGACGTAGTAATACGCCCATTGCTTTAGTAGATGTTTGCTTAACCTTACCTATGGTACCACTGAGATCTTTATACTAACATTAAAACGACTTAAATGCGTATGTCGGAATATTCCCAATGCAAAGTTGGGGGATATCTGTGGAAAATCCCGAAAAAACATTTTGGTATTCAAATAAAAAACTGCATTCCAGCCAGGCTTGATAAGAAGAAAAAAAAATAACAAAAAACATCATAAAACCCTGGCTTAGTCATAAGGTTGCAGTATTTTTCGATTTACCCGACAGACAGAAGGCCGATCTGTTTGGGTGGTCGTTGCTATAGAACAAATCGATAAATAAATATGTGTGAAGAGAATGCAGGTAAACAAGCTAGTGTTCACCATGGCACAAAAGCTGTTGTTGCAGTCAACACTTTACTCCATACATACTTAAGCCACTCAGCCAGTCAGTCAACCGTGTTCACAACAAAACTAGACAGTCTACCTAGTGACGGGAGGGGGGTTCACCCTAGCTTGCCAGCCAGTCAGCCAGTTTATTCATTTGGTTACGTTGTTGGTGACTGGTATTCAATACAAATCATTGATCGTCAACAAGTGTTCAGAACCACTTTTAATATCCATCTCCATAGCACCTTGCACGCGTCTGGCGTCCATCCAAATATAACAGATCTATGGGTATGAGTGAATATGCATGTGTTTTTCGTTTTGTATTTGGTGTCGATCAACATGTCTGGCTGGTTGTGTGTCTCAGCTTAAAAGGCCTTGCAAGGCCGTTCTCAATTTGTTGTTGTTTTAATTGCTTCGCAATTTTTCCAATATTTTTAGGTGATTCTTATTACTTAGATGTAAAGTGTTAAATAAATATGCCAACAAAATAATCTATCGATGTAGATATAAAATAAGTAATTTTCTATGTGATATTTTTGTACTAAACTGATCGGAGAGGTTTTTATACCCTCTATCATAATATGGAGGGTATAATTAAATTTGTCATTCCGTTTGTAAGGCATCGAAATATTCATCGGAGACCCTATAAAGTATATTTTTTCTTGATCATGGTAAAATTCTAAGTCGATATAACCATGTCCGTGACGTAGGGGATGGAAGATACCAAGGAACGGTCCTAACCGGTTTTAACAAGGCAAAGCCCAGGATTTATCTTGGTCCCTCTTTTTTCTCAAATGGACACTGACCTCCCCGTTATATCCATTATATGCTGCTACAACAACAACAACAACTGACCTCCCCGTGATGTCACCTGGGGAACTGCCTTTAACACCCGTTAAAGGTAGTGAGCTAACATATGCCGCGCGTTCAACCATAAGAACGTTAAAAAACTTGGGTTTGGGCGTCGGGTTAGTAACCCTCCCCTAGAAAAAACAGCCTACTATGAAAAAATGAAAGAAAAGAAGAACCCCTCTATAGTGATCTGCGAATCTGCACCTGGAATGTTCGCACTCTTTATAGAGAAGGTGCAGTCTTCGCATTGGCAGACGTACTTGAAAGGTACAAGGCCGATATTACTGTCATACAGGAAATACGATGGATTGCGAAAGGCGAAAGGAAAATATTGCCCACTCCATGCAAACAGCCGCAAAATCCATACTTGGATACCAGAGACCTCCACAAAGGAATTCATGGTATGACCAGGAGTGTCGTGCTGCTACCGAAGAGAAAAATGCGGCATATAGAGCTACTTTACAATCAGTAGCAACGCGTAGCGCACTAGAGAGATATCGAGAGAAAAGTAGAGAAGAGAAACGTCTTTTCCGCAAGAAAAAGAGAGAAATGGAAAAGCGGGAGTGTGAAAAAATCGAGATGTACAGGAGCCAGAATGAAGTCCGAAAATTCTACCAAAGAGTGAAACATCAAACAGATGGCTTTGGTACAGGCACATCCTCCTGTAGAGACCAGCAAGGTAATCTCGTAACAGATACAGATAGCGTGATCAGGATATGGACGGAACATTTCTCCAATCTGCTGGTATCCAATGGTAGCAAAGACGACCACAGATCCAATCCCAGAAGATGGTATAGAATGTATACCGCCCGGCCAAGATGAGATAAAAACAGCAATCAAACGGCTGAAGAATAATAAAGCAGCAGGAGCCGATGGCTTACCAGCCGAGCTGTTTAAAACCGGAGGCGACGCGCTGATAAGGTGTATGCATCAGCTAGTTAGCACCATCTGGCAGGAAGAACGAGTACCCGACGATTGGAACCTGAGCATCCTGTGCCCCGTCCACAATAAGGGAGATAAGACTGTATGCTCTAACTATAGGGGCATAAGTCTACTCCCTATTGCCTACAATATCGTGTCAAGGATATTGTGCGAACGACTAAAGCCTATGGTCAACGAGATAATTGGACCATATCAATGCGGCTTTAGACCTGGCATGTCCACCATTGACCAGATATTTACCCTGCGGCAAATCCTGGAGAAGACCCAAGAGACGCAGATCGACACCTACCACCTTTTTGTCGATTATAAAGCAGCCTTCGACAGCCCGCTGCGCTCAAAGGTATTCTAAGTAATGTCTGAATTTGGTATCCCCGCAAAGCTCATCCGGCTTTGTAAAATAACTTTAACTGACACGAGGTCCTCAGTTAAAATAGGAAAGAACCTCTCCGAAGAGTTTGGCACCAAAAGAGGTTTCAGACAAGGAGACAGGCTTTCGTGTGATCTCTTCAACATCCTGCTGGAAAAGGTTATACGAGAGGCAAACGTCAAAAGAAGTGGCACAATCTACACCAATAGTCACATGTTACTTGCTTATGCTGATGACATAGACATCATGGGACGATCAGTAAAGGAAGTAACTGATACCTTTATGAAGGTAGAAGGAGAATCTGCTAAAGTGGGTCTGGCGGTAAACGGTGAGAAGACCAAGTTGATGGTGTCGACGCGCAATGCGTCCATTGAGCTCGGACCGACTGTGGAAGTTGGTTCCTATAATATTGAGGTAGTTAAAGACTTCGTCTACCTCGGCACCTCCGTAAACACAACAAACGACATCAGTTGTGAAATAAAAAGAAGAATTATATTGGCCAACAGATGCTACTTTGGTTTAAGTAAGCAGTTCAAAAACAAAGCCACATCTCGTCAAACAAAAATAACGCTCCACAAAACACTGATACTACCCGTGCTGATGTATGGCTCCGAAGCCTGGGTACTTGCGAAAGCAGACATGGCAGTGCTTGGTGTGTTTGAGAGAAAAATTCTTCGAAAAATCTACGGACCAATCTGCGTTGACGGTGAATATTGACGTCGCATGAACCACGAGCTGTATCTGCTGTACAACGACATCAATATTGTTAAACGTATCGAGATGCAGCGATTGCGTTGGCTAGGCCATATCATAAGAATGAGCGATGATGACCCCGCTAAAAGGTGTATAAACACGGACCGCTTGGCGCAAGGAATAGATGGCGCAAACAAGTGGATGATGAGATGAAAAGGCGCGGTATTCCAGAAAGCGAAGCAACAAATAGAGAGAATTAGAGATCTTTTCTTAGTTCGGCCTATAGAACAAATGTTCTGTAATGGGCCAGCTAAGTAAGTAAGTAAGACCACAATAATCCACCGAAATGACTGAAATTTTATATTTGGTCTTCATTTGGGGTTTTAAACGTTCCACATGAAATTTGTCGGTATAAGTCTACGCCTTCATACATATAACCCCATACAACGTACCTCCCGATTTGCGGTGTCCTCAGAAATGGCCGAAATTTAGTATTTAGTCTTCGTTGGGGATATAAAACTTTCTCACAGAAACTTGTCGGTACATGTCTACGCCTATAGCCCCCATATAACGGTACATCCCGATTTTCGGTATTTTGAAGTTTGTGGCCTCAATATCCAATCCAAAATGCCTGAAATTTGGTATTTAGTCTTCATTGGGGGTATAAAACTTTCCACAAGATTATTTTTGGAATAGGACGTAATCATATGGCCTCATAGAATGGTCTCTCAAGATTTTCGGCATTTTGAAGGTTTCAGCATCTTTATACAACCGAAATGCATGTATTTAGTCTTCGTTGGTGGTATAAAACATTCCAAAAGAGAATAGTTTCACGTTTTAATATCCCTCCCTCATAGAAGGGTACCTCCCGATCACAAATTCGAATTATACAGTCTGTCGCAAAAGTTAGTATACACTGTTGAAACCAAAATGTATTAGGGATAAATATGACTATAACTTATTAAAAACAACAAACAATTAGTTTTATTTGATAGACAAGAAGGTTGTCTTCCGTAATAAAAATTAAAAGGGCGCAATATTTGCATACATTAGCAAATGTACGGTTCGAATCCCAAAAATACCAAAATTTATGTCGCAAAAGTTAGTATACAATGGAGAATCCTCGTGGAACTCTGTAAAAAATTCTTGATATTTTTGAACAAAATGAAACTAAATCTGTACTTAAGACCATAAAGAGTATATTAATTGGTTTTAATGACAGTTATAGTACTTATAGTGACAAGTCCAACGTACACTGGGTCGCAAGATCCACAAAAATTGGTCATCTACAAATACAACAACTGTAGCGACAAAATTTCGAGTGTTATGTCCTGTTTATGGATTCTAAAGCCATAAAATGCTCAGAAAAGCTCAAAAATTTCAATATGGGGTGATCTTGATCGTGTTTCGACTTGTCCTGTTTGAAAAAACGGGAACTTCTTGAAGGAAACCCATACTTTTGAGGCCGTTGTCCTTTTGAAACGTGTAATAATCCTTACACATAAGGACTTTCCTTTTCAGTTAATTTTCTCACAAGTTATGTACCTTTTCACATTCCCACCAAAAACAAATAGTAGGAGAACCTCAAGTTCGGGTGTAAGTTCTACAGTGATACTCCACCACCACAGAAGGATATGATAGCTCGTTAAAAATTTTAATACAGAGTTTTCTCTGCTGTTATAACGCATGGATTGTGCAACAACGTTCTGAAAAGCTGTGTTCGCTTCACTTAGGACCAAAATACAACTAAATGGATCAGTTAGAAGTAGTTCATTAGACATTAGTAGTACATTAGACACTAGGGACATGAGAAGCATGTTCGATACTGCTAAAAGGCTGGTAGGACAGTTTAACGGTAGGGCTTACAACGGACCTTGAGGTTCTCCTACTATTTACTTTTTGTGGGAATATGAAAAGAGGCAACATTTTTGAGAAAATTAACTCAAAAGGAAAGTCCTTGTGTGTAAGGATTAAGGATTATTACATGTTTCAAAAGGACAATGACCTCAAAAGTATGGGTTTCCTTCAAGAAATTCCCGCTTTTTCAAACAGGACAAGTCGAAACTCGATCAAGATCACCCCATATTGAAACTTTAGAGCTTTTCTGAGCATTTCATGGCTTTAGAATCCATAAACAGGACATAACACTCGGAATTTTATCGCTACAGTTGTTGTATTTGTAGATGACCAATTTTTGTGGATTTTACGACCCAGTGTACGTTGGACTTGTCACTATAAGTACTATAACTGTCATTAAAACCAATTAATATACTCTTTATGATCTTAAGTACAGATTTAGTTTCATTTTGTTCAAAAATATCAAGAATTTTTTACAGAGTTCCACGAGGATTCTCCATTGTATACTAACTTTTGCGACATAAATTTTGGTATTATAGGGATTCGAACCGTACATTTGCTAATGTATGCAAATATTGCGCACTTTTAATTGTTATTACGGAAGACAACCTTCTTGTCTATCAAATAAAACTAATTGTTTGTTGTTTTCAATAAGTTATAGTGATATTTATCCCTAATACATTTTGGTTTCAACGGTGTATACTAACTTTTGCGACAGACTGTAAATGGAATAATTCGAACTACAAATATAATAATTCGAATTACAAATGCAATAATTCGAATTAGGATGTTTGGTATTGCTGGTGGGCTATATAGGTCCACGTTTTGATATAGCCCACATAGAACGGTACCACCCGATTTTCGGTATTTTGAAGGTTTTAGCTTCATTATCACACCGAAATGGCTGAAATTTTGTACTTAGTCTTCGTTGGGGGTATACAACTTTCCCCAGAATTTTGTCGGTATTGGCACACCCCTTCATATAGCTCTCCCGATTTTCGGTTTTTTGAAGGTTGTGGCACCAATATTGTCAAAAATGGCTGAATTTTTTATTTAGTATTCATTTCATATACATCTTTCATATGAAATTTGTCGGTATAGGTCCACGCCTTCATATAGCCCCCATAGATCGGTACCTCCCGATTTGCGATATTTTGAAGATTGTAGTACCAATATTCCTCCGAAATGGCTGAAATTTGGTATTTAGTCATCGTTTGTGGTATTAAATTTTCCATATGAAATTTGTCGGTATAGGTCCACAACTTTATATAACCCCGTAGAAAGGTAACTCCCGATTTGCGGTATTTTGAACGTTGTGCCCTCAATATTCCACCGAAAAGGCTGATATTTGGTGTTTAGTCTTCATTTGGGGTATAAAACTTTCACCTAGAAATGTGTCGATACAGGTCCACGCCTTAATATAGCCCCCATAGAACGGCACACCCCAGTTTTCGGTATTTTCAAGTTTGTGGCTCAATATTCCACCAAAAATGGCTGAAAATTGGTATTTAGTCTTCGTTGTGGGTGCAAAACTTTCCACCTTTCATATTGCCCCCATAGTATTGTACCTCCCGATTTTCGGTATTTTAAAGGTTGTGGCTTCAATATTCCACCGAATGGTAATTAGTTTTCGTTGTAGTATAAAACGTTTCCCCGAAATATGTCCGTACATGTCCACGCCTTCATATGGCGCCCATCGAACGATACCTCCCGAATTTTGTTATTTTGAAAGTTAGCCACATTGTTTTACCGATAGTGTTGGAATTTGGTATTTAGGCTTCTTCATAAACGAAAGGAAACTAATTGTTCAGTTTTACTTCAATACAACTCGTAATGGAGGGTATAACAAGTTCGGCCGATGTCGTGTGCTCGATCCAAACAGTCTTGTTACATTCATCGTTAATATACCTTGGAACATATAGAAGACCCATATCAGACTTTGTAAAAATCGCGTATTTTGATTATTTTAAGGTGGAATCACGTCATCAGGACAATCCATGAATATCTCATATTGTATGTCAAAATTCGTGGGACGTCTACGGCTATCTTCCAGTGAAAGTAAAGAAGTCAAATGGGGCGTAACATACGAGATTTTGACAAGGGCCTTAATATGATAATTTCTAGATCTGCGTTGAAAATTTTAACATATTTTGCCCTAAGCCATAATCTTTAGATAGTGGTAAAGGCTGTTCTCCAGTTGACAGCACGGCGATGTCAGTGTCTACTTGAGATAAAAGAGGAACCAATATAAATCCCGAGCTTTACCATGTTAAAACCGACCCAAACTGTTCCTTCATATCACTGTGCAACAAAATGGAGCTCGAGGTCTGGGGGTGGAAAATTCCTTTTGGTGGTGAAAGCCCCAAAGGGCAGATCCGTCGTGAGTCGAACTTTTGAGTTATGGCGTGATGAATTTTTCACTGGAGACCCTATAAGCCATCAGAAATTACCGTTATATCTTTGTTCGCTCTTGTTTTGGCTTATTTTTGATATGACATATCTTCTAATGAGGATCATTTTCGTAGAGCATTTCGACCTTCTAACTCGCTTCCTTCCATGTCCTTTTCGTCCTTTATTTCAAGAACCGCAATAAAATGCAACAAGATGACATTTTTCAGCTTCGAAATGTTCTGCAAAAATGTCGCTCAGAAAATTTTAGGTACGGCTCTAATTGACAACTAATCGATATTGTCGCATTTTCATAGTCCTTTTTGACATTTACCCTGTTTTCGAACGGATCTGCCGATTCTGTCCAACATTTGGTCTTCGTAATGTTTTGTCCAAACTAAGTTTAAGTTCGAAGATACGTCATATCGGTTCACTCCTTCAGATACCTCCCCCACAAAAGTTCAAAAATGTTCGGAAAAATTGTGCGCTCGATAACTCTTGAAGGGAGTGACCGATTTGGTGCATACTTTACACATCCTAATATATCTGCCAAGTATAGATCAGGGTCGAATATGGACTATATTTGTCCACACCTTCGGGTACCTCCCACATAAAATTTCGGATAAGTTCACTTTAGGACCTGCTCTTTAATCACTTTGATTTTTGTTGAAGAAATTTGCATTCACTGGCCCCCTTTACGATGGTACAAGTTTTTTCAGGGGCAAGTAAATACTTCCTGAGAAAATAACCCGAAATTTGTAAAAATCCCTATGGCACCATGTGTAGTGGCTGGAGCGCACTATACCACTCGAACTGGTCAACCGATTTTGTCCGAAATTTGGCCTTCGTTATATTTTGTCCAAACTTAGTTTCAATTCGAAGATGGGTAATACCGGACCACAAATGCCAGTACTTCCCTCCAAAATTTAAAAATGTCACTGAAATGGTATACACTTTCTTGAACCGAGTAACCGTGGACAAGTTCATGCTTCCTGGCATACTGGTCCAAATGTTATACGATGACCCACTGAAATGACTAGAGGGTGCGATATCTATCGAAACAAGTAAAAACGGCGTTAAGTTCGGCCTGGCCGAACTTGTTATACCCTCCACCACGAGTTATATTGAAGAAAATGGAATAATTAGTTTCTTTTCGTGTATGAAGAAGACGTAATACTAATTTTCAGCAATTTTGGTAAAACAGTGTGAGGCACCATTCTATGAAAGCTATTTCAGAACGTCGATCCATACCGACAAATTTTTCACCGAAAGTTTTTAGACCCGAAGAAGACTTAATACCGAAAATCGGGAGATATCGTTCTACACGCAGAGAAAAAATATTTTTCGGTTTTGTTGGAACAAAAATATCTATTTTGGTTCCAAAAATGTGTTTGTTTTGTACAAACATTTTAATCCAAATCCAAAAATACCATCTTTTGTTCCGAACATAGAAAACAAAAACAACTTTCGAATTTCCGCAATATATTTTAAAAATCGTTAACAATACCGATTGTAGGAACAATCATAATATAAATTTTTTACAAAACATATTGTCAGCCCAGAAAACCAGATACTAAATTTTTTGATTTGCGTGTATATACTTCTCATATACACTTTCCACACAACTTTGATATAAATAAACGCAATACGTGGTTTGCTACATTAGCTGACAACAAAGACAAACAAATAGCCACAAGCAGCCACCACAACATAAGGAATAAATAAACACCATAACAAGCATGAAAAGGAAAGAAGAATGAAACAAAACAGAAACAAATAAAAACAAGTGTCTCATTGTTGGTATACATACACACAAAAACTAAGATTAAGGCAACATGTCATACAAACACCACAACTCACCAAAATTGTTTTTTCAACACGGCATCGAATAGCGAGAGAAGAGAAACAAAATTTTCGAAGAAAAGAGAGAAATATTGTTCAGTTGACACAAACTATTTTTGGATTGAACAAAAACGATTGTTGGATTCACAATACTACATAAGGAATCCAACAATATGTTAACAATACATATTTTGCTCTTGGAATATTGTTGGATCAAACATATTTTTTCTCTGCGTGTATGGGGGCTATATAAAGGCGTTGACCTATACGACAAATAAAAAGAGGAAAATTGAGTATCCCCAACGTTGTCTAAATACCATTTCGCAGGAAAGGAGGTACCGTTCTATGGGGGCTATATGAAGGCATGGACCAATACTGACAAAATTCTTGTGTAAAGTTTTATACCTCCAACGCAAACTTAGTACCAAATTTTAGCCATTTCGGTGTGACAATGAATCTAAAACCCTCAAAACACCGAAAATCGGGAGGTACCGTTCTATGGGGACTATATGAAGGCATGGACCGATACCGACAAAATTCTGGGGGAAAGTTTTATACCCCTAACGTAAACTTAGTACCAAATTTTAGATATTTCGGTGTGATAATGAATCTAAACCCCTCAAAACACCGAAAATCGGGAGGTACCGTTCTATGGGGACTATATGAAGGCATGGACCGATACCGACAAAATTCTGGGAGAAAGTTACATACCCCCAACGTAGTCTAAGTATCAAATATCAGAAGTTTCGGTGCAATAATGAAGCTAAAACCTCCAAAATACCGAATATCGGGAGGTACCGTTCTATGGGGGCTATATGAATGCGTGGACTTATACCAACAAATTTCAGGTGGAAAGTTTTATACACCCAACGATAACTAAATACCAAATTTCAGCCATTTTGGTAGGATAATGAAGCTAAAACCTTAAAAATACCGAAAATCGGGAGGTACCGTTCTATGGGGGCTATATCAAAACGTGGACCGATATATCCCATTTTCAATACCAACCATCCTGCAAGTAATAAAAACTTCTGTACCAAATATTGACTCTCTATCTCTAAAATTGCGAGCTGTATCTTGATTTCAACAGACAGACAGACAGACGGACGGATGGACGGACATGGTTAAATCGACATTTAATATGGTCTCCGACGTATATTCCGATGTGTTACAAACGGAATGACAAATTTAATTATACCCTCCATATGGTGGAGGGTATAAAAATATGACTCCCAAAATGAGATCCACTTTCATAATGGACTATGTCGATGTATTCCCTTAAGTTCCTCCTCCGCACCTTTTTTGAACATTAATCATAATCCATATGTGTATAAAGGTCCACTAAATTCTAAAAAGACCCTAAATACATGAAATCTCCGTACATGAGCTGAGGGTATATCTCTGTCGGCAAATACTTTTTTACGTGTTTAAAAATTTTGTTTTTCTAGTCTTTACAGTTTTATTTATGTTTTCCATCTATTCAACTATACATAATTGAGTCAACCTATAAAACTGACCCGGTTCAACTTAATTACAGTTAAATCGGTAATATTTGAAATTTTACACATCTAAACACTTTCCTTTTTAACCAACATGAGTAATAAACGTAAGTTTTATTATCCTATCGATTTTCTGTAAATAGATTGTTGACTATTTCATTTCACTTTTAAATATACTTAATAACGCATTCATCCATAATTACTTTGCTATCTCTTCAGCTATTAAAAGTAAAATAATCATTTTGTGGTTTTAGTGTAATAGGTTATTAATATGCCCTATGCTGTGTTCTGCGTTAGTCAGTGAGTGCAATTTTATTTTATGCATATTCCTCGCTGTCTAGACTCTAGACAGCGTTGTAAGGAAACGGACGACTGGCTGTGTAATGTGTGATGAATGTACGCACGTATTTCGTCTGTATTTTTATTTTATGTATGAAAATGAAAACGAAATGTTTTATGTCTGACGCCAAAATGACAATTTAAACAGTTGTCCAAATGTATTTTTAAAAACAGAACACAAGTAATACATATATCCAATTGAACTTTGTGTAATTAGGAATGGCACGGTGCTCTTGAACCGACTTTAAATGAAAGGAGCTTACACCTGGGAAGTTTTTGCGGATTCTGAAACTACAATGTTTATAGATGAGAAAAATCAAAAAACAAAAAAAACAAAAAAATCGCCGGAGCGCTTTTTAAATAAATCGCGATCAAAGTTCACCTTTTTATGGTATTTTTAGGTTTTCACCATTTTGCTTGGAAACCGCAGGTACTAATGATATGGGATTAGAGAAAATATTGTAGCTGTGAAAATTCTCTACAAAATTGACCTCTATAATATTTTCGTAGGTTTTCACATTTTTTAGATATAGAAGTTCAAATTGGGACAATGCACTGACTGTATCGCTACCTTATAAAACAATGTCATGTACTATGTGCCTTAACTAACTTTAAATAAAACCCACTTACACCTGGGAAGTTTTTGCGGATTCTGAAACAGCAATGTTCATAAATGAGAAAAATCCAAAAACAAGAAAAAATCGAACTTTGACCGCGATTTATCAGCAAACAAATAAAAAGCGCTCAGGCGATTTTTTTGGTTTTTTTATTTTTCTCATCTATGAACATTGTAGTTTAAGAATCCGCACAAACTTCCCATGTGTAAGCTCCTTTCATTTAAAGTTTGTTCAAGGGCACCGTGAAGGGAGTAACGGCAGTCACAGTCGTTTCAAAAAATTTAACAATTGTCTAATAATTTTGGATGTCAGCAAACAAATAAAATATACGAAACAGGAAAAACATATTATTTCTATACCAATAGTTGTTGTTGTTGTAACAGTGTTTTTGTTATGTTTATTTGTTCGTTCCTCTGTTCAATCTGGCTCTGGGTCTATCTCCAGTTCCTGAAAAGTGGCTGCTTCGATGTGATGTAGCCACAGATCCACTGGAGTTAGATGGGTAGGTTTGGCGGGGCAGTTGAAAAGGTGCTTTGTGTCGTGCGGGCCCATGCCGCATACTGGGCAGATGTCTTGCACGGCGCGATAGTTTTCGGCCCAATACGAATTTAGGCGACTGCAATATCCCGAGCGTAGTTGAGCCAAAACTACTCTGGTTTGTCGTGGCAGCTGATGCTCCTCAGCTGCGATAGATGGAGGATGTACTCCGAGTACTTTATTCACACTATAATTGCTTAAGGCCTTGGCAACTGCGTCCGTGTGAATGCTATTCAATCCTGCTTGATATGCTTGTTGATCTAGGGGTTCTCTCCTGTATCGTTGGACCTCTCCCTCTAGAGCATGGATATCCTTCCTGATCTCCCTGAATGGGCCGGGCCTACCCACAAGATGGTGATTGGGATGGCTCACACGATAACATCCAAGCAGGTACTGCAACGAAAGCATCTCATTGTGTTGCTTTACAGGAAGAATTTTTGCCTCCTCATGTAGATGGTCCACTGAAGATTTGAGGAGGTACCCTGTCGCTGTTCTCAGGGCGGCATTCTGGCAAGTTTGAATCTTTTTCCAGTTCGAATCACACAATCTCGGAGACCAGACTGGAGCCGCATAGCTTACCACAGACCGACCTATCGCGTTATACGTGGCCAACAAGGTTTCTTTATCTGCACCCCAAGTGCTGCCGGTCAGGGATTTGAGGACCTTGTTCCTACTTTTCAACTTGTCGCAGATAGCTGTGGCGAGTGCGCACGACGTGAATGTAGTGTCGAATGTGACCCCTAAGATTTTAGGGCAGTTTGTGGTCGGAATTCTGCTACCGTCGACCACGACATTCAACTCACGTCCAAACTGCGCTGTCCATGTGGTGAACAGAGTGGCTGTAGATTTTGTGGGGGAAATCTGCATATTCCTCGAATGGAAAAAGGTGGTAAGATCGGTTAAATAGTTGTTCAGTCTCTCACAGATGTCATCAGGATAGGTACCCGACGCCTGGATCGTGCAATCATCCGCATACGTCACGATCTCAATGCCGTCTGGAGGGGGTGGAATACAGGAGAGGTAGAGGTTAAACAGTTCCGGAGATATCACCCCACCTTGAGGAACTCCCTATTTCACTCTACGGGGTTTGGACTTCTTATTCCTGAATTCCACGTACGACTGGCGTCCACACATATAGTTGACTATCCAACGTTTCAAGCTTGGCCGGAGGGTTGTCTGCTCAATGTCCTCAAACAGCGTGGTGTGCCTGACTGTATCAAAGGCTTTTGATAAGCCAAGCGCTACCATCACTGTTCTATCGCACGGCCGTCTCTGGTTGAGTCCTTTACAGATATATGTGGTAATGGCGTGCAGCGCTGTTATCGTGCTGTGCTGCTTACGGAATCCATGTTGATGATCGCCAACTTGATAGATATTTCTGATACTGGGGAGCAGCAAGGACTCAAGTGTCTTTGATACGGGCGACAAAAGCGAAATCGGTCTGTACGATTCACTTTTACTGGCATACTTGACTGGCTTCCGTAGTGGGACCACCCTGCCCATTTTCCAAACTTCGGGAACAACGAGGGTGGCTAGCGACAAGTTAAAGACTTTGGTGAGATACTCGACTCCCGGCTCATCCAGCTGCTTCAACATTACCACGGAGATTCCATCAGCGCCCAACGCTTTGGATGATTTAGCGTTCCTGATGGCATTGGCAACATCATCCATTGTAAATTGTGGTGGTTCATCCTCGGCAGGAAGAGATCTGATGCGACGTAATACTCTTCTCTTGGCCCTGTCACTCTCGGGATGCTCGACAAACTGTCGATTGAAATTACTTGCGCACCTCTTCGGGTCAGTCAACGTAACGTCGCCAAACGTGACTGAAGTCCTATCTTCCCTTCTTCCAGGGTTCGAGAGTGACTTAACCGTTGCCCACAATTCACCTATACCGGCTCCAATGTTGCAGCTCTTCAGATGATTTAACCATTTGTTCCGCTTATGCTCGCCGACCAGCCTGTTAACTTCCAGTGTCAGCTCCCTCCCTCTCTGGGGTCATTGGGGTTGATACGACGAAGCTCATCACGCTCATTTGCTAATCCCGTCGCCTCTGCTGGGAAATTTGGTCTTACTTCGGATATTCGACCAGCAGGGATATGGCGAGCGGCAGCAGCAGTGATGATGTCCCGGAACGTCCTTTCCGCTACCCGAACATCAGAAGGATTGGGCAATTCTCTGAAGCGGTGATTGGTGAACTCTCTGAAACTCGGCCAATCAGCTTTTTATGATTGACGAACGTGCGGCGTTCAGAGGTGATTAAGTCGGGTGGTTTGCTAATGGAGACAATTATGGGGAGATGGTCTGATCCAAGGGAAATGACGGGTTGCCAGGTAACGTCATTTGTCAGACCAGGTGACACGATGGTTATGTCAGGCGAACTGTGACACTCTCATCTAATTCTGGTAGGGGCGTCCTCATTGATCGTGCAAAACGTAGAGCTATCAATCTGCTCAGTCAGCGCTATACCTCTCTGGTCGTTTCCGAGGGCCGAATGCCACATCTCATGATGCGCATTAAAATCCCGCAGGACCAGACGATTATGACCTTGCAAGAGCGGGCTAATGTCAGGCCTATAATACAGCTATTTCTCGGCGGGATGTATACATTCAGCAACTCTATCTCGGCTGCTCCACACCTGACTGCTACCCCCATACATTCCATGTACGGGTCATTAGAGACAGGCTCAAGCGAAATAGGTCTGTATTGGACAGATTGGTGCAATAGGAAAGCCAATCCCCCACCTCCACTTTTGGTGCGATCTTTCCTCAGAACATTGTAACCATCAAATGTTCTAAGCTGTGGTTGTTGTTCAGCTTGGTTTCCTGCACCGCCGCGACCTTGATGTTCTTCCGACTCATAAAATCTACTATCTCCTCGATCTTACCTCAGAGTCCATTGCAATTCAATTGCAAAAAGGCTGCATTTTCGGGGATTGGGACAACAACGGCTGGTGTTAAAGGCTGCGTGTGCGGTTATTGTCGAGGGGACTGCGGGGGATTTTCGTAATCAGACGACGAGGGAGTCTCGTAATCCGACGACAACTCACTGGGGACTGTGTTCACACAGCATGCAGCAACATAGTCCCTGCCGTAGTCCCTCACGTGGACGAGTCCAGAGCAACCCCTTAGATGCATCCACTCCTGACATCTATTGCATCTCACCGAAGGTTGGATGTGGGTGAAGATGCGGATGTGACAAACTGAGCACATATATATTGGTCCTGGGTTTTCATCCGTCCCGGCTCGGACCAATAGAATTCGAAGCAGGCATTCCGGGATATGCTGCTCCCAATACAGAAAAACGAAACAAATACGAACATGTACACACTAAGGTGGCAGCCGCTGGCCGGAACATTGGTTTTGTGTTGTTCCGGGTCAATCCGGTACGAAAGAACCCGCTGCCGTGGGATTGTATACCGATAGTGACATCTGTTACTTTTTTACCGATATCGAAAAAAACTCATTAAAAGTACACCGCCAAATTAAAAAAAAAAAAAAAAACATATTGATATTTTATTATTAAAAACACATTTTGATATTTTATTAAAATATTTTTTAAGTTTTTATTTCACAAACTCCAATAATGATCCAATATTATTTTTATTGAACCACTGTACAATGACAATGACGCATGTACTTAGTTGTGACATACATCATACATGTTCCATTGCTGCATTGGTCTGGATGTCTAGTACAGTACAACATTGTATACGACACACATTTTGAAGGTAGTCAGGGTAATTAAAAAAAATGGATATTCGAATTTCAGACGCCACCAATGCTAGCCGCGATTATTATGAATGGGCTTTGCCCTTTGAGTCTGCTATTTTACATTAGAGGTGTTTTATGCAAATTAAGGAAGATAATTTTTCAACAAAAGTTAGGCTTAGGGAGATAAAAATAGGTTTGGATAATACAAATACCTATATTTGTACTTTTATTAAAAACTAATGGATTTTCTGTTCAAAAACTCGACCGCAAGTAGGACATAGAAAAATACCCCTTATGGGTTTTTGCTAGTACTGTTGAACTTGCGATAACATTCAAATAAGTTTTATAGGGTTCCTAGATTAAACCAACGTGCGTATTACCTTTGTAAATTTTCTCCATCAAAGCTTCAGTTACCTCGATCCTTTCGCAGATCAAGATCCTTAAAAAGTTTACAGAGATCATTAACTTAAGAGGGTTTGTTTTTCTTTGTTTTTTCCTAATATGTTGTTATTTAGCCCAAAGCCTAACTAAAGTTTTTAACGTTCTTGTGGATGAACGCTCGGTACATGTTAGCTCAATACCTTTAACGGGTGCTAAAGACGGCTCCCTAGGTGACAACACGGACAACACGGGAGGTCAGTGACTACTTGAGTTAAGTATAGGTCTTGGACCGGCTTTGCCACGTTAAAGCCGATTAAGGCCGTTGCTTGGTATGTTTCATCCTCTGCGTTATCCAAAGATTTTCTTTAAGTAACCGAAAACCTAAACCCTACTTCAGGTATTTAACATCAGTTAGCAAATTCGAAATATTACGAGTTGCTCACCAACCATTCAAACAGACGAACGAACGGACGGACATAGCTTGTTGAACTCCGAATTGTCTGAAAGGAATTTGGTGTTAAAAATTTTTGGGTTTTACCACCACTTTTAGACTTTTATCGTATCACAGTATAAATACCCTAAAAGGCTGAGAATATAAAAATGACAAATTATTACAGATCCTCACTTATGATATTCACTAGTTCTATGAATTTAGTATATTTTATTAACAATTATTCATGTCAATTTCCGGAGAACAATACTCTAGCATAAGCGATAAATACGTGTTGGTATTTTGACTACTTGTAATATTTTATTTTTATTATCACATATTATTCACCGGTATTAGTAATCGATTCTTCACTGGCTTTTGTATTACACATCACATTATTGGGAAATTATAATTCCATTCACGATAACAATGGAATTTTTGCATGATCCTTAACAGAAAATCAGATAATCTAAAAAGTGTATAAAAACTATGACGATGCAAATTTACAATTGGATAAAGATTTTCAGTCACAAATAAAATTAACTAAGTATTTTAAATTCCAAAGTTCAATTAAAAAATAAATAAATAACATCAGGCGGTACTGAGTTGTGTATAGGTACCAATCTATACCTGAAGTTAATTCAAGAATGATTTCTATAACCGATTAACGTCGAATTTTGCCTTTATTAGACGTCAGTAGAGTATTTAGACCTGTTAATATTGGAAAGACAATCACAGTATATCTTTCATGGTATGGTGATTGATATAAAAATATTAGTACTTACTTACTTAGCTGGCCTTTTACAGAACATTTGTTCCATAAGGCGAACTAAGAAAAAATCTCCAATTCTCTCTGTTTGCTGCTGTATTTTCCCAATCTGGGATATGTAGCTTTGTGATATCTCGTTTCACTTGTTCGCTCCAACGAAGCTTTGGCCTTCCAGATCTGCGAGAACCTCCATGCGGCCCGTATTTATACGCCTTTTTAGCGGGTTCATCATCACTCATTCTTATAACATGGCCTAGCCATCGCAATCGTTGTATCTCGATTCGTTCAACTATATTGATGTCATTGTATAGTTGATACAGCTCGATGTTCATACGACGCCGATATTCGCCGTCAACACAGATTGGCCTTATCTGCTTGAGCAAGTACCCATGCTTCGGAACCAGACATTAGCACGGGTAGTATCAGTGTTTTGTACAGTGTTATTTTTGTTTGACGAGAGGTGGCTTTATTCCTAAACTGCTTACTCAGCCCAAAGTAGCATCTGTTAGCCAACACTATTCTTCTTCGTATTTCACAACTGATGTTATTTGTTGTGTTTATGGCGGTGCCGAGGTATACGAAGTCCTTTACTACCTCAAAATTATAGGTACCAACATTCACAGATGGTGCGGTGTTTATGGACATATTACGCGTCGATACCATCAACTTGGTTTTTACGCCGTTTACTGCCAAACCAACTTTAGCAGATTCTCTTTCGACTTTTGCAAAGGTGTCAGTTACTTCCTTTACCGATCGACCCATGATGTCAATGTCGTCGGCATACGCCAGTAACATATGGCTGTTCGTGTATATCGTTCCATTTCTTTTGACCTTCGCGTCTCGTATGACCTTTTCCAGCAGGATGTTGAATAGATCACACGACAGGCCGTCTCCTTGTCTGAAACCTCTTTTGGTAGTAAACTCTTCGGAGAGGTTCTTTCCAATTTTAACTGAGGATCTCGTCTCAGTTAATGTCATTCTACAAAGTCGAATGAGCTTTGCAGGAATACCAAAATCAGACATGGCTTGGAACACCTTTGAACGTATAGGGCTGTCGAATGCTGCTTTAAAATCGACGAAAAGATGGAAGGTGTCGATCTGCATTTCTTGGGTCTTTTCCAGGATTTGTCTCAAGGTAAATATCTGGTCAATGGTGGATTTGCCAGGTCTAAAGCCGCACTGACAGGGTCCAATAATTTCATTGACCATAGGCTTTAGTCTCTCACACAATATGCCAGATACTATCTTATATGCAATAGGGAACAGACTTATGCCCCTATAATTGGAGCACACAGTCTTATCACCCTTCTTGTGGACTGGACATAGGATGCTCACGTTCCAATCGTCGGGTACGCGTTCTTCCTGCCAGATGGTGCTAACTAGCTGATGCATACACCTTATCAGCGTGTCGCCTCCGGTTTTGAACAGCTCGGCTGGTAGGCCATCTGCTCCTGCCGCCTTATTATTCTTCAGCCGGTTTATTGCTGTCCTTACCTCATCTTGGCTGGGCGGTATACATTCAATACCATCATCTGGGATTGGATCTGTGGTATCTTCGCCGTCTTCACTGCTATCGGATACCAACAGTTTGGAAAAATGTTCTTTCCATATCCTGAGCACACTATCTGTATCAGTTACCAAATTCCCTTGTTGATCTCTACAGGAGGATATTCCTGTACCAAAGCCATCAGTTTGATGCTTCACTCTTTGGTAGAATTTTCGGACTTCGTTCTGTCTCCTGTACATCTCCATTTGTTCACACTCCCTCTTTTCCATTTCTCTCTTTTTCCTGCGGAAAAGACGTTTCTCCTCTCTCCTTTTCTCCCGATACCTCTCTCGTGCGCTACGCGTTGCTACTGATTGTAAAGTAGCCCTATATGCCGCATTTTTTTCTTCGGTAGCAGCTCTCCTGGTCATACCACGGATTCTTTGGTGGAGGTCTCTGGTATCCAAGTACTGATTTTGCGGCTGTTTGCATGGAGTGGGCAATATTTTGCCATTGTGCTGATATGTTATCGGGACGAGAAGCGCTATCATTAAGCAATTGGGTCAGTTGAGTAGAATATGCTGTGGCTATCTGTTGTGTTTGCAGCTTGGCGATGTCCAACTTTCGTGTTGTGCCTGTCCGTGCTTTATTTGCAACGTTTAGACGGGTACGTACCTTTGCTGCAACGAGGTAATGGTCCGAATCTATGTTTGCTCCTCGGAACGATCGTACATCCAACACGCTCGATGAATGTCTTCCATCTATCACAACGTGATCAATTTGATTTATTGTTCTTTGGTCTGGAGACAGCCAAGTGCCCTTATGAATATCGAGATGCTTAAATCTGGTACTGCTAACTACCATGTTTTTTGCCGCTGCGAAGTCTATCAGCCTCATTCCATTGTCTGATGTTTCACTATGTAGACTGAATTTCCCAACAGTTTGTCCAAAGATATTCTCCTTTCCAATTTTGGCATTAAAATCGCCTAGAACAATTTTAATGTCATGGGCAGTACAACGGTCATATGTTTCTTCTAAGCTCTCGTAGAATATATCTTTGGTCTGTTCGTCCTTGTCTTCGGTTGGGGCATGAGCGCAGATAAAGCTGATGTTGAAGAATTTTGCTTTAAATCGAATTGTAGCAAGTCTTTCATTCACTGGGGTGAAGCTGGAGACCAGATGTTTTAACCTCCGACCAACTACAAAACCCCAACCAAACTCATGCTTTGTGTCATGGCAGCTATAATACAGTGCGTCACCTTTAGGTGTTGTTGTGACATCTTTCCCAGTCCATCGTATTTCCTGTATGGCAGTAATATCGGCTTTGTACTTTCCAAGTACGTCTGCCAATGCGAAGACTGCACCTTCTCTATAAAGAGTGCGAACATTCCAGGTGCAGATTCGCAGATCATGGTCCTTAAAACGTTTGCGGGGTTCGTCAACTTTAGAGGGGTTTGTTTTTCTTTTCTTTCGTTTTTTCATAATAGGCTGTTTTTTTCTAGGGTAGGGTTACTAACCCGACGCCCAAACCCAAGTTTTTAACGTTCTTATGGGTGAACGCGCGGCACATGTTAGCTCACTACCTTTAACGGGTGTCAAAGGCAGTTCCCCAGGTGACACCACGGGGAGGTCAGTGTCCACTTGAGATGAAAGAGGGACCAAGATACATCCTGGGCTTTGTCATGTTAAAACCGGTCAGGACCGTTCCTTGGTATCTTCCATCCCCTACGTCACCCATAAAAATATTAGTAGATCTTTAAAAAACAATCTTACTCCATGTGTTCATATTCTAAAGAACCGCTCATCAATTTTCAAACATTTGCTTCCTTGTCATTTCGTTATAATTACAAAGGCTCGTGTTTCCTTAGACGATTTTTACAATAGTTCAATTCGAATACCCTTTGAAGCAAACAGCTGTTGCTGCTCCTTTCTAATCGGCAAACTGACTAATGTGAATTGATTGAAATACACGCAGACACGTGAATAAAAAACCGGCAACAATTGGTGCGTGGCAAACAAGAGAACAAAAAATGTCAGGAAGAAATTATATTTTTTCTTTCCAAAGTTGTTGTCGCAGCTGATAAATATTAAGAAAAAAAGACCCAAATCACCAGGTACACATGCATGACGAACCATTCAGTTTCTTCTGTTTTATTTTTGGAAACTGGTTGGTAGTTAATAATATATGAAGAAAAGAAAAAAACATCTGTACCAGCAGCAGTAGCAAGCAACAGCTGTTTGTTTGGTATTGTTTGTATTTTTTTTCTTAGTAAGTCCAAAATGCGTGGAAAGAGAGATGATGCGAGGCTGATCAATCCCCAATGTTATTATAATAATTTCAATTTGGTTTTCGGAGGGCTAATCAATGAATGTTGAAATGTTTTTACTTTGCAAAAGCAGGTGTTGCGCTATACGCATGCGCCGCGCATAAACATAATGTTTGGTAACAAAGGCAGGATTGTAAAATATAAGAAAGGACCTCCTTAACATTGAAATCTAAGGCGTTGTTGGAATTTTAAAGGAAATCCTTTGTGGAACAAAGCACACACGCGTGTGGTTTGAATAGTAGGAACCATTATAAAGCGACAGTTTCAATTTTATGAATCATCAAATGGAAAGCTGGAAAAATAGGCTAAATAAGCGACAACTGTATTGTGAGTTCTACCAAAGAGTGAAACATCAAACTGATGGCTTTGGTACAGACACATCCTCCTGTAGAGACCAGCAAGGTATTTTGGTAACTGATACAGATAGTGTGTCAGGATATGGAAAGAACATTTTTTCAAACTGTTGGTATCCGATAGCAGCGAATACGGCGAAGATACCACAGATCCAATCCCAGAAGATGGTGTAGAATGTATACCGCCCAGCCAAGATGAGGTAAAGACAGCACTAAACCGGCTGAAGAATAATAAGTAGACTGCGGAATTTTCTAATTACATTGCAATCGAAACATATGACATATGCAAAATTATGCAACAAATATTTCAATAATAGGTACAAAAATTTTTGTGTGTACAATTTTTCTGTTTAAAATTCTCTTTAGACAAGTCAATAAAATAGAACAATGTATAACCACAGTCACAACCTTCAAAATACCGAAAATCGGGAGGTATCGTTCTATGGGGGCTATATGAAGGCCTGAACTTAAACCGAAAAATTGTAGGTGGAAAGGTTTTTACCCCCAAGGAAGACTTAATACCAAATTTCAGCCAATTCGGAATGATATTGAGGGCACAACCTTCAAAATACCAGAAATCCGGAGGTACCGTTCTATGGTGCTATATGAAGACGTGAACATATACCGACAAATTTCAAGTGGAAAGTTTTATACCCACAAGGAAGACAAAATGCCAAATTTCAGTCATTTCGGTGGGATATTGAGGTTACAACCCAAAATACCGAAAATCGGGAGGTACCATTCTATGAGGGCTATATGAAGACGTTGGCCTATACCGATAAATTTCAGGTGGAAAGTTGTATACCCCCAACGAAGACTTAATACCATATTTCAGCCATTTCGGAGTGATATTCAGGGCACAACCTTCAAAATACCAGAAATTCGGAGGTACCGTTCTATGGGGGCTATATGAAGACGTGAACATATACCGACAAATTTCAGGTGGAAAATTTTATACCCACAACGAAGACAAAATGCCAAATTTCAGTAATTTCGGTATGATATTGAGGCCACAACCTTCAAAATACCGAAAATAGGGAGGTACCGTTTTATGTGTGCTATATGAAGACGTGGACCTATACCGACAAATTTCAGTTGGAAAATTTTGTACCCACAGCGAAGACAAAATGCCAAAAGTCAGTCATTTCGGTGGAATATTGAGGCCACAACCTTCAAAATACCGAATATCGGTAGGTACCGTTCTAAGGGGCTATATGAAGACGTGGACCTATGGGGACAGATTTCAGTTGTAAAGTTGCATACCCCTAACGAAGACTTAATACCAAATTTCAGCCATTTCGGTGGGATATTTAGACCACAAATCTTTGAATATAGTTTTGCATATGGGTTTGCATATGCTCATTTTATGCAGATATGTAAAAATATGTCAAAATATGCACGATATGCAAAATTTGCAAAAATTTCCATTGACCAGTAGTGGGATTCTGTAACTCATTTTTGCTGTTATCGATAATTGTCGGTAAAATTAAAATGCTTATAATTTCGATAATTAACGAAATTTTTCGCAAGTTAACTATGAATAAAAAGTAGTCGCTAGCCTCTACCGACACAAACAGTGCTGCCAACTTTTCTTCATGTCATAGTCATAATTTTGCGATTTAATTTTACCGATTTTTGTCGGTAACAGCAAAAATGAGTTACAGAATCCCACTACAGATATTTACTCTGCGGCAAATCCTGGAGAAGACACCTTTTTGTCTATTATAAAGCAGCCTTCGCCAAAGTATTCAAAGCCATGCCAAAATGACTTTAACTGACACTCGATCCTCAGTTGAAATAGAAAATAACCTCTCCGAAGAGTTTTGTACCAAAAGAGGTTTGAGGCAAGGGGACGGCCTTTCGTGTGATTACTTTAACATCCTGCTAGAAAAGGTTATACGAGAGGCAAACATGTTACTTGCTTATGCTGATGATATAGACATCATGGATCGATCAGTAAAATAAGTAACTGATACCTTTATGAAGATCGAAGGAGAATCTGCTAAAGTGGGTCTGGCGGTAAACGGCGAGAAGACCAAGTTGATGGTGTCGACGCGCAATGCGTCCATAGAGATAGGACCAACTGTTGACGTTGGTTCCTATAATTTTGAGGAAGTAAAAGACTTCGTCTACCTCGTCACCGCCGTAAACACAACAAACAACATCAGTTGTGAAAGAATTGTATTGGCCAACAGATGCCACTTTGGCTTAAGTAAGCAGTTTAGAAACAAAAATAACGCTTTACAAAACACTTATACTACCCGTGCTGATGTGTTGTCCCGAAACCTGGGTACTTGGGCAAGCAGACAAGGCAGTGCTTGGTGTGTTTGAGAGAAAAATTATTCGATAGATCTACGGACAAATCAGCGTTGACGGTGAATATCGATGTCGTATGAACCACGAGCTTTATCTGCTATACAACGAAATCAGTATAGATAAACGTATCGAGATGCAACGACTACGTCTGCTGGGCCATATCATAAGAATGTGCGATGATGAATCTGCTAAAAAGGCGTATAATTACGGGCCACATGGCGGTACACGCGGAACTGGCAGGTCAAGGCTTAAATGAAACAAATGTTCTGTAACGGGCCAGCTAAGTAAGTAAGATGGTCGGATAATATTCAGGGCTCGGAATGGAGAAAATTCAATGTTTTATTTTTTATGCGAATATCTCCGCTACTATTAGGAGTATTCATAAAAGAAGAAAAGATCTCCCTCACATTGATGCAAAGTAGGTTGGCGTAGGTGGTCAAACGACGGAGACATTGGGCTATACCAAAAAATGTTAACGATTTTTGGTGGAGAAGTTTTGAGACCACAGAGAACCTCAAATGTCAAATTACAGTTAGATCGGTTAAAAATTGTAGCTAAAATCCTCAAAATACCGAAAATCGGCTGGTACCGTTATATATACCAAAATGAATGTCTCGACGAACTGAGTCGATCTGGCTTTTTGTGTCTGTCCGTTCTTTTGTCCATCTAAACCGTGTAATCACGCTACAGATCGCAATTTTGATAGGATCGTCACCAAATTTTGGGCGTTCAAGGGGGTCCCGGAGAGAAAGAAGCCTATTGGTTTTGGTGGAGGTGGGATAACACTTAGGGGTCGGAATGGGCAAAATACTTATTTTGAGAAAAAGTCAACGTTTTTTTTCCAAAGTGAATATCTCAGCTTCTATAAGGTATATATTAGGGTTATGACTTTTTTACAAACTCGTATCCCTGTATGATATTTTGATGAGTTTTTACCTAAGATTACATCAAATCTTAATTATATAATTATTCGTTAAAAAAGCTTCCGTACAAAAAGCTTTAAAAGTTTTTATTTTTGAGAACTTTTGAAAAATGTTTGATGTCACTATAGGCAGAAATTTCACTGAAAACAAGGTATGGGGGCACACGACATAACCAAAATGACATCACCGTTTGCTTCTCACTAATTTTATCATTGTATTATAACATATATATCATTTAATATTATATAAAACTTTATATCGTACACTAGCGGTCATCTGAATAGGTTTGATTTTTTTTCTTTTTATATGTTAAGGTATCTTCTGATGTGTTCGTATTAAAGATCCATACTATTTATGTTTTGAGAGTCCTATACTCTGCCAACATTCCCAAGAAAAAACTTGACGGTGTTGCCATATTTTCGGAAAATATCCCAATTATAATACAAAATGTACAAAAAAGTGTCCAATTTTTGCGATCATCAGAATAGGTTTGAATCAAATAAAAGTGAAAAATTGTACTACCCAAGCAAATATTGCGCAGTTTTTTGGTTTAGTTTAGTAAAATGGAACATTCTGATAAATCCTACAACAAATTTTACCCGCTTTATTTGGAACGTGGATTCAATTCTCAACATGGAAATGTTACCAAGAACTTTCAGATAAAATCAAGAAATATTCAAACAAAAACGTTTTATAAACTTGCTTTAAATGACTTTTTGATTTCGTTAGATCTCTTCTGAGCTTCGAAAATTGTCTGAAAGCAAATACCAAGTGTAGCCATATTATTAGGATCGATAAAATAGAAAGGTCATTGAAAATAGTTGGTATTTTAGTTCAAGTTTCATTTTGTGACTATCCTTGCAGTACAAATTTAAGTATTATCATTATCACAAATCCACCATAGTTGACTACATGTATCATAAATGTTCGAAAATTGGTGTGGAAGAATGTTTCAGCGACGACAATAAAGTAGAAAATTGTAATTCAAACTTAAGTCAAAGGGGCATGATATCACCGACTTTTTTTTGAGAAATTTCTTTTCATTTTATAGAATTTTTTCAAAAAAAAATTTTTCCGAAGTGATTTATGCGGAACCATATTTTATATTTATAATAAAATGGCATGAATGTTATTTTAGGCATTAATAGGACAAAGTTCATTCATTCTCACTACAGGAAATAATTTTTGGGAAAAAATGTCAAAAAGTCATAACTAGACATCGGATTTTGCATATTTGCATATTTTTTATTAATAAAGATACGAAAATTCTGATTGGACCAAAATTCGTTTTGAAGAAAACTGAATGCAATGACAGGCTCATATTTTTTTTGCATATTTTGTGCATATGCAAAATATGCAAAAAAATATGCAAAATATGCAAAAAAAATGCAAGTAATTTTTTTGACAAAAATCATCAAATTAAATTTGGAAAGTCATCAAAAAGTGTTCTAAATAAAGTTTATTGCCGTTAAACGTCGTGTTATTAATTATTATTCCGCCACAGCAATAAATGTGGACTAAAAGACTTAGAAAATTTCCTATAACCCAGCCTTCTTATTACAATATAAGTTGCTTTCTAATAAAAATTTTTCAAAAACTTTATCAGAAATGTCAAAATGTACGTATCCAAATATCCCCCTGTTTTTGTAAAAAAAAATTATGTTCTCACACGAATTGTCAAATTTTGTAGGTCGATTTACTCGCCTTAGCGCAAATGTGGAACGCTGATTTTTGAATGAGGAATTCTTAACTATATATAGAACGTGTCTACGAAGAATTAGATCTGTATGTCATCTAGGGGCTAAGCTATGGATGCCAAAATTATTACGAATATAGACGAACGAACAAAAAATAGTTACAAAAACAGGGGGTATGTTGATAGTTTCTGCTCGGCCAAAATTGTCTGACAGAATAACAAATGAGCTAGCAATTAAGACTATGAAAATATTGAATATTACATAAAATCTTTCATATTTTACTAAAAACATAGAACATATAAAACCATATACAGGGTAATCATGAATATTTCCCTCTGAATTTTCAACACGGAAAATAATTTTAAAAAGTGAAATTCTTTTAAAATCAATATTTGTAAAACGTTGAAAACTACTAGATTCGCTTCATTCTGGCGTATTCTAGTCGAATCGATAAAAAATTTTCCCTTTTTGTTCATAAATATGGAAATAAAAAATTGTGGAATTGGGGAAAGGAAACAAATTCTGCACGGAATTTTTATTCATGATTGCACTGATAACTATATTTTAATACCCTAAGGGTATTATGTCTTAGTGAATGAGTTTGCAACATGCAAAATGCAACGAAATAGGCCCACAGTTCCTTTTGATGATCTGCATAAACTCGTACTTATCCATCTGGCCATGTCTTTTTGAAAACAAAGCACAGGTCACATTTATATACCAATTCGCATAAAAATTGGAGATTTTTTGGCCCTAGGGAGATCCCTTTTTTGGTAAGAATCAATTCAGATTTAGATATTGCTCCCATATATACAGTACCTTCGCGATAATCCCTACACCATAGGTTTCGGCGGTCTCCGAATTATCAAATTGTTCGGATTAACGAATTGTAAAAGAAATAAATTATTTTATATGATTAAATCACTCGTGGAAGTTATATAATAATACTTTTTTAAATTGAAATTGCTAATACCGAACACTTGAATGAAAGTGCTCTACGTATAAAAAATCAGATTGTGAAAGTAGAGCTAGGAATATGAAATTTTTAAAGTTTACATCAGGATGTAATCAAAACAATAGACAGATGTGGAATTTCATCGTTTTGTAAATTAATATTCCTTGAAATCTTGGTCTTTTAGGTGTACAGTGCATTTGGCAACTTTAATGACAATATTTCTTAATATATTTATTTATATCCTATACAACAAGACTAATGTGCCATAAAAGGTTTGTTCTTGTGCTCGATAATTTTTACTAAATGTTGCTGAAACAATTTTTTTCACCAACGTCTCCATTAAACAGCTGTCAAAACTCGAAGCATTGCGTCACCAAAAATGCCCGAAGACGAAAACCAAACGCAAATCGAAATTCGTTTTTTGTTGGGATCTGATACAGAAAGTTAAAATACATGCTCTGGCAAGCAAGCTTCTACGTTCAAAAACAACGATCCTATTCAAGAAATGGCATTTGGAAAATGGGGTAATATTGCAGATTTTGTTGTAATGACGGATCCCAAAACCGATCCGATGTTCCGATGTTTTGGTTTCATTTATTACTCCCATTCCTATGGGATTGATAATATCCCGAATACTCGCCCTCATTTTGTGGGTTCCATCTTCAGGCATTTATGGTGATGATTGATAATAATTAGTACAAATTATCGAGTACACGGACACTAATCATTGGGTGTTCTTCATTTTGCTTATTATTCATCGTGGATGGGTATAACAATAATGCATTACTTTTCGCCGAGATGTGAACATTTCCCAATTCTGCATTAAGCGGTTGTATGCGTACAATATACATATAAAATTATGTATTTTTAGTGGAATTAACTAAAACCATGTCATCAATATTAAAGCGGCAGTTAGAGCATTTTTCCAAAGAAGTTTTTTGACCACAAAGAAAAAAATTGCCAATTTATGTCTGTTTATACTGAATAAAGGACTAAACACTGTAAAATATATTGAATATAATTCAAATCTAATATGTGGATATTCAAAACGTATTCATCTAATTATAGTTATATTCCAGAACCTGGAATCGGAAATGGTACTCTAGTACTTTGCTGGGTTATTTGACATTTTCTCTGAGAAAACTGATTTAAGTCTTGTTAGTCCAGATTTATTACTGTGGCGGAATATCTGGAGCAATGGTGGGCAAATTGCGAGAGACTCATGTATTTTTTACACTTTTGTGTATGAGGCCGAGCATTTCTGCCCAACAGTGATCTGGAGAGTCTCAATAACATAATAATCTGCAAAAAACTATGTTAAACGGCATAAAAATTAATTTAGAACGCTTTCTTGATGATTTTCCAAATTTAATTGACGATTTTCGTCAAAAAAAAAAAAAAAACACTTGCATATTTAGCATATTTTGCATATTTTTTGCAAATATTTTGCATAGTTTTTGCATATTTTTTTGCATGTTATCGAAAAATTGACCCTCAAAACGCCTAGATCCAAAATTTGAGTCCAATCGGATAAGAAATAAAAAACATGCTAAAATACGATGTCTAGTCATAACCCTAATATACATATATAGAAAATCCCATCTACCCATTACAATGATGCAAAGTAGGTTGGCGTATGTGGCCAAATAACGGAGATATCCAATTTATCCATTTTTTTTTTTTAAATAACGCTACAAGTCGCAATTTTGATCGGATCGTCACGAAATTTTTGTGGTTAATGGGTTCCCGGAGGGGATGAAGACTACTGATTTCGGTGATGGCCGGATAATATTTAGGGGTCGGAATGGACAAAAAACTTATTTGGAGAAAAATTCTAACGATGTAAAGTAGGTTGTCGTAGGTGGTCAAACAGCGAATATATCGCAATAGTCGCTAATGAAATCCAACTTTTCATTTTTGCGATTTTAATTATAATGACGATTTTAATTATAATGACGAATATCGCATTCCAAAGGCGAAGCATGGCTACGAAAATAGAAAATCCTATCTTGACAACGATGCAAAATAGGTTGGCTTAGTTGGTCAAATAACGGATATATCGCAATAGTCGGTAATACATCCCATTTAACCTTTTTTTTAATCACACATTGGGAGTCCCATATAGGAAGAACCCTATTGATTTTGGTAATAGTAGGATAATTTTCAGGAGTCGGAATGGGAAAAAAACTTATGTGGAGAACATTCAAAGTTTTATTTACATGCGAATATCTCCGCTTCAGTATTCTAAAAGGAAAGCCCGTCAATGCAAAATATAATATGAATTGTACTGACGAGTATCTCAGCTTTGGTTGGATGCGTTTGAACACTGAAGACATTCTGAACTTTAAAACTTTCCGAATTGCGTTACCAAAATTGGTGAAACGCTTGTGATGTTGAAAAAGACACTGGGATATCCCAATTTCCAATTTATGGAAATACAAAATGTGTCATTTATGGTAAAATATCAGAGCTGCCAGAGACAGGCGGCAACGTTAATTTGCATTAAGATGTGCATTTAATTTTAACCTGACATACGACAGTTTCTGCATTTACGAAACAGCTGTTTGCTGGTAAACAACGGTTTTGTTGTTGTTTGCAATGCAAATTGTGTCTCAGTGCATGAATATGTTCTCTCTCCTAGATGAATATGGACTCTCTTTTACAGCATTGCCATATTGAAATACCTAAATTCAGTTTAAATTCCCTTTGATTTTGTGCATTAAGAATGTGAATAATGCACGAATTAATTTGAATTGAGGCAGTTAATGCAAATTAACGCTGCCGTCTGTCTAGGGTATAAGCTATCACAATTTAAATATTTTTAATTTTTACTTTAATGACAAATACCTCTGCTTCTATTTGGTGTATTAAAGACATGTTAAATTCTAATCAAGAAGACCAGCAAAGTTTTCAATCAGTACCAAGTAGATGTCGACAGTAGTCAAGTAGGTATAAAACTAAATATTTTCTTTTGGTTCAGTTCGCCTTAAGAGTAATTTATAAAAACCAGGTAAGTGAAGACTTTAGTATCTCCCTAAAAGAAATAGCTTTGTTCCTTTACTTTTTTAATGGTAAAAGTGGTAAAGAGAATAGTGCAAAAATTTCTCAAAATTGCTCTCTCATGAGAAAAAGTAAAGGAACGGAAAAATGGTAGATCTGGTAGCAATGTCAAAAAGAAACATAAAAAAATAAATTTTCGTCTTTTATTTCACAGTTTTTAATTTAGTTTTGTCAGCTTTCGACTTTCTCTTCTGGTTTTTGTCCATGTTTTTCTTTATTGTGAAATAATCGTCAAACAAAAGTCGAATAATCAGTTCTACCACTTTTTACCTGCAGAAATTTTGCTGGTAGCCTGTGGTAGAAGAGAAAGGCATATGTGCTATCTCTCCTCAAAAATTGTAACTAATAGTGAAAATGGTAACCTCAGGTAAGTAAAGGAAATAGCTAATGTTAACGAGTGAAAAGCTTATGCACAGGGGTAGTGGTGTAGAGTATCACATAGTCTGCCCCGCCCCGATATAGCCCTTGCTCACTTGTGATGATTGGGTCTGCTGTTTTTGATACCTACACCACAAACGCCTACAGATTTACTGCGGAAACTGCCAAAACTCCTTTTGTCAATTAGGACAATGCAATTCATTTTTTTTTTTTAAATTACAAGTACACTCCGCTTCATATTAGTTGAATAATATGGGACCTACTTTTTAAAGCAGAGTCCGAACGGCATGTTTTTTGTGAAGTTTTTCATGGTTGATATATTCGTTGAATTTCGCCAACATTACGCTGAGGAATACTTTTGTCACCATTGTCCTGGCCTGGGAATTGGATCCAGGCATGGTGCTGTCCATTGTATTTCTTACTTATTATACCCTACACCACTATGTGGGAAGGGTATTATAAGTTGGTTTTGGCCAAAAAGTTTGTAACGCATCGAAATAATGGTCGTAGACCCATACTTATATATACCAAAATGAATGTTTCGACGAGCTGAGTCGATCTGGCTATGTGTGTCCGTCCGTCCGTCTGTCCATCTAAACCTTGTAATCACGCTACAGGTCGCAATTTTGATCGGATCGTCACGAAATTTTGGATGTTGATGGGGGTCCCGGAGGGGAAGAAGCCTATTGATTTTGGTGATTGTCGGATAATATTTAGGGGTCGGAATGGGCAAAAACTTATGTGGATAAAAAGAAAACGTTTTTTTCCAATGCGAATATCTCAGCTTCTATACGGGGTATACCAAAAGCAAAAACTGACAATAAAAGTAGAAAATATCGCCTTTTTAATGATGTTTAGTAAGTTCTCGTAGGTGATCAAACAACGAATATATCACAATAGTCGCAAATAAAACCCAAATTTTCATTTTTGCAATTTTAATTATAATGACGAATATCACAGCTTTAGTTGGGGACTTTCCAAAAGCAAAGCCTGGCTGTGAAAGCAGAAGATCCCATCTTTACAATGATGTAAACTAGGTCGGCATAGGTGACCAAATAACGGAGATATCGCAATAGTAGGTAATACATCCCATTTTTCCACTTTTTTGGAAATCACGCTACAGGTCTCAATTTTGATCGGATCGTCACGAAATTTTGAGGGTTAATGGGGGTCACACAGATGAAGAAGCCTATTGATTTTGGTGATGGTCGGATAATATTTAGGGGTCGTAATGGGCAAAAAACTTATTTGGAGAAAAAGACAACGTTTTTTTCCAAAGCGAATATCTCAGCTTCAATATGGGGTATACCAAAAGCAGAACCTTGCCATGAAAGTAGAAAATATCGCCTTTCTAATGATGTAAAGTAGGTTCTCGTAGGTGATCAAACAACGAATATATCGCAATAGCCGCTAATAGAACCCAACTTTTTATTTTTGCGATTTTAATAATAATGACGAATATCACAGCTTCGGTTGGCGATCTTCCAAAAAACAAAGTCTGACTATGAAAGTAAAAAATCCCATATTTACAGTGATGCAAAGTAGGTTGGCGTAGGTGGCCACATAACGGAGATATCACAATAGTCGGCAATACATCCCATTTTTTCATTTTTTTTTGTAATCACGCTACAGGTCGCAATTTTAATCGGATCGTCACGATATTTTGGGGGCTAATGGGGATCCTACAGAGAAAGAAGCCTATTGATTTTGGTGATGGTCGGATAATATTCAGAGGTCGGAATGGGCAAACAACTTATTTGGAGAAAAAGTCAACGTTTTATTTCAAAGCGAATATCTCTGCTTCTAAAAGGGGTATATAAAAAGCAAAACCTGCTGATGAAAGTAGAAAATATCACCTTTGCAACGATGTTACGTAGGTTGTCGTAGGTGGTCAAACAACGAAGATATCGCAAAGCCGCTAATAGAACACAACTTTTCATTTTTGCGATTTTAATAATAATGACGAATATCACAGCTTTGGTTCCGGACCTTCCAAAAGCAAAGTCTGACAATGAAAGTAAAAAATCCCATCATTACAATGATGTAAAGCAGGTTGGCGTAGGTATCCAAATAACGGAGATATCGCAATAGTCGGTAATACATCCCATTTTTCCACTTTTTTGGAAATCACGCTACAGGTCGCAAATTTAATTGGATCGTCACGAAATTTTGTGTGTTATTGGGGGTCCCGCAGAGGAAAAACCCTTTTGATAATGGTCGGATATTATTCAGGGGTCGGAATGTGACAAACAAAAATATTTGGAAAAAAGGCCAACGTTTTATTTCAAAGTTAATATCTCCCTTCTGTAGGAGGAATATCGAAAGCAAAACCTGGCAAGGAAAGTAGAAAATATCACCTTTACAACGATGTGAAGTAGGTTGTCATAGGTGGTCAAACAACAGAGATATCGCAATAGTCGGTAATGCATCCCTTTTTCCATTTTTGTGCAATCAAAATTTCGTAGTGTAAATTTTAATCGGATCCTCACGAAATTTTGGGGGTTGATGGGGGTCTAACACAGAAAGAAGCCTATTGATGGTTGGCATACATCCCACTTTTCCATTTTTTTATTTGGGTTGTACTGTCGATGCACTTAAATTCGTTTCAAAAAAATTGACCTGTGTTAATGTAGACATTCAGAGCAAAGGCGCTAAGCTATCCCAATTTTAATATTTTGAATTTTATAAGTCAAAAGCTTATGAGCTTAGGGGCAGTGGTGTAGGGTATCACATAGTCGGCCCCGACCCGAATATAGCCTTGGCTCACTTGTTTCCTTTTATTTTGATATTATTATTACCTACATTTGTCCTAGAGTTCCTCTTTCGCCAACCAAAAAATTCCAATGACTGTCAGTCCTTAGTTTTTATTTCGTTTCAAATTTGTTTTAAAATTATAATTTTAACAAAAATACCCAAGGAGTGCATTTAAAGACTACATTTTCTTTGTTCTTTCTTTCTCTTCGAGTAAAACCTTTTTGCCAGCAGTTGTTGTAACAAATAACTACAATGCAGTTCGTTGACATGGCAGACGTTGGTTGGTTGCTCCCACAAAAAAACCCAAAATAAATCTTTAATACTGCATTTTCGAATATGTGTTCGTTGGAGCTGGTACTCTTTCGAATTACAAGCAAACACAACGACGATGCCTGACTGAGATTTAACACACAGCTGCCACCAACAAAGCAGCGTATAAATCATTTGGCATGCGCCAAAATATTGTTGCATAATGTTGGAGTACCTACTACTGGTAGTATTGCTGCTGCTACTACTACTACTACGATGAAAAAGGAGCCTACCGTATTTCTTCCCAAGTTGGAAGTATGCTCTGTGCATTTTGGTGAGCAGGCCTATTTGGAAACGAACCTACAATGAATGTGCGCCAGCACCAGTCATTATCCATTTTTATCTCAGTTGAGATATTTTTTCTTTTCCTTTTACTATATTTTTCTTATGTCTTATATGCAAAAACAAAATAAAAAAAAAACGAAAAGGGAGATGCAATGTTGGCTTGGAGCCATCCATGACATGTCCTTATAAGGACATTTCCTGCAATGATGTTTTATTATGAATGTAGAGGGTTAGCTTGCACTAGCACTACAGTTGTCGGTCGCCATATTTGAGGCCATATTGTTTTTACAAGTTTTACAATTAGTTGTAGGAGTAGTACGACGCCTGCTACTACTACTACTAGTATTATCCTGGCTCTACTACCACTATACAAGCTCTAACGTCGAAAAAACACTGGTGAATGGTTGGAGGTTTTCCTATCTGGAATATTCTACAATTCTCTGGCATTTTCTCTAGGCATAATTTATTGTATTTTAAATGTAGTTGTTTTTTATGTGAAGTTGAGAGAATATCCCGACTTTCCTGACTATGAATGCTGAATGCACTATGAGAGAAAATATTGATTTTCATTTTCATTTGTTTAGAGATTACATGCGCACCTTTCTCTGGTTGCTATAAATTTATTGTATGACTTTAAAATCATGTGGCAAAAACTTGTAAAATTTCTGAAGGAATTAATTCAGAAACGAAATTTCGAAAAGTTTCTGGAACACAGGTGATGAAATGAGTTCACGAAATTGTATACACTGTAATAAACCAAGCAGTATGGATGTTTAACGATCAGCATGAAGAAGGTGTCAATCTTTGAAATGTGGATAGCTTAGCGCTTTTTGCAATAGCTCTGACATTTTACCATAAATTACACATTTTGTATTTATTTAAGTTCAGGTGGTTTAGTTTCATTACCAAGCTCTCTCCTTGAAAAATCTGACATTAAAATAAAATTCCATAAATTGGAAATTGGGATATCCCAGTGTCTTTTTCAACATTACAAGCATTTCACTAATTTTGGTAACGCAATTGGGAATATTTTAAAGTTCAGAATGTCTTCATTGCTGAAACGCATCCAACCAATGCTGAGATACTCGTCAGTACAATTCAAATTAAAAAATGGGAATGTGGGATGTGCGCCAACCTATTTTGCATCATAATGAAGGTTATATTTTCCCCATTCATTGACGGGCTTTCCCTTTGGAATACGACTACCAAAATCGGAGATATTCGCATAAGAATAAAACTTTGAATTTTTATTTATTTTTTATTATTATATTATTATTTGTTTTTATTATTTATTTATTTATTTTTATTATTTATTTATTTACTTTTTTATTTATTATTATATTAACTTGTAGTAAATACAATGTTCATAAGACATAGGATAGCGCGATTTATTTTAAAATCCCTCCAGCGATTTTTTCTTGTTTTGGATTTTTATGAACATTGCTTTCTCAGAAAAACTTCCCAGGTGTAAACGATTTTCATTTAAAGTTAGTTAAGGTGCACCCTTCATGACATTATTTTATAAGGAGACGATACAGTCAGTACATTGTCTCAATTTGAACTTCTATATCTCAAAAATGGTAAAACCTACAAAAATAACATTAAGGTCAATCTTGTAGAGAATTTTTTTTCGATAGATCTTGAGGTTTCCGAGCAAGATCGTGAAAACGTAATAAATCCCTAAAAATTTGAACTTTGACCGCGATTTATTTGAAAAGCCCTCCGGCGATTTTTTTCGTTTTTTGATTTTTCTCATCTATGAAAATTGAAGTTTCAGAATCCGCAAAAACTTCCTAGGTGTATAATAAGTTCGGCCCGGCCGAACTTAACGCCTTTCTTACTTTTTAACTGTTCTCTGCACTAGAACGTCTAGTCAGTAACAATAGAACGTGAAATAATATTATTCCCCAAAATGATTTCTCCACCTCGAGAGCTCGCAAAATTAAAGTTCCGACATTTTAAAATTTAAACTTAAAACGTATGTCAATGACATACGAAATGTAAACAATACACGTTTGTAGGTCATTTTGTGTTCTAAATAAATATGGGTGGCAATAAGCCTATCGAGCAGGTCTAAATAGTTTCACACGGATGCATACAAACGCCTATCGTGTGAAAGCGGTCCTCGTAGAATACATACAGTATGCAAAGTTCATATTCGTACACCCCTAAAAAATGAATAAAATCGTTATTAATTCCATATATTATGTGCAAATATGAAATAATTGATGGGAATTACCATTACGGAGAAAGATTTAAGAATAACAAAACAAATGTTTAATTTATTCCGCCATTTAGGTATAGATGGCGCCTGTGTAGGTGGCAAAGTTCGTATTCGTACACCTATAAGCACTATATATTTGGACTTTTTAAGGATTTTCAAAGCAAAATACCGCAGATTTTTGTTCTTTTCTTCTTTTGGAATGACTCTACTATAGAAATATGCAAAAATAACGGTAATTTTATTAAAAATTTTGTATGAATAAAAAGTCGGACGAATATTTGAAATAATTAAGAAAAATATGCTAGATATGATTAACTATTGCAATTTTTTCCCGAATTTTGGACGAAAATAGCTAATAGCAGTCCTTCTGTACCAATGTATTGTATTGGTACAGAAGGACTGAAGTTTTAGAATACGGTTTCGAACATCATTTTATGTATTATTATTTTATATATATCGGAAATTACGAGGAATAATAATTTCTTAAGGATGAAAATTTCCCCGAAAATAATGCATTTCTTCAAAAGGTTACCCCACGTTCTTTCCTGGACAATTTACTTCATTCTTTTGACATTTTTGCACTCATTTTGGATCCTTCGGTAAAGAAATATAATTTTCAGACGTAAAAAACATTTTTTTTCTCAATTTTGGCAGCCATAACCCTCGTTCATAGTAAGCGTAGAATTTCAGTCGTACGCGGACAGTATGACAACTTGTACAGTTTCATTTTTCTTCATAATTTCTCACAGTTTTTGACATAAAATGATTTTCGAAACCGTATTCTAAAACTTCAATACATTTAATGTCAAATATAAAACTAAACGTGCGATTTTCACCAAGTAAAAACCAAAAATGTGTTTACTTTACCTAAGCCCGGATTAAGTTTCTTTGCATTTCCAAACGCTGACAACATTTATTTTCATATTAGACCTCGAATATTGTTACAGAAGGACTGCTATTAGCTATTTTCGTCCAAAATTCGGGAATAAATTGCAATAGTTAATCATATCTAGCACATTTTCCTTAATTTTTTTCAAATATTCGTCCGACTTTTTAGTCATGCAAAATTTTTAATAAAATTATCGTTATTTTTACATATTTCTATAGCAGAGGCATTCCAAAAGAAGAAAAGAACAAAAATGTGCGGTATTTTGCTTTGAAAATCCTTAAAAACTCCAAATATATAGCGTTTATAGGTATACGAATACGAACTTTGCCACCCAGACAGGCGACATCTATACCTAAATACCGGAATAAATTAAAAATTTGTTTTGTTATTCTTAAATCTTTCTTCGTTATCGTAATTCCTATCAATTATTTCATATTTGCCCATAAAATATGGAATTAATAACGATTTTATTCATTTTTTAGGTGTGTACGAATATGAACTTTGCATACTGTATGCCCCATCTATCGCACCTGAGTAGCGTCAGCTGCCACGGCAAATTAGTATAGTTTTGGCTCAACTACGCCCTGGATGTTGCAGCCGTCTGAATTCCTATAGCAAGCGTCGATGACACCTGCCCTGTCAAATCTACTCAACTAACTACAGTAGCTTTGTGGTTACATCCCATCGAAGGGTATTCGGTTGTCGGAAAGCTTTTTTTGCTTGTTTGATTTTCAATTCCAGAAATTTAATTAATATATAATTTATAACAACACACTAAATGACTTAAAAATGACTGATTCCTTCTTCTTTTTCTTTCAGGTATGTCAGCAATAGTTGTGAACATTATCTCTTCAAAGGCTTCACGTAAATATCTTCAAAAGCCTCGAAATAGTTATATTTATTTAAATAACAATAAAAATGATAACAAGTAAGAAAGTATCAGTCAGCTGAGCCGACAGAGATATACCCTCAGCCACGTACCTGAAGAAAAAAAGTTAACACAATACTTCTGTAGGTTTTTTAGCTGTTGGGAAAATTTTTCAGGATGGAAAGGGCCGCAAAAAACTACATGTTGCAACAAAATTCAGAATGATCCAAGACGAGTGCATTTTTTCCAAACTTTGGGTAGGGTGTACCCGTAGGAGTGATCCGATGTAGTACATATTCGGACCTAATACAAATCTGTAGGAAATATTTTTTTTCTTTATTAGTCTATGGATATTTCTTACAGACTATATAATTAAAAATGTTGTACATAATTTTCTGAATTTAAATATATGACAATTTTACTTTTCAATTTACAAAGTTTGAGCTAAATCGATTTCTCTCTTAAAGGGTTATTTTACACATTAGCCAGTTTAGGTGGTGCCGGTAGGATTTTCTGGACCTTTTTGGGTCATTATCTCAGGAAGTATGGGCTTGCCACGAAAAAAAAAATTAGAACGTCGTAACAGGGGCCGCAAGTGCAACCTGCTGCATCACAAATTAATAAGATCAGAGAGGAGTTGCTAAACTATACTTTTTCCAAATTTTGTGTGGGAGGTACACAAATGAGTGGGCCGATATAGTCCATATTAGAACCCGATCTATGCCTGAAAGTAATATTACCAATAGCAAAGTTTGGCTCAATTCGGTTACTCCTCCTAGATTTATCATGCACACAATCTTGGTGAAAAATTTTGAACCTTTGAGGGGGAGGTACCGGAAGGGTCTATTCCTTCGAACTTAAACTAAGTTTGGACAAAATATTGAAAGACCCAAAATTTGAACCAAATATGTTGATCCGTTCGTGAGTTATCGTGCGCTCCAACTACGACACATGTTATTATATGGGTTGTTTGCAGTTTTAGTGCTGATTTCTGAGGAAGTATGGACTTGCTCCTGAAAAAAATTATATCGTCGTAATGGGGGTAGTGAATACAAGTGGCTGCAACAAAAATCAAAGCGATTCGAGAGCAGGCCTTAAACTGCACTTAAGCAAAATTTTGTGTGGGAGGTACCCGAAAGAGTGGACCAATAGGGTCCATATTGGAACCTCATATATGGCGGACAAGTTTTCCGAACATTTTTGAACTTTTGTGGGGGAGGTACCTGAAGGAGTGGACCGATGTGGCCCATCTTCGAACTTAAATCAAATCTGGACAAAATATTTCGATACCCAAAATTTGAACCGAATCGATTGATCCGTTCGAGAGTTATCGTGCGCACCAGCCAGCCAGACAGGCAGACAGACGGACGGACATTGCTAGATCGACTCAGAATTGTCTGATACGGATATCGTACAAACATACTTGGGGTCTAAAACCATTATTTCGATGAGGCACATTTTTGGTCGTATCAAAGTGTAAATACCCTCTTTAGCCTAAAGGCTGAGGGTATAATAAAATTGAGGCATTATTGAGGGCGAATCGGCAAGTACATACATATATTTACAGAATTAAAATGTTAATGATATGATTACTAATGTATTACAATGTAAGAGTTTATGTATCAGCAATTTCTTTATAAAAAAGTAAAAAAGTATCAGTCGGCTTTGCCGACAGACATATACCCTCAACCTATGTAAATTGAAACTTTCATCTACGGTCAGATCGAATGTATTGATGGTATTTTTATTATCTTGTGGCCTATTTTGCACATTTGAACTTGCCGACGAAAATATGGATTAGGATTAAAGTTCAAAATTGTTGCAAAGGAGGTACTTAAAGGAATGGACCTACATAGTCTATTATGGAAGTGGATCTTATTTTGGGAGTCATATCTTTTCGATAGATATCGGCCCACTAGTAATTTCAGTGGATCATCGTATGCCAGGAAGCATGGACTTGTCCACTGAAAACATAATACCGCTGTAAGCAGGATAACAACGAATAGCATCGGTATACATTTCCAAAGGATCTTCGAACAGACTTTAAACTGCACTTAGACACAAATGTTGATATTTCGTGGAGGAGGTACCCTAAGGTACCTCCATTTTAGAAGTTAAACTAAATTTGGACAAAATATTAGGAAATCCAAAGTTTGGACCAAATTTGTTCAAGAGATATTTTGAGTTCTTTGTTTCAATACAAAGAACTAAGAGAACTGATGAGTCCAAGTGGCGTTGGACGAAACTAGTATTCTTTGCCTTTCCCGAAATTAAATCAATTTTAACTACATCCCACTTTAAATAAAACTTGTTGTTTTAAAATTTAAAAACAACAAAACCCGAGATTTAGCTGAATTATTTTACAACAACAAAATAATACACATCTCAACAAAACTGCCAAAAGTGAATCTAAAAAAAGCATACCATTTAAGTGACATTTTTAAATATTCGGGGGAAGTACCGGAAGTTGTGGACCGTTATTGCCTATCTTCGAACAGAAAGTATGACAAAATATGAGGAAGGCAAAATTTTGGATCAAATCGTTCGAAATCGATCCGTTCGAGAGCTATCGTGCGCACCAGCCAGCCAGACAGACGCACGGACATTGCTAAATCGACTCCAAATTGTCTGAAACGGATTTCGTCCAAACATACTTGGGGTCTAAAACCATTATTTCGATGAGGCACATTTTGCCCGTATGAAAGTGTATATGGTAATATTCAAAAAAGGAGTCCGAAGGCGAAAATTTGGTGCGTAAATTTTCTGAAAAAACCTATTTTTTGGCTTTAAAATTTGCAACTGTCGCACAGGTACCCTGAACCCCGCGTGATTTTAGTTTTTTTACGTGCCGGATCTAATGAGCTCTTTCGCGGTCGAATCCATCCACTAAGACGCCGGATATAGATACCTTGAAAGTAGGAAAATCTGCAAAAATATATTTTGACAATTCCGCGAATTGAACCGCGATTTTCTTTGATTATTTTTGCGTAAATGTAATCCTTTATACGCGATTATTATATTTGCCAAAAAGGTGTGTCACAAATAGAATGAGGTGGCACATCCGCAATTCTTGACGAATCTGTCTAAAATAATTTATATTGACGTATTTTTAATAGGGGGCCATTGAAATCGGATGCACCTTATAATCATATGCACATCGCGTAATTTTTGCCCACTTGAAGGTTTTTTGAATAGTAAGATGCAACTGATGGCACACTTTGGCCGCTGAATAAAACATGGGAAAATCCATGCATATTGATAGACATGGACTCCCTGTATCCGAAAAGCACATGCACCTCAACCGATTTAAACCAATTCGCGAAATATACGGTTTTTAACTTCTATGTTTTTTCTTTGATTGTAATTTTAATATTACTCTCTACTTCTTATTTCTATTGCTTATCACAGAAAGCAAATATACTTTCACGATGACTAATTACTTCTCTCGTAGAAGTTTAAGCAAAATACTTCAGGATTTGGATCAAAATTTAGCGAAATAATACAATAGCTCCCAACATTTATTTTTCAAAATTTTCGTATTTAACAAAAAATATATTTTTGAAATAATTTCCAACAATAAGTTTCCGTTCTTTGTTGTTGCTGTAATATGCAAGTTATAAGCGCGATCTTTATAATTTTGGTCTCACATTTTTCTACGCGTTGTCTAGATTCTGTACGTATTTTTAAATTATTTTTTTAGAGATTTTTTAGACTCTGATTTAGAATAAATAAAATTTATTCCAAGATTTCTTCAATATTTTTTGATTTTCCGCGAAAATAAAAATAAATTTAGCAACTATTTTAGCATCTACGGATAGATATCAAATTCTGCTAACGATTCATATATACATGTTCTTATTACAACACAATAGGAATTTTTAAATATTTTTTCTTTACAAGAGAGTAAAACCGCACATAACTTTTGAGTGCAGCATCCAATTTTGTGAACGCGAACAGATTTGAAACCACGATTTTTTTCGTAACCCATGTACCAAAAATGGCGGATGTGCTCGCCAAAAAAGTTTTTAATATTTTTTCTATGTAATTGTAAAGGAAATTTGAAATTTACCATATATCCTCGTTATCATAAATGCTAAGGGTATAAAAATGTACATATGCCTATAATAATTACATACAAATTTGTTTCGCAAAGTGTTAAATTTGTCTCCAGAAAATTCCGACCTATTTTTGGGTTTCGGCTGTGAAATCGTATTTAAATTATGGGAATATACCCTGGCATTTACCCACACATTTAAAATGTTATGAAATTTCCATATGACTTCACAGCATAAATCCAAGAATAGATCCCCAGATGCTGTGTATTCGATTCAATTTAGTAAATACCCAAAAATTTGTATTTACCATGGGTATTTCCCGGGAAATATATTCAAAACATTGAAGCTTTTTACTCTTTCCTTTATACTTAGTATAAACTTTACTTTATATGTACAAAGTGTTTTTTGTTCAAGTAATGTTATATTGCGGTAATAGTTGTTTTTACTGAATATTATATACATACAGTATACAAAGTTAATATTCGTACAGCCCTCAAAAATGAATAAAATCGTTATTAATTCCATATATTATACGCAAATATGAAGCAACGAAGAAAGATTTAACAAGTAAAAAAGCATTAAGTTCGGCCGGGCCGAACTTTTCATATCCTCCACCATAAAATATTAATTCCTGTCCCCAACTTTAAGTGAGTACTTTAAAATGTCAGATAATGTACATAAAATGCTTCATTCGGGAGGCCCTTTTTTATGGTACCTATATCTAACTGTTGACAATTTTTGGTGGGCTAGAAATTGGGAGCTACTGTTATATAGGGGTTATAATAAAACATGGGTCTATGTTGAGAGTTTTTGATGGGAACCTTTAATGTCAAATAACTCCTAATTCGGTTAAAAAATTTAGCTAGAATCCTCAAAATATCGAAAATCGGTACATAACGTGGGAACTTCAAATGTCATTAACAGCTAGTTCGGAGGTATCTGGGCTATACGAAAATATGAACTTAAATGAACAATTTTTGTTGCAGAATTTTAGTTGACTTTTAAATTTCAAATTACAGAAAGTTCGTCCAAAAATAAAGCTAAGGTACGGAAAATCGGGAGGTTTGTTTTGGGGCTATACAAAAACATGGACCTACGTTCGGTTAAACATTTTAAGTAAAATCCTCAAAGTACCGAAAATCGGGAAGTATCGTTATACTGGGGCTATGTTGAAAATTGTTGATGCAGATGCGTGGTGACCACTACAACCTTCAAATGTCAAATTACAGTTATTTCTGTTAAAAATTGTAGCTAAAATGGCCAAATTACTGAAAATTGGGAGGTACCGTTACATGGGAGCTATATCCGAACATGGACCTATGTTGACAATTTTTGATGGAGAGGTGTTGTGACCACTAAGAACTTCAAATGTCAAATTACTGCTAGTTCGGTTTAATATTGTAGCTAAATCATCAAATTACTGAAAATCGGGAGGTACCGTTATATGGGGGCTTTCTTGACAATTTTTGGTGGAGAGGTGTGGTGACCACTAAGAATTTCAAATGTCAAATGTTCAAATTACAGATAATTCGGTTAAAATTTGTTGGTAAAATTCTCAAAATACCTGAAATCGGGCGGTAACGTTATATGGGGGCTATTCCAAAACATGGACCTATGTCCACTAGTTATATAAGTTTATTGACATTTAAGAACCCTAAATGTCAATTGATAGCTAAATCGGTCTGAAAATGTAGATAAAAACGTCAAAATGTCGTAAATCGGGGGTACCGTTATATGGGGGCTATACCAACACGTGGACCTAGGTCCACAACTTTTGTTATATAAATTTAGTTACACTTAAGAACCCTAAATGTCAAATTATAGCTATATCGGTCTGAAAATGTAGCTAAAAACGTCAAAATACCGTAAATCGGGGGTTACCGTTATATGGGGGCTATACCAAAACGTGGACCTATGTCCACAAGTTTTGTCACATAAGTTTATTGACACTTAAGAACAATAAATGTCAAATTATAGCTAAATCGGTCTGAAAATGTAGCTACAAACGTCAAAATACCGCAAATCGGGGGGTACCGTTATATGGGGGCTATACCAAAACGTGGACCTATGTCCACAAATTTTATTATATAAGTTTATTAACACTTAAGAACCCTAAATGTCAAATTGTAGCTACATCGGTCTGATAATGTAGCTAAAAACGTCAAAATACCGTATATCGGGAGGTACCGTTATATGGGGGCTATACCAAACCGTAGAGTTATATCCACAACTTTTGTCATATATGTTTATTGATACTTAAGAACCCTAAATGTCAAATTATAGCTAAATCGGTCTAAAAATGTTGCTAAAAACGTCAAAATATCGCAAATCGGGGGGTACAGTTATATGGGGGCTATACCAAAACGTGGACAAGTTTTGTTATATATGTTTATTGACACTTAAGGACCATATATGTCAAATTATAGCCAAATCGGTCTGAAAATGTAGCTAAAACCGTCAAAATACCGTAAATCGGGGGGTACCGTTATATGGGGTTATACCAAAACGTGGACCTATGTCCACAACTTTTGTTATATAAGTTTATTGACACTTAAGAACCCTAAATGTCAAATTATAGCTACATCGGTCTGAAAATGTAGCTAAAAACGTCAAAATACCGCAAATCGGGGGGTACCGTTATATGGGGGCTATACCAAAACGTGGACCTATGTCCACAACTTCTAATATATAAGTTTATTAACACTTAAGAACCCTAAATGTCAATTTATAGCTACATCGGTCTGATAATGTAGCTAAAAACGTCAAAATACCGTATATCTGGGGGTACCGTTATATGGGGGCTATACCAAAACGTGGACATATGTCCACAACTTTTGCTATATAAGTTTATTGATACTTAAGAACCCTAAATGTTAAATTATACCTAAATCGGTCTAAAAATGTAGCTAAAAACGTCAAAATACCGCAAATCGGGGGGTACCGTTATATGGGGGCTATACCAAAACGTGGACCTATGTCCACAACTTTTGTTATATAAGTTTATTGATACTCAAGAACCCTAAATTTCAAATTATAGCCAAATCGGTCTGAAAATGTAGCTAAAAACGTCAAAATACCGTAAATCGGGGGGTACCGTTATATGGGGGCTATACCAAAACGTGGACCGATATAGCTCATCATCGAACTTGACCTGCCTGCAAACAAAAGACGCATTTTCCCAAAATTTCAGCGTCCTATCTCCATTTTTGTGGATGCTAGAGTGATTACCACAGACGGACGGACGGACGTGCTCAGATCGACTTAGAATTTTACCCTGATCAAGAATATATATACTTTATAGGGTCGCAAATGAGTATTTCAATGCGTTACAAACGGAAAAACAAACTTAATATACCCTCCATACTATGGTGGAGGGTATAAAAATAACAGAACAACGTTTTAGTTTATTTACACCTAGAAGCAATGTATATTTGTGTTATTTAAAGATTTTTTTAAGCAAAATACCAAAAAAATGTTTGTTGTTTTCTTCTTTTAGAGTGCCTCTGCTGTAGAGAAATTTAAAAAATAACGATAACACTGTGCAACGCTGGAAATGCAAACAACTTCTAGTGGGCATTTTCTGAAACTACATATTAAGACTACAAAACCTCTATTTGGGTTTCGTGTTTTTAGATCGGGTTTGGATTTTGTGGCCTCATCTATACCGGGCTAAAACGACCTTTTAGGCCTCTATAGCGCATCAAAACTGATATAATATAGGAAAAATTACATAATTTCAGGAATTATGGTCAGTAACTGCCAAACTATTGAGAGTTGAACCAAGTAGCCTTTACCAAAAACGTTCCAAATAATGTCCTTAGCAATTCTTCAGAACATTCTGAAACTGTAAAACACTTTTTTCGTGTTGTTTAGGCGGTATTTCATATCATACTTTCTACAAAACCTATTTCAAACAACAGGCTGTTTTTCCCATATTTGAAATTGTATGTATTGTTGATATATTTTTCAAATTGTCGTTGAAAAATATGCTAGAAACAACGCGATAGAGGCATTTTACAACAATGATATGTTCTGAAGAGTTGTGTATTACATTTCAGCGAATATTTTCCCCAAATATAATATTAAGAAACATTTAACAGTTTCGGAGATACGCCACGAAATATATACAAATCACGGAAATTTTAGATATATTATAACATTTGAGGCCATAACTGAGGTTATTCGTGTTTATTATGCTCCAAATACATTCTTCTTGTTCTTATCTACAAGTTTGCTGCGGATTACATGGAAAGATTCGTATTGGTCTTAAAGATATAGCTCCCATTTTCTTTAAAAAGTCAATATTTAGCCATGTTTAGTTAGGGCAATAAAATCCGAACCCGATCTAACAAAACAAAATCCAAAGATGGTTTTTGTCTATTGTGTCTGTACTTGCATAAAAACCGCATTTGAAACTGTTTACACAAAATTACCTAGAAAATGTTGCACAGTGTAATTTAATAAAAAAAAATATTGTATAAATTAAAAGTAGTACGAACATCCGCAATACTTAAGAAAAATGTGATATATACGATTAACTATGGCAATTTATTCTCGAATTTCGGACGAAAATATCTAATAGCAGTCCTTCTGCAACAATATTCAAGGTCTCATATGAAAAAGAAGTTGCCAACGTGTGGAAATGCAACAAAACGTAATCCGGGCTAAGGTAACGTAAACAGGTTTTTGGTTTGAACGTGGTAAAAATAGCAAGTTTCTTTTTATATTTGACAAAAAATGTATTGAAGTTTTAGAATACGCGGTCGAATATCATTTTATGTCGAAAGCTGTGTGAAATTATGACGAACAATTAAACTATACAACTCTTTATACTGTCTGCGTACGACTGAAATTTTACGATGTTACGATTGATAATATTGCAAAAATATACATATTAAGTAAATGAGACAGGAAGAACGTGTTGTAGCCTATTGAAGAAATGCATTATTTTCGGCAAAATTTTCTCCCTTAATAATCGATTTCTTCTCGTAAATTCCGATATGTCTTGACATAACATGATTTTCGAGACTGTATTCTAAAATTACAATAAATATTAGACCAAATATGGAACGAAACTTAGGGTTTTTACGATGTAGAAACCAGAAATTACTTTACGTTACCTTAACCGGGATTACGTTTCGTTGCATTCCAAACGCTGACGACATTTATGTATTTTCATAGCTATTTTCATCCAAAATTCGATAATATCGTATCTACCAAATTTTTCTTTAGTATTTCAGATGTTCGTACGACTTTTTATTCATGCAAAATTGTTAATTAAATTATCGTTATTTTTACATTTTTCTATATCAGAGGCACTCTAAATGAAGAAATGAACAAAAATTGGTGGTAGTTTTCTTAAAAATAAACTTAAATACCACAAACATGTATATAGTCTTCTTGGTGTACGAATACGAATTTTTCTTTCCATCCAATTAAAAATTTCGGTTGTTTTGTAATTTTTAAATCCTTCTACGTTAAAGTTCATTTATACTACGCTGGATTTAGCAATTATCTGGCTTTATTTGACATATGTTGTATGAAAATGACAACTTAAATCCACTGGATTTGCTAAATCCAGCATAGTTTAAATCAGGCATTATAGTAATCTCCATCAATTGTTTTATATTTGCATATAATATATGGAATTTATAACGAATTTATTTATTTTTAGGCGTGTACGTATGTACATATATGAACTTTGCATACTGTATTTAATTTTTATTATTTTTAATGAAGAACCTTAGATATTCTCGCTGTGAGACCTATAGGACATATCGCTCTTGTTTGGTCCATATTGTAACCCTCTTAGTGGGGCTATTTTATATCCAATCCTGTCAATACACACTTGTATGTAGTTGATCCCCATAAACAATTAAATTCATAAATTGTAATTATTTTTAAATAATTACAAAAACACTGAAGACATATGTAACGGGTACTTTACACGGTATGTTTTTTACATATGAGTTGTCACTTCTGTCATACAAAATGTATATGCAAAGTGACAACTCATATGTAATAAACATATCGTGTAAAGTACCCCTAAGCATTTTGCATTACAGGTAATTATTGGTTTATGTTCTTCCTGATTTATTATTTTTTTTTATAAATATTTAATCATGTTTAAAAAAGTCGATCAACCAAAAAACCAAAATTTTTATGGGTATTTTCATACAAATTTCCGCACCATCTGGCAACCCGAATTTATATTTTGACAACATATGGCTTTTTGGCAAAACGAACGACAAGCAACTCGTTAGTTGATTGTGCGATCTTTGGCGAATTAGCTTCGTTTCCTTCGGTTAAAAAAGAAAATGTTTTAAAATAATCTTAAAAAACACTATAAACAAATTTAAAATATTTAAAACAAGGCCCTAAAAGTGTAAATTTCCAAAACAATCCAGTGTTTTGTTGTGGCAATAAAGACACAAACTGTTTGGACTAGCATTACATTAAAAAAGCAACGTTGGTTTGCCTGCTGTTTATTATCTCCGTCGACCTCAATGATTTCTATTTTTGTGGCCTAGCCCTGCTATTCTTCGAGTTCGTTGGTGTGCCAATAAATAAAGTGAAGAGTGTCATTTGACGAAAGATTTTCCACAACTTGAATATTTTCAACAACAAGAGAAAATCTCTCAAGGTATGTACATACATATGGATGCCGTGACAATTTGCAAATGGGACAACAATTTTCACCTCTATACTATATTTGAAATAATGAAAAGATATAAAATGTTATTAAAATTAAAACATACAAAATGGCAGACCAATGAATTTGTATTGTGTGTTGACTTATTTTGGGGAATTGTGTCTGCTGTGTACCTTCCTTTAAAGTGATATCATACGGAGAAACATGAAAAACAACCATATAAAATATGTTTGTACGTACATATGAGTGTACATATTATACGCCAAAGCTAACCACAATAAGTTAAATGATGTTTTTGTAAAGAAAAAAATAAACTATTGAACCAATATTCCCCGTCCATGCCGCCCCTTCCCTTTTGTCCACAATTTGCAATTCCATATAAAGCGTGTGTGTGAATGTGTGTGCTTGTTTTGTTTTGTGTTGATTTTATACGTGCTCGTTTATGGAAGCAGTTCGTTGGTTGGTTCGTGTGTGCGACGTTTCTTTCCATTGATTATCGAGTTCGTTGTGTTGTAGTTGTTTTTTTGTAAACAACGAGAGGTCGTTTAAAAATCAGAGTTACCGTATTGCTGAAATGTATAATGTAAATTTATTAAATGCGGGAAAAATAAAGGGCTATATGCGAAACTACAATAATAATCTATAAACATTTTCACCATTATAAAACCATTTTTCAACAAAATGTTATCCCGTTCAAATAAAACGTTTAAAAGAAGACCTTTTATAGAATCCAACCTACTCTTATGCTTCTTAAATGGACAAATTGGCGGCGTAAAATATATGGGTTACTGGGCGTCTTGTTAAAAGTTCCCGGTTTCGAAATGTATGCTTTCTTTAAATCGCATGATTTTCAGTCATCCATCTGCTCCGTCAACACCAAAGGTACTGTAAAATTTACTTAAATATTATGGTATGTAATGCTTGGTTTACATTTACGAAATCCACTCGATTTCAACTATCAACTCCATTGACAGTTGAAATCAAGTGGATTTCGTAAATGTAAACCAAGCATAAGATCAACAATGCAAGTCTGTATTGTTAGTTTTTTATTTGACATTTGAAAACGAAATGTTTGCATTTTGTCTCTGCTTTTAGCCTTAACTAGGCGTTTACACTTGACAATTTGTCTTCAAATACAACTCTGATTTACTTAAACATACAAATATTTGTCGGCTGTCTCACAGCTGTCCATCATTTTTTCACCGACAGTCGGGTTAACAATTTTTTGACATTTTTTGTAAAAATCAACGATATTCACTCATAATTTTACAACTGTTTTTGCAGTTGTCTGGACGCCTACGACACACAGGCAAGTTTTGGGTTTTTGACAATCAATACAGTACTCAAGTGTCCTGTCATGTGTAAACGCAGTGTAACAGATACCCACAAAAAATTGTCGTAGTCTTAAATGCCATTTATTTACTTTTTACAACAGGTAGTCCGAGTTATTCCGATAGCAATGAAGAAGAGTCCATACATCCCAAAATATGGATCTTGGGTTATTAAGTTAATTTTATTTTTTAGCAATATTTCTATAAGTCGTGCCTTGCGCTCTGTATACTCGAATTCGATTCCCATGCCAGGCAACATCAAACTTTCAACGCTGGCAAAAATCCCCTCATTTCCTGAGTACCTATTCCAGCCATGTAAAACTTCTCTACAAGCGGTGTTGTAAGAAACGTCGTTCGTACTAGGCTATAAAAAGTAGGTCCCATATTCTTTGAGCTAATGCGAATCGGCAGCACTTATTCATAAAGAAAGTCTCGTCTCCTTTACCCCTGATGTTTGTGGGAACAAATGAACAGACGTATGTTTTCTTTAAGTAGACTGTCTACTATTGATCATAGGTATAATCTAGGAAAATGAAATCAGAAAAAAACTCGTTTGGTTGTTTTTGTAACAGCATATGATGTCTGTATGGTCGTACTTGTGCTTATTGTGGATCTGGGTCTATCTCCAGTTATAGGAATGTGGCAGGTTCGATGGGTTGTCCACAAAGCTAGTGGAGTTAGTTGTGTTGTATGGCGGGACTGTGCTGCGCAGATGTTTTGCGCGGTATCATCAATCCTTGTCTTATAGAAAAACTACCAAAACTACTCTGGTTTGTCATGTCAGTTGACGCTCCTCAGTTGTATTTGTTTATGACATCTGCAATTGCATCTCTCCTGCAAAGTTGTACCTCTTTTGCTAGACCACGAAGATACATCCTGACATGCCTAGTTGGCTCCCACGGCAACAACCGAACAAGTATTGCAACGATACCATGCCATTGTGTTGCTATACTGGAAGAATCTTTGTCTTCTCATCTAGATGATCCACTGAAGACCAGTATAGTTTTCAGGGGGGCATTCTGACATTTTTGAATATTTTTCCATCGCGCTGCACTTATATTCGCAGACCACACTGGCGATGCATAGCTTACCACAGGCCGCCCTATCGCGTTATATGTGGTCAGCAATGGTTTTTATCTACACCCCAAGTGCCGCCGGCTAGGGACTGAGGAGAGGACCTTTTTCCTACATCTAAGTCATGGTGGTACTGAACTGTACCGGTAGGTTCTTCCTATTTTATGTGCGGATCGGGCATTAGTTATTAATATTCGCATCAGCTTTGGTAGTATAAAATTGTCCAATGCTGTCTTATAGTCGAACGAGCGATGGTGAGAATAAATTTCTCTCGAGCCTTCTCTAATCTTTAACAAAATCTGAGTATATAGTCCAAAGTGGATTTGCCAAGCCTCTATGATTCTCTTTATTACTTGATTTCCCCGCTCGTCTGCTTCCTTTGTGCACTTTGTACTTTTTTGTAGTACTCTGCTGAGTTAATGATTACTTCACGGATAGATCTACCTACGACCATACACTTGACGAGGGCCTTTCATCTATAACAAGAGGTTCAATTTGGTTCCTTGTGATTTGATCAGACCATGAGATATATTTAAGGATACATCCGACATTTGGTCTAAATAAATTTCCGTTTAATATAATATCGGTCCACTCCTTCGCGTACCTTACACAACATTTTTCGCAAATATAAAGGGTGTTTTTTTAAGCCCGATAGAACTTGAAATTGTAAAAAATAACACAAAAAATTAAATTATAATCAAATTTTTTTTTATTTGAAAGATCAATACGTGACATTAACATTTGAAAATGATTTCGGGCATATGGGCACCGCGGCTGTTCTTGACGAAGTGCATTCTGGACGTCCAATTTTTGGCCACTTTTTCGAGCACTGCTGGCCGTATGTCACGAATAACACGAACAATGCTGGCCTCCAAGGCATCAATTGTTGCTGATTTATCAGTATAAACCAGTGACTTCACGTAGCCCCACAGGAAATAATCGAGAGGTGTCAAATCGCACGATCTTGGAGGCCAATTTACAGGTCCACTTCTCGAAATCAACTTATCACCAAATTTTGATTTCAATAAGTCGATGGTTGCGTTCGTCGTATGACACGCACCGCCATCCTGTTGAAACCACATCTCCTCCGGATCAATGTCATCCATATTTTCAAACAAAAAATCATTGATCATGGTGCGGTAACGATCTCCATTGACCGTAACGCGAGCTCCGGCCTCGTTTTTGAAGAAATAAGGTCCGATAATGCCTCCAGCGTGAAAACCGCACCATACGGTGCATTTATCTGGATGTAATGGAGTCTGTAGGGTCTCTTGTGGATTGGTCTCACTCCATATGCGGCAATTTTGCTTATTAACAAACCCGTTAAGCCAAAAATGCGCCTCATCGCTAAACACAATTATGTACGCCATACAAATGACGAAGTCGTCTATAAGTTGAGCAAATCGACGACTGATTTTCAAAGTAAATTTGGATAATTTCGTAGCGTTGAAACAAATAAAAAAAAAGTTTCATCAAAATTTAATTTTTTGTGTTACTTTTTACAATTTAAAGTTCTATCTAGCTTAAAAAAAACACTCTGTACAAGTCCATACTTTATATGATAATAACCCAACACTCCTATATTGGCCTGCCGGTATCAACAAAAATGATTGATAAGAACTATGAGTACCCGTCTTGGCCTGCATTTAGTAAACTTTCTTCCAAACGTACATCCAAAAAGGTCTATATCGGAAGTTCAATCCGACCACAGCGAGTTCTTTCGTACCGGCCAGCGGCTGCCAACCCAGCATCAAACCTATGCTTCTAGGTTGTTGTTGTTGTAGAAGCATGAAACCTAGGTAGGTTTCTATGCTGCTACAACAAAAAACAGTTCAAAATTTTCGGCTATGTTCAGGATCCTTTTGAAATTTTGCAACGAAGTAACTGCTTGTGATCCTGTTCGCAGCGATATGTTTTTCGCGAGCAAGTCCATACTTCCTGAGATAGTGGTCCAAAAGCTAAACAAATCTACGGTGACCATAAAAAATGGCTTGTGGGCGCGATATTGGTTCAAGCTTTGCAATTTTCTGAAAATACCTCAAGTTTCAGAAGCTTTGTATGTAGAACAATACATTCGGGTAACTCCCTCACAAAAGTTCAACATTTTCGCATATGTGCAATTTAAGGGCTGTTCCAAGATTGTTTCAAATCTCCCTTATGTTTCTTATTTATTAGCAAACAAACTAGGCGAATTTAAGAAGGTGATCAAAAAGGCGAATTCAGACCGTAGTCTTCATTTGCTGTCAAAATAGTTTGCGCGAAATATCAAACGGTAAAATATTCTTCGCCATTTTTTTTTATTTAAAAATTTTGCCTTTTTGGCGAAGATCATTTTTGGTATTAATTTTTAAATTAATTTCACGTTGGAATCGAGCTTGATGATCAATGAATAACGCAAGTGAAAAAGGAAAGCCGACGACGATTCAAACCCACACACCCACCACTACACTACCACACACCCACCACGACATGACATGTTTCGACTTTGGTAAAGTCTCCTCAGACATATCGGATGTGGATCGGTTTCGCTGTCCTCGAACTTTTCTTCTTTCAAATGCATTTTGTTTTTTTTTTTACAACAACAATGGGCATTTTCCCATTTAGTTGTGCTTTCATGAAGAAGAAATCAGTTGGTGTTATTGTATCACTTGCTTTCTTGCACCATACAAATAAAGCATTTGTTCGGAACGTCAATAAATATCCCACATTTTTCTAGATTTTTGTCGGTGGCTTATACCTACTTCCAAAAAGGGGCGTTATGTGTCCCTTTTTGGAATACATAATTTGTATAGCTGGTACAACGTTTATATGTTCTTCTTTCTAGGTTCTTATAAAATACCTCTTTGGTTTGACCGGATTTGTCACCGGTTAGAACTATCAATAAATCAATAGAATCCCCTTTACAATATGGGCAACCCTATTATTTATTGTTTACCATGATGAGAGTAGCGTACTGTGTTGCCACATGGTTATAAAACACAAGCAATATGCGTTCATTATTTTATTTTTGGGAATGTGACCTGAACACACATATTTTAAAATGTATACCCTAGCTAGCATCTCTTCCATTTGTTGAAAAGCTGCAAAAAATTAAATGCAATGACAGCAGCAACTGTCTCGCGTCATTCTACACTTAATTGTATAAATTGTTTGTTAAATTACTTGGCTGGCATTTTGCATGTCAAGTATGTACAATCATGTTTGTATATATTATCTGAACTAGGTATAACGTCACTGCAATTTCTCAGAAAAATTCTTGTTTTTTTATGGAGATTAAATTCTCTCTGTGAGTCATCATTATCACTTGTTGCACAAATGCTTGATGATGTTTTGTTTTTTAATTTTTTCCTAATATCTAATTACTTCCGTTACAGACAAGTGTTTTTTGAAATCGTTTATTTAATTCTATTTTTATACTTTATTTACTGAACTCTGTCAGCTGTTACTTCTTACTGCTTGTAATGCGTACTTCCTTCCTTCCTAACCTAACAAATTTACTAACCAACCAACCCAGCAACCTCTTTGATTAGTGCCAACATTTGGGTTTCTTTTACCTTTTCGCTTTTTTAGGTTTTCTATTTTAATTCCCCCCAAGTTCGTTGTATCATTCTTCCGTTTTATGTTTCTTTTGTTTACATTTGGGTGCTGCTGCTGCTGGTATTGTTAGGTTTCTCTTTTTTTGTTTTGTTTTTCTTACAATCAACTTGTAGTTCTTCTTCTTCTGCTTCGTTTCTTAGTTTTGCAGTTTCCATTGTTGTTGTTTTGTATAATTATTTCCTTTGCCAGCGGAAGTAGTGCATTCAACCATGTCTTCTTCATTTTGTTGTTGTTTTTTTTTTCAACAAAGCCATTAAAATCCCACAAATGCTGGATTGAATGGTATATGTTAGAGTTTTTGTTGTTGTTAGTTTTGGAGGAAACCAAATGAGTGTGCGTAAAAGTTGTATGCCACAACAAAAACAACAAAAGTCAACAATCTACCATTTAGTATTTGGATCATCAAGCAAGAAACAAAAACAACAACTCTCCCTAGTATTCGAATGGTTCGTATAATACTCAGCCACATTCTTCCATTCATTAAAAATTAACTCATTCTGTTTTCAGTATTTTATGATCCAGCAATAAATGTCAAACAATTTTTGTCAGTTTTTGCTCCCAACCAAGAATCATAAATGAGTAACAGAAGCATTGCATCTCAAGCTCTCTTCAGAATTTTGGACAAAAGTTTTGCGATTATGGTGCAGGGATGGGGACAAATTCAGTTTAAGGCGGTCTCTCGCGCTTCTCTTTGTCTATATGTACCACTTATGACCCTTGGTGCCCTTTTTACAACCATATATACATATCTATTGTTGCGGAAATCCATACTATCCGATATATAGACCTTCAAAGTTTCAAGGCAATATGTTCTTGAAGCTCAACATCGTTTTAGTTGGTGGTCGGTCTTCTGCAGGCTATTTAATACTTTCACCTATCGACAGACTTTAACAGAGGCTATGCGATAATATCTCCCATTGCATTGGTTATTCTATAATGAGAAAAAAGTCAAACGTACAGAACTTTAAAGAGAACGAGTTCTTCTGATGAACAGAAACTCGCTGCGAAGAAGTCGACATTGTTACAACCGGTCCGCAATTTTGTTTCGTAAGCTTTGATGGCGATGTAGAGTACCAAGGAAGAGACTAAAATTCCTTCAGTCGGTGCAACCTCGCAGCAACCTTGTTCGCCTAATCAGACTAAAAAAATTACAACCTGAACTGGCTGTTTTCATAAAGAATCCGGAGACTGGTGGGTGCGGTTAGATGGGCAGCTAAACAAATGCAGCGTGCCGTGCGGTTCCATTGCGCATGCAGGACATGTGTTGGGTATCGTGCCATAAATTTGGATCTAATATGAATTGGTTCGCAACTTAGCTGAACTAAAACCAACCTTGCTTGCCTTGCAGGTACCGTTCGATGGATGAGGGTGGTCTCCGTGTACGGCATTCACATTGTACCTTTGCGCAACTACTTCAGTATGAATTATATTCAGTATAAGCTTGTTGATCTAGAGGTTCTCGCTTCTAAATTTTTACCTCTCCACATAATGATCATGGCAGGAATACTCACGGCGGTAACACTCAAGTATTTACTGCCTCGACAACATCTTGTTGTCTTCATGTACCGGTACAATCTTCGTCTGAGGTCGCATAGCTAACCACAGACCGGGCTAGTGCTTTATAAGAGGTCAAGAAGGTTTCTTTGTCCGAAGCCCAAGTGCTGCCGTCCAGCGACTTGAAAACCGTGTTCCTACTTCTGATCTTGTAACAAATAACTCTGGCTTGCACCAGCATAGGAGTCCACCGTGTTGACCGCATGGGAGATCATCGTCTTCTTTGGCGAAGGCTGTGGGACTTCTCAAGAGCGAACCCGCTTTACAGTCTTTGGCTGTGAGGACTTGTTCGCCTTCTCAGAAGTCGGTGGTGCCTCAGACGATCCTCCCGTCGTGACTCCCGAGCAGCTTGCGAGGGTCTCCGAACCCTTTTGTTCTTTCGCTTTACCTTCCCCAGTTGACTACCCTTACGAGAGTTTTTTGGTGTCGGATTATGCCCCTTATCCTTTTCCAGTCCTTTCTGATCTGGGTTCGGCTTCGGAACAGCTTTAGGTTCCAACTTACTGCCAGAAGCAGCAGGCTTCACCTCCACTTTTTTGCTTGTCACCGCAGTCTCTTTCGAGTCTTGGGCTGAAGCAGCGACAGGGTCTGGGAGGAAGATTTTCTCCACCAAGAGTTCACATCTGGGTGCGTTAGGCTAAGTTCTTTCGAACTTCCTAACGTATTTGAGTTTACTCTGGATAAGGGTAATCTCCCTCCCTGAATGCGAGTTTGCGTCCCTTCCAACGAACTTGCGCAGATACGAAATCGCACGTTTATAGTGCCTCGTATCTGCAGCCTCTTTGGGGGATATTGCATTCAAGTCGGAGTCCGTCGATGAAGTCTCCTTGGATTCCCTTACGCAGGCCGGAGACTTAGGGTCAGTGGCTGTTGTTGGAGTTTCCGTTGATTCCTCATCGTTGGCCATCGACTTAGAGTCAGTGGCTGTTGATGGATCCTCTCTAGATTCTCGGATTGAAATTTGTGCACTTGTAGCAGTTACAGCTGTACGTGCCAAGGCATCCACACCTAAGACAGCCGGATCACAATCGCTTGATCTCGACGGCACGTGGCTTGTGACCTCACCAACGCTTACCGCCGGTACTGGGTTATTAACTCCCCGCACCGTAACTTTACTCCTTTTTCTGTCTTTTACCCATCTTAGTTGATTTATTTAAGGGAATTGACCCTATCCAATTTTGCCAAGGCATCCACACCTAAGACAATTTTGGTCCACGGGGGGTTTAAAAGAAAAACCTCCAGAGTCTTTGAGATATGTGAAGGCAGAATCGCATTCGGTTTCCCTCGGACAGTGCCGACCCCACATAACTCAGAGACCCCCTCCCCATCCGCCACCCGGGAAGATGCGCTCAGTAGAAGATAGGCAACTCCCGTGGGGTAGTTAGTAGTCGGAATCAGGAAACCATTGACCACAATATGTTTAGGGGGAGCCTAATTGTCATATTCCTCAAAACTGCACTAAGTAAGCTATGTAGACTTTTAACCTGTCACAAATCATCGACGATAGGTACCGACGCCAAAACTGTACAATTATCCGCATACATTACGATTACGATGTTTCACTCTACTGGTCTTGGAGTTCTTTTTCCTGAAAACCGACTGACGGTTTTCGTCGGTTGAGAGGGCTCTTAACTGTCTAGCACTGCCGTTCTATCATCATTCTTTCCCGAATTCGAGAGTGAATTAATCATTGTCCACAATTTACTTAATCCTTACCCAACCACTTTTTCCGCTTAAGTTTGACTGCTATCTTGTTGGCATCAAGAGTAAGTTCCCCAACTCTTGGATCTTCTGGCTCGTAAGGCGAAGCTCAACACGCGCTAGTTCCGCCGCTTCTATTGGGAAATTTGGTTTGAATTCGGGTATTCGACCTCTGGTCATTGCCTAGGACGGAATGTCAAATCTCATGATGAGCACAGACTGTTATTGCCCTAAAAAAAGGAAATGAAATGAAAAAATTAAATTTTTTTGAGGGGAGGTATCCGAACTTTGAGCAAATCGAATTTGGAGCAAATCGGTTGATCGGACAGACGTGGCTAAGTCGATTACAAAATGTCGGATCCAACATACTTGGAGTCTAAAACCATTATTCTGATGAGACACATTTTTGATGGTATCAGTATGCATATGCCCTTCTTAGTCTATGGGGTGAAAGTATAATAAGGTGAGTGGGCCTATATAGACTTTACTATTTTAGTCTTTTCGAATACAATATTTAGGGCTGAGCTCTCCTCTTTCGTTTTAAGGTCTTTATACTTAAGGCGTAATATACAACTTGAGAGACGTTCTTTTGTTCTCTTGACTAGTAAAGAAAATGAACTAAAACGTGAAGAAATGCCTGGCGATTTGGTTGGCTCCAGTGGCATTGATCATCATCACATTCCAGACATTTTGTTTAAAATATTTTATTTTTTCATATTTGTATTGAAAATATAAATACAGATTTGTTTTGTTTTGCTTGACCAATGGATGTTGGCTGACTGGTAAACATATGAAGTTGGAAATGATATCATCATCACCAATACCAAACTGCCTGACATACAACCAGCTTAAAGCGTTGATCAGTTTTATTTTTATTAATGTTTATTTTTATAACTTAACGTCCTTCTCAGAAATTCAAGAAAAAAAAGAAGAAGCGGCATGTGTGAAATAAATTAAGGAAATGTTGCAGTAAAGGGATGGGAGAAGTAAACAAAAGTATTTAATTTCGGTCATGGTGAATTTGATTATACCCTGCCAGAAATTTAACAAATAACATTTAATACTAAAGTTACAATTTATTTCAACTTTACGCGTAAAATAGTTCGCGTCATTCACATAGGTCGAAGGCTTTCGTTGAAATCCCATATGTGAAATTCAGTGGCTTATTTTGAAGAACGATCTACCCTCGACCTAAAATGCAAAGTCCTTCTATACAAAAGAAAATTAATTCCAATTTGAAGGAATGTCTCAAATGTAGGCAGACTTCATAGTCCAGACAAAATTGGCACAAAGCACCGTCCTAAAAGTCCCATCGATCCAAATGGTCAAAGGTCAAATGTTAAGGTTTTTTTAGGTTTTCGAATTTATTCTTTGAAAACGGTTGGTCTAACCAAAAAGTGGTCTTTATAATATTTTCGCTAGAAGGAACCAATTACTGCAAAGTGGATAATGTTTGAAAACTTATGGAAATACCTAACACATGGTGTGGTTATTTTAATCGGTTCTCCTCATAATGTACTTACGCGGCTAATTTTTAATTTGACCTTTAGATCATAATAACTCGAAAAAGCCTTTTTTAAAAATCACTAAACCATTCTTGTAGACAATTGTTAAATCTATAACTTTTACTTTAGTCAGTTTTTGCTAAGTCGTATCGTTTATGAGAAAAATAATAAAATAAAAAATGCCTCCAAAAATGAACCTCTTCCTCTCTTGCTAGTACATAAGAAACTGAAATGTACACGAAGACCTCAACGTACCAACGGTTGAAAAAGAATTACCACCAGTCCTATAGTAAGAAGTCCAAATTACGCACATACACTAATTGTCTGGCTTACCAACTATTATCATTCGAGGGACACCAACCGAGGGATACGGAGGGAGGATAATATAATTGTTCCACAAACATCCCAGATGGGACAAGGGAGACTTCTCTCATATCAATGAGTGCACCCCGATTCACATTAGCTCAATGATATTGGACCTACTGTTTATTGCCGAGTCCGAACTGCGTGTCTTAAGACACCACATGTAGAGAAATTTTACATGGCTGGAATACTCAGGAACAACTTGTACCAATTGTTGCTGGAAGTCGTCTGTTAACACAAAAAACCAGCAAAAGAGAGCGATTCGAGAGAGACATTTTGACGGTTCTTTCATTGAGAGTTTACAAATTCTTGCTGGACAAATTTCTTGTAGCAACCACTAGCAATGCTTCTTCTTCCTGAAAACAGTCAATCATCTGTTTTTAGTTTTTTGTTGATTTATGTTTGAATTTTAATTTTATTGTGGAAATAACATAGTCTAAAGGTAAGGTCACATTAGGCAAATATTTGCAGCGACCGGCATTGTGCACTTACTGAGATCAAGTCAGTGTTATAATACATTGAATTTGTATATGCAGCTATTTTCACAAATCTGGCTGTACTTATAACTTCAACTGGACAGGATAAGTCCATTCCGCAACTTAATGATAGTTGGTTGAGTTGGTTTGACTGGCATGGCAGCATAACATGCGGTCGGTTAGAGAAGCTTCTCTAAAAGGTGGAGGGTTAAATGGCTTGTTGGTAAAAATCAAGATCATATATATCTGTAGCATTTTGTTGCAACCATAAGCTCTTTTGTGAAGAGTTCCTGAAAGATTACCCCAAATTTGAGGATTTTTTATACCCTCAGCATTTATGCTACGAGGGTATATACACTTTTATACGGGCAAAATGTGTCTCACCGAAATAATGGTTTTAGACCCCAAGTATGTTTGGGCGAAATCTATTTCAGACAATATGGAGTCGATTTAGCCCTGTCCGTCTGTCTGTCTGGGGCGCACGATAACTCTCGAACGGATCTGCCGATTTGGTACAAAATTTGGCCTTCGTAATTTTTTTTCAAAACTTAGATAATCCATATCGGTCCACTCCCTCGGGTACCTCCCCCACAAAAGTTCGAAAATATTCGGAAAATTTGGTGCACGATAACTTTTGAAGGGAGTAATCGATTTTGGTCGTCGATGAGGTTCCAATATGGATTTAATCGGTCCAATCAGTCGGGTACCTCCCACACAAAATTTCGGAAAAGTTCAGTTTGGGACCTTCTCTCCAATTGCTTTGATTTTTGTTGTATCGACTTGTATTCACTGCCCCCTTGCGGCGGTACAAGCTTAATCAGGGGTAAGTCCATACTTCCTGAGAAAGTAGCCTGAAAGTTGTAAAAGCGCCTATGACACTATGTGTAGTGGCTGGAGCGCAAGATAACTCTCGAATGGACCTGCCGATTCTGCCCAAAACATTAACAGCTTGTCCAAACTTAGTTTCAGTTCGAAAATAAGCCATATCGGTCCACACGTTCAGGTACCTCCCCCACAGAAGTTCAAAAAATTTCGGAAAAAATTGTGCGCACGATATTTCTTGAAGGGAGTGACCGATTTGATACTTTAGACATCCTAATATATCTACCAGATGTAGATCAGGTTTGTCCACTCCTTCAGGTACCTACCCCACAAAATTTCGGATAGGTTCACTTTAAGACCAATTTGGTCCAAACTTTGTATGCCCTAATATTTTGTCCATATTTACTTTAACTTCTAAAATGGCCCATATCGGTCCTTTCCTTGGGGTACCGCTCCAACATATGTTCATCATTTGTGTCTAAGTGCAGTAAAGGGTCTGTTCGACGATCCTTGGGAAATGTATACCGATGCTGTTCGTTGTGGTCCTGTTTACAGCGATATTATGTTTTCCATGGAAAAGTCGATGCTTCCTGGCATACTGGTCCAAAAGTTATACGATGACCCACTGAAATTACTAGTGGGTGCGATATCTATCGAAAAGATATGACTCCCAAAATAAGATCCACTTCCATAATGGACTATGGACATACGATGTTTTGGGAAAAAAGTGTTTCTATTTACACAAGCTAATGGTATACCTCTGTCGGCAAAGCCGACTGATACTTTACTTGTCTTGATTTTATTGGCACAGAACTAATTTCAGAAACCGTACTAGTTAATGACCGACAACTCCATAGCTGTCTCTAGTTCAAAGGCCAAAAATGAATCGAGAATTCGGTAACGATGAGGGCGATGTCTATAGATGGCAAGTTCATTCTTCCTGTAATAATGTTCAAAAAGCTCTAAAAAAGTCATGTCGACTCGACTGATATGACTAATGAGCACGATAACTTACGAGTTGAGTATCCGATTTGGCCGAAACTCTCAATTTCGAGCACCTTCCTCACAAAAAAATCAAAATTTTGTCTTAGATGCGGGGATTGTTTTGAAAATTTCATGGTTCATATGCCGGCACCAACTTAAATGTTAAACTATGCATTACATAAAATTTCTTCCAAAAGTACCTCAAGTTTGGACATGTTGGTTGGTTACATCTTTCGCAAAAGATAAACATTTTCGCTTATATGCAGTTTGGAGGCTGTTCGAGTATCGTTTTGATATTTTTGCCAAAGTTACTCTTTGTGATCCTGTGAGCTCTTAAAAATTCTAAAATGGCTAGTTGGTGAATTGTGTCGGTCTATTCCTTCTGGAATAAGCGGGTAAACGTTGAGAAAACGACTACAATATTACAATTTTTATTTTGCTATGGGAAGTCAATACTTACTGAATTATGCAGGATTGAAAATGGGAATGGGTATTGAAAATGGGATATATCGGTCCACGTTTTGATATAGCCCCCATAGAACGGTACCTCCCCATTTTCGGTATTTTTAAGCTTATAGCTTCATTATCCTACCAAAATGGCTGAAATTTAGTACGTAGTCTTCTTGAGGGGTATACAACTTTCCCCCAGAATTTAGTCGGTATCGGTCCATACCTTCATATAGCCCCCATAGAACGGTACCTCCCGATTTACGGTATTTTGAAGGTTTTAGCTTCAATATCCTACCAAAAACGCTGAAATTTGGTACGTAGTCCTCTTTAGGGGTACAAAACTTTCCCCCAGAATTTTGTCGGTATCGGTCTACTCCTTCATATAGCCCCATAGAACGGTACTTCCCGATTTTCGATATTTTGAAGGTTTTAGCTTCATTATCCTACCCAAATGGCTGAAATTTGGTACTTAGTCTACGTTGGTGGTATAAAACTTTCCCCCAGAACTTTGTCGTTATCGGTCCATGCCTTCATATAGGCCCCATAGAACGGTACCTTCTGATTTTCGGTATTTTGAACGTTGTGGCTTCAATTTTCCAACGAAATGGCTGAAATTTGGTATTTAGACTTCGTTGGGGGTACTGCAACTTCCCCTTTAAATTTGTCGGTATTGGTCCACGCCTTCATATAGCCTCCATGGAAAGGTACCTCCCGATTTTTCGTATTTTTAAGGCTGTGTCTTCAATATTCCACCAAAATGGCTGAAATTTGGTATTTAGTCTTCAATGTGATATAAAACTGTCCGCCGGATATATGTCTGTACAGGTCCACGCTTTCATATTGCCCCATTTCTCACTAAAATTCGTCGGTATAGGTCCACGTTTCGATATAGTCCCTATAGAACGGTACCTCCCGATTTTCGTAATACTGAAGATTGTGACGTCAATATCCAACCGAAATAGCTGAAATTCGTTATTTCGTCTTCCAAGAGTTATAAAATATTCCAGAAGAGTATTATCAGTATAGGTCCACGTCTTCCTACATCCCATAGAAGCGTACTTCTTGATTGTCGGTATTTTTTAAGTTTTAGCCACATTCTCTTACCGAAATATAGGAAATTTGGTATTTAGTCTTCTTTGAGTCTAAAAACTTTTCGTCAGAAATTTGTCGGTATAGATCGACGTTTTGAAATAGCCCCCATAGAATGGTGCCTCACATTGTTTTACCGAAATTGCTGAAATTTAGTATTAAGTCTTCTTCATACACGAAAGGAAACTAATTATTCCATTTTACTTCAATACAATTTGGGGTGGAGGGTATAACAAGTTCGGCCCTGCCGAACTTAACGCCGTTCTTACTTGTTCTTTTGTGCATTTCTCGCAATAAAGTATTTAGTAGTCTTTGCGGTCTTTGTTACAACGCTTTGATTTTTTGCCATACTTCTCTCTACAGTGTCCCGAAAACCCCTATGGTGTAGACTCTGTTGATTGGGTCTATCAGTTGGAATAATAGGCCCATGGTTTATGATACACACTCCCACAAACGTTTAACAATATACGCAGGAAAATGTATCAAAACTTTTTTTGTCTCCTACGAAAATGGTATTGATTTCTAAAATTATTGGTCTGTTCATAGTTCATTTAGGTTCACCCTAGTATTTCCTGATTATTTCTTACTTGTTGAACTTTTAATGCAAAAAGTTGTCTAATCTAAAGTCGACTTGGGTAAACCTTTCCATGATTGATGAAAGTTCATGGGTGATGAAGTCGGATGGCAGAGAATTGAGTCCAGAATTGAGTCATCAGGCATGTTTATTTCTGGGGAATTGAGACAATCTTCACTAATCTTGATGGAAGTGTTATTATCCATCCTGCAAAAATAGAAGCACAAAATTACTGCAAACAGTCCAAAAATCTGTCGGAAAGTTGGACTATTTATTGCAAAGGTTGAGGCAACTGCCACATCACTGAAATGGTTTCCCACTATTCACCGGAATATTAAGCAATTTGAATAAAAAATATTAAGCAAATATTTATCAGGTTTTATTGAAAACTAATTTTTAGTGAAACTCCTTTTATAAAAGCGATTTCATTTATATTGAACACTCACGCCCTTGTTTTGATACCTCCTCTCCCCCCACTCCAAACTTAAATAACCCGTCAAAATAGATCAATTGAGCGCCAGACCAACTCCACCTCCAACTCAACTCATTATTGGAATATTTAGCGGCAGGCTTTGATCCATTAAAAGTCAAATTTGAAACGATTTATTGTTAACTCTTTTTTCCCATAATCAAATAGACGTTTTGAAGCCTATAGCGAAGCTGGTTGGCTGGCTAGCTATGTATGGAAGGAAGGGTCATAAGAAAAACCTTAACTAATGGCCATTTCAATGGCCATGAGCCAAGTTGTTGGGGAATTAGTTGTTGTTGTTTTTGGGGGAGCTTGCAAGAAAAATTACATTGTTAACGGCCCAGGCGGCGGTATGTGACGTTTTGTATATCTTCCAATGGTAACGATTTTTTTTTCCTTCATTCGTGAGGAGAAAACGCCACAAAGGTCGTTGTAATCTAGCTTCGTGATAAGTTTTACAATAAAATGTTAGGAAAAACCACTGGATGAATGTAGTATGGTGGACGGACCTATGATGATGCTGTGTGTTATGCTGTTGTTGTTGCTGCTTTTGTTTTGTATTTCTAATCAATTCAAACAAGATTCGAAAGGCCATTTACTTATGGACAGAATTCCATTTACCACCACAGGCAACAACAGAATTCCAAGAATTGAATGAATTTGAGACGACAATGATGCTGCACGGCCGTCCAAACCAAAAAACAACAGCAACAACACACAATTCTTAAGTGTGAGGAGTGACGGCGGCATTGGATGCAGCGGCGCATGCGCAACAACAATAAACAAGCAGCATTTTTAAACAAGACTCTCATGATGTTGCATGGATGGCTGGGAGATGCAATGCTGCATTAATGACAACATAACTCAAGACAGACGAGATGAGGACCTTTTGAGGAAAATAAAACAGTCATGAACCACAGAACAGGGATACAACTCCAAAGTACTCTGTGTTCTCTATACATGAGTTTTTTTTTACAGGAAAAAATGCACTTCTTAAAGAAGGCTCGCAAGTAAATGCTGTTGTGCTGCAGTCACAACCAACAACAACATCATCATAATCCACAACGTCATCATGTTGATCATCATCGTAGTGGGCCTTTAAATCTCCTCTGTGGTATTTCCAGCATCAGCTTTGTCTTCTTACAAAGATACTTGAGGAAGGGGCATTGTTTTGCCTTAGCTCTTGTCTTTCTTTGTTGCTCTGGTTGCTGTTACTGTTGTTGTTGTGATTCTTAAGGGTTTAACCTTCAAAAGGTGTTCTTTTTCCACTTTTAAACAAAAAACCAGCAAAATTCGTGAGAAGAGATCTTTAGTTGCTGATATGTGTGTTGTTGTATGATGATGATGATCACATCTCTGCATCTCGCATGAAAGAATTGTAAAGCAGGGAAAAACAAAAAAACTATTTCAAAAGGAAAAATGCCGACACTACCACCACTATCCTTTCTTGGGGTGTTTATCTAGTTAAACGTCTTGGTTGGATTATAAGGAGAATGGATTTTATTTTCAGGATCTTGAAATAAATCAATCTATAGAGGAATTAAAAAATGCAATACAAAAGGGGAAATGCTTGGTTATTGTCTGCAGACACCTTTTGTTGGTTCATATGCCCTTTGAATATTGTTTTAAAAAAGAAATACTTTCTAATTTGGACCACCAAACATGTTCGACATCTTTTGTCAAAATTAATTCTAAGATTCGTGGTAAGATGTTGAAATTTAAAAACGGAAGTAATGTTTACGGTTGGATGGAGAAGTAACTTATTTTCCTGATGGAATACACTAAAAAATATAGAAAAGCGGAGTACGGTATTTTGTCTGTGAAAATACTCTTTCTTCTATATGATCCATAACAGATGACTTCCATCGATAGAAAACTTTTACAAGAGTTTTTGTCTGCCCTTTTAAAGGTCTTAGGCTTTTTAAAGGTCTTCTTGTCACAGGAGAACTTTTAAATATCTTATGTCTAGTAGATTAATTAAATGTCGACTTGCGTAACCCTTCCCATAGATGGAAACTCATAGGTGATGAAGTTGGATGTGGGATGCTGACCAAAACGTTTGTTAACAGTTCGTGTGACCCAAGATTAATTAGTCATAGAACCAGGTCATGGTAGTTAGCAGAACCAGATTTAATCATCTCGATATTCATAATGGTACCTGACTGTCTCCAGATCAGAAAACGAGAAATCAAATTGATCATGTTGTGATAGATGAAAGACATTCATCGAGCGTGTTGGATGTACGATCGTTCCGAGGCGCAAACGTTGGTTCGCACCACTACCTTGTTGCAGCAAAGGTACGCACCCGCTTAAACGTAGCAAACACAGTACGAACAGACACAACACGAAAGTTAGACATCGGTAAGCTGCAATCACAACAGATAGCCACAGCATATTCCACTCAACTAGCCCAATTGCTTAATCAAAGCACTCCTCATCCAGATAACATATCAGAGACCTCCACCAAGGAATCCATGGTATGATCAGGAGTGTCGTGCTGCCACCGAAGAGAAAAATGCAGCATATAGAGCTACTTTACAATCCGTAGCAACGCGTAGCGCACGAGAGAGATACAGGGAGAAAAGGAGAGTGGAGAAACGTCTTTTCCGCAGGAAAAAGAGAGAGATGGAAAAGCGGGAGTGTGAAAAAATCGAGATGTACATGAGCCAGAATGAAGTCCGAAAATTCTACCAAAGAGGCAAGCATCAAACTGATGGCTTTGGTACAGGCACATCCTCCTGTATAGACCAGCAAGGTGATTTGGTAACTGATACAGATAGTGTACTCAGGATATGGAAAGAACATTTTTCAAATCTGTTGGTATCCAATAGCAGCGAAGACGACGAAGATACCACACACCCAATCCCAGAAGATGGTATTGAATGTATACCGCCCAGCCAAGATGAGGTAAGGACAGCAATAAATCGGCCAATGGCATACCAGCCGAGCTGTTCAAAACCGGAGGCGACACGCTGATAAGGTGTATTCATCAGCTAGTTAGCACCATCTGGCAGGAAGAACGAGTACCCGACGATTGGAACCTGAGTATCCTGTGCCCCGTCCACAAGAAGGAATATAAGACTGTATGCTCTAACTATAGGGGCATAAGTCTACTCCCTATTGCCTACAAGATCGTGTCAGGGATATTGTGCGAACGACTAAAGCCAATGGTCAACGAGATAATTGGACCATACCAATGAGGCTTTAGACCTGGCAAGTCCACCATTGACCAGATATTTACCCTGCGGCAAATCCTGGAGAAGACCCAAGAGATGCAGATCGACACCTACCACCTTTTTGTCGATTATAAAGCAGCCTTCGAAAGCCCGCTGCGTTCAAAGGTATTCCAAGCCATGTCTGAATTTGGTATCGCCGCAAAGCTCATCCGGCTTTGTAAAATGACTTTAACTGACACGAGGTCCTCAGTTAAAATAGGAAAGAACCTCTCCAAAGAGTTTTGTATCAAAAGAGGTTTCAGACAAGGAGACAGCCTTTCGTGTTATCTCTTCAACATCCTGCTGGAAAAGGTTATACGAGAGGCAAACGTCAAAAGAAGTGGCACAATCTACACCAATAGTCACATGTTACTTGCTTATGCTGATGATATAGACATCATGGGCCGATCAGTAAAATAAGTAACTGATACCGTTATAAAGGTTGAAGGATAATCTGCTAAAGTGGGTCTGGCGGTAAACGGTGAGAAGACCAAGTTGATGGTGTCGACGCACAATGCGTCCATTGAGCTCGGACCGACTGTGGAAGTTGGTTCCTATAATATTGAGGCAGTAAAAGACTTCGTCTACCTCGGCACCCCCGTAAACACAACAAACGACATCAGTTGTGAAATAAAAAGACGAATTGTATTGGCCAACAGATGCTACTTTGGTTTAAGTAAGCAGTTTAAAAACAAAGCCACATCTCGTCAAACAAAAATAACGCTCTACAAAACACTGATACTACCCGTGCTGATGTATGGCTCCGAAGCCTGGGTACTTGCGCAAGCAGACATGGCGGTGCACGCAGAATTGGCAGGCCAAGGAATAGATGGCGCAAACAAGTGGATGATGAGATGAAAACGCGCGGTATTCCAGAGTGCGAAGCAACAAACAAATACATCGACGAAATTGATGTTCGAATACCCAACAGAGAGGCCTGGACCCACAACTCCCCACCTCTACCCGGTATAGAGGTACATACCAATGGCTCCAAGATGGAAAAGAGAACAGGAGCAGGCGTCTACAGTGATACCCTCAATCTACGGCTCTCGTACAGGTTAAACGAACATTGTAATGTCTTCCAAGTCGAAATCTTTACGGTCATGAAAGCGGCAGAGTTGATAAGAAACATGGAAGGGGACATAATAGCTGGACCGGTGACTATCTATGTGGATAGTCAAGCGGCCCCTAAATCACTTAGATCGCACTCAATCAAGATTGCTGTGGTCCTGCACTGCAGGAAACTTTGGGTCCCGGGGCATTGCGACATCAAGGGAAATAAACATGCGGATAAACTAGCGCGTTGTGGATCTGAGTCAACTGACACAGAAATCGACAACTCAATCAAGCCACCCTTGTGCCACTTCATGCGGCAGTTAGAACAAAGATACCGGGACAAGGCTTGTCAGATTTGGCACAACGAACCCGTCCAAGGCAATCTGACCCAAAAACTAACTGTAGAAGTAATCATCGGTCACTGCAGAGTAAGGGTAATGTCGTACAAATTGGAAGGAGATGAAGATGATAATGACTACTGCGGGTTGTGCAAGGATGAGGAGGAGACAGAGACGATCGAACACCTATTATCAGAGCTCCGATTTGCTCGTTTTTACTAGCGAGTGAAAAGTACTCGCGAGTGGGAGTACTCGAAGAGTGGGAGTAAAAAGTCCGATTTATTCGTTTTTACTCGCGAGTGAAAAGTACCTGCGAGTGGGAGTACTCGAAGAGTGCGAGTTTTAAAAGAAGTTTACTCTCCACTCTTTTGTTTTACTAGAGAGCACCCGCGAGTATTCGGGCTTTAAAAATAAGAGTGAAAGTGAAAATACACGAAATAGAGTACGAGTTCACTCGAAGAGTAAAATCGGGTAAAAATAAATTGATATATTTTTGGAAAAATGTTTGTGTAATGTTGGGGCAAGTGTAATAAGGTTGGGGGAAGTTGGGGTGGGGGCAAGTTGCCCTCAACTTGCGTCCCACCCTCAACTTGCCCCCCCTCAACTAGCCCCACCTCAACTTGTCCCCCAACTTGCCCCCTCAACTTACCCCCCCCCCATTAACTTTCCACCAACTCTATACAAAAATATTTCCAAAAATTTATCAATTCACTTTTACTCGATTTTTCTTCGAGTAAACTCGTATTCTATTTCGAGCATTTTCACTCCCACTCGTTTTTTCTTGCAAAACTCGTACTCTTCATGTACTCGTACTCGCAAACACTTTTCACTCGCGAGTAAAAGCAAGTTTGAAATATGCTTTCTATACTCGCTTTCGAACTCGCTCGAATTTCACTCGCGAGTAGAATTCGATCGAGTATTTCGGAGCTCTGCCTATTATGCCGATGCCCAATGCTCGTGACCCCCTTAGAATGAGAATTATGGGGGAACACACGATCCAATCTCTGATAACCTTCAGCCAAACCGATCCAACAAACCAGCTTCTACTCACCAAAGGTTTGAGATGGCTTCAGCGAGAAGGAACTACTGCACCATAGCATGGCAAACTCTCTCACTTTCATCTCTCGTCTCTCACTGAATTTCTACTATTTCTACTACTTCTTCATACACCTTTCTTCTTCCACCTATGATAACAATTTTCCTCTTTGCAACTTAATCTTTCAATACTTTAACAGGATGAACACAATGGATCACAAGGTCTACGAGTGGAGTGGCTGTCTATATGACAGCTGCGCGCCCTTTAACCTAACCTAACCTACTGTACATACGTATCTTTACTGTATGTCTTCACCGTTTCCTCCCCCGTCAAAGCGAAGACGTCGTAGTGCACATTGTTCAGTTAGTCCAGGGAACATATTCCTTCCTCCGGTACAAAAGCAATATTTACTTTGGACTTTGCGAGTGGCAAGAGAAGTTCAGTGGCTTTGCAATGGTGCCGATTTTTCTGCTCGATGCGCAGCACTCTCCACTTTTCTCCTCTTTGGCGATTCAGACGCAATCGAATTCAGGCGAAGTCGAAATTTAGCTTTCCCTCGCGTTTCCTCAAATACTGCCAATACCGCCATTGTCTTTGTAAAAGCTCAGACTAATGATACTCCAACCCGATGTAAGAAAACCATTTTCAGTATGAGCTCCTTGTTCACGGTAGGTGGGGAATGCAGTGTCTGTAACGTCTTTCTTTTCCTAAACCACAATACCTCCATTGTTCTTGTAATTTTGGAGTACCACCATTGACAGTATGAGCTCCTTGTCCACCGTAGTTGGGGAAAGCTATATCAGTAACATCTTTCAGGGAGGTATGTCGGAGCCACCATGGAGCAGTGGTAAACACGTCCGCCTAGCACACAGATGTGTGTAGTTCAATTCCTTACCAGTAAATCTCCTCAGAGTAATGAATTATTATGAATGAATTACCGGAGTATGTCAGTCATGAACAACTTCTCTACAAGTGGCGTCTTAGGACGCGCCGTTCGGATTCGGCGATAAAAAGTAGGTCCCGTATTATTGAGCTAATATAAATCGGCGTACGGAGAGATGTCTCCCGTGTCCCATCGGGGATGTGTATGTATGTACCTGAAAGAATGGATCGCATAGTTCATCATGGAACTGGATCTAACTTTGGTATTCATTCTTTTCGATAGTTGTCGTGCCAAGCTTGCATTTTCGTTGGGTACCGTAGAGCTTCTGGATCATTATGACAGGATGCATTGACTTGCCCGCAAAAATATTACATCGATATAATCAGAATCACACGCAGTATCTTCGATGAAAATTTTAAAACTCTCCTCGAATAGTCCTTAAACTGAACTTAACAGACCATAAACTGAACATATGCGAAAATTTTGAAATTTTTTGAGGGAGGTACTCGAAGGTGTTGTCTGATATAGACTTTCTTGGAAGTTGATGTACTTTGGGAAGACGTTTACCAAGTTTCGTATACTCAATTTGGGTGCTCAATTTGTAAGTTTTGGTGTCCATCAGTTACTTTAGTTGGTGCCGCCGGCGATTTTCATAGGTTTTGGGCCATTACCTAAGGAAGTATAGACTTGCCACCGAAAAAATGTATCGTCATAATAGGGGCTGCGAGAACAACACGTTGTAACAATGTCAAAGCTATTCGAGAGCTGGGGTTAAACTACACTTTTGCGAAAGTTTTTGACATTTGTGTGTGTGTGTGTGTGAGGTACCCGAAGGAGTGTACCGATATAGGCAATATTTGAATTTGTTCTATGTCTCGAAGAAATATTACTCTCGAGAGTTATCGTGCTCTCCATTTAAGCGAAAAATGTTTACCTTTTTGGTAACCAGATTGGATAAAGTGTTTGACCAAATCGGTTGATTTGTTCGAAAGTTATGGTGAGTCCCATCTAGCCAGATAGATAGATAGGTCGGACAGGGCTAAATTGAATCCAAATTGCCTGAAACGGATTTCGTTCAAACATCCAAAAACATTACATATCCATGAGACACATTTTTAAACATATCAAAGCGCATTGTGATCTTCATAGCACCATTATCTCGCTTTGGAAGCCAATAACCGTCTGGTTCTAGGGGATTTGAGTGCAGATTGCGACTTGTGTTGTTCCGTCCCTGGTAATGAGGATTTTAGCATTGGCGGAAAAGATTGATAGCTATGATAGGTATAGGTACCTCGTATGACTTGGCAACCTGTTAATTGACTTCCGATAACATTGAGATTTTTCTGTGAAAACACAATAGATATCCTGTCAATCTAAACTTTTTGGCTTTGAACCCTGGAAGAAAAAAGAAAGGGTGCCAAGTTCTCATACGAACAAGACATTGTATAGTAACATGGTACCCTTTACAATAAACCAATTCCAAATAGCTACATACTTGATGATCAACAACATCATATTAACCACGATATTAAAGAAGCCACGAACAGAATAAAATTGCAATTGCAATTTATTAAAGGAATTTCTATGGAAACCCCATGTAATTTCCTGGGAAAAATAATGTAATAATGTGAAAATTAAACCATCAACCAAAGAAGGAACCACATACAAACAGCAGCAGAAGGAATGTCATTGGTGGAAAAGGAAAAAAATGTTACCTCAGTTCAGTGGTTGTTGCACTTGAAGTTATAAGAACGAACGCAGTAGAATGTTCTTGGTTCCTCTACTTCTATTTCTCTCCATGGTCAGAATAAAGAAACACTAGAAGAATATACACAATTGATTGTTGTGTTTTTCTTATTACATGGGGAATTTTCATTACACGACAATGTGCAACAACAGCAAAAAAAAAAAAAAAAGAAATAAAAAGCTAGGGCAAAAACAAAAACCAAAGATTGGAATGCTGTGATACCAGATACAATTGTTCATTGTTTTTGCAATTGTGAGGTTCTTGTGTGCTAGCTAGCTACATATTAGTGGAAGTTTCAATTTACATCTTGAAACAACAACAGCAAAAGACAATCTAAAAAAAAGGGTAAAACAAGCAGCAAGAAAAATCACTTTGATATTATAAGAACTTACATGGCCTTTATGCCGACCATACCGACCATAGATTTTAAGGTGCACCTTAAGTTTGACGTTTCATATGTAACTTCCCGAAATCAATTTCAAATTTCAGCATTACTTTAAAATTGTCTGTGTTAAAAAGCAATAATACATAAATTAACTATAGTTAATATGGAAATGGTGAATACTGTAAATTTTGTTGTACTACTGCCTATTTCAATTACAGTCGAACAAGGTTCTAGCTTCAGCGGTGTCGCCAAGAACCCATATAGGTCCGTAAAATTTTTGGTATTCAAAATGGCCATAGAAATCCACATTTTCGTATAACCCCATATAACGGCACCCCTCGACATGAGGAATTTTTAAAATAAAACAAATCTACATCGTCCAATTGGCTTTAAATATGCAACTTTAATTCTTATAAGATATAAAAAAACCGTGATTTAAAAAATGTTCACTTCAATCCACGTTTATTACTAAATCGGATATTGTGAAGACTAATCCAATCGAAGTAGATGTAATTTCGGAATTTGTGGCATCAAAAGTTTAAAAAAACTTTTTTCATAAAATTGTACTAAAATTGTACACCTATATAACAGTAAATTTTTTGATGCATTCCAATTTACACCTTTCGTCTACTGGGGGTAAAAAACCTTCTTTTAAAAAATTGTCACATATACCCACGTCTTCAAAAACTAACATAAAAACGTTCAGAACATAAAAAAGCAAGCAAAATATTTTCAGTCGGCTTTGCCGACAGATATATACCCACAGCCTGTGTGGATTGAAACGTGTATCCTTTTTTAAATTTGCCGACAAAAAATATATTTGGTTTGAAGCTCAAAAGTGTTGCGGAGGATGTACTTTAAGGAATGGGCCGACATAGTCCTTTTAGAAAATGGGGATTTTGGGATTCTTTTCTTTTGATAGATTTTGTGCCCACCAGTCATTTCAGTTGGTCACCGTATAACTTAGAGGTTTGGGTCACTATATCAAGAAGCATGGACTTGCCCACGAAAAACATAAAATCGCTTTAACAGGACCACAAAGAAAAGCATCGGTATAATTTTCCCAAGGTTCGTCGAACAGATCCTAAATTGCGCTTTAACAAACATTTTGAACTTTTGTGGGGGTATCATAAGGAGAATGTCGATTTCTGAGTGAAAACTACATTTGACAAAATATTAGAAGATCCAATGTTTGGACGGTTGCTTTGTTTAGCAGATATATCGCGTACTAGTTTTGTGACATTTTTTAACTTTTAAGAGTGGTGAAGGTTCCGGATGGGGCGTACCGATAACGCCAATCTTCAAACTTAAACTTAGTTTGGACTTAATATTACGAAGGCCAAATTTTGGACCGAATAGGCTTATCCGTATGGACTTGCCCTTAAAAAAACTTGCACCGTCATAATGGGGGGCGGCGAATACAAGTTTTTACAACAAAGATAAAAGCGATTCGAAAGCAGGCCTTAAACTGCATTTTTTGTGTGGGAGGTACCCGAAGGAGTTGACATATATAGTCCATATTAAAGCCTGATATATGTCTCGTACAAATAATACGATGTAAAAAGTATAGACCAAATCCGTTACTGCCTTCAAGAGTTATCGTGGGCACAAATTTTCCGAATATTTTCGAACTTTTGTGGAAGAGGTACCTAAAAGAATGGACCGACATGGCTCGTCTTCGAACTAAAACTAAGTTCAGACAAAATATTACGATGGTCAAATTTTAGACCGAATCGGCAGATCCGTTCGAGAGTTATCTTGCGCTCCAACCACTACACTTTGTGTCATAGGGGATTTTCACTACTTCCTGGCTATTTTCTCAGACATTCAGAATTTAAGTTTAACATATACCAAAAGGTCACTCTTCATCAGTGACGCTCATTCCAAATTTCATTATTCCAGCTGTACCTGTCCACCCAAATCCAAATTGTACTGAATTTAGTATCATTTAGTACTTTTCGAACACTTATACAGTATCGGCCAAAAATAAAGCACCCCTTCAGTAAATTTTTTTGAAATGATAATTTTTTTATGAAAACTAAATTATAAATCTATTTTTTATTTTCCTTTTTATTTATTTATATCTTTATAATTGAAAAATACAAAAATAAGGAGATCGGAATTTAATAAACAAAAGTTAAAATTCAAAAAACATTTTAGGTCGCAAATATAAGCGGACAAAACTAAAGCACCCCCCCATTTGAGGTACAGCAAAAACTATTGAAATCAACATTTCGTTGCTTATCCTCTATTCTGGATGACACAATCACATCTTTTAGGCATAAAGGATACTAAATTATTAATTATTGCAGGCGAAATAATCGGTTTTCGAAAAATTTAGCTTAAATCCTCAAAATACTGAAAATCGGAAGTTACCGTTATATGGGGGCTATACCCAAACGTGGACCCAGGTCCACGATTTTTGGTGAATATGTTTTGTGACCACTAGGAACCCTAAGTACCAAATTACAGCTAATTTAGTCGGAAAATGTGGCTTAAATATCCAAAATACCGAAGGTCGGAAGGTACCGCTATAAGGAGGCTATACCAAAACATTAGCCGATATTATTGTTCATATTCATCCAAAAATGATGCTAAAGCATTCTCTGGTCAAATACTAAATCCCTTAGGTTTACAAATTAGCAAAAGAACGAATTGCAAAAGAACGGTAGACGCCGGCTTATTCAGTCGACGACCAGCAAAAAAAACCTTTCATATCGACTAAAAATGAAGGAGCCAGACTGGCATTCTCTCATAGCAAAGCAAACTCTTCTATGAGAAGACGTCCTGCTCTTCTATGAGAAGACCTCCTGCTCTTTTATAAGAATACCTCCTTCTTTTCTATAAAAAGGTATCCTATAAATAGACGTCCAGCTCTTCTATGAGAAGACGTTCTACTCTTCTATGAGAAGACCTCCTGAACTTTTATATGTACACGTCCTGCTCTTCTATGAGACGACCTCCTGCTCTTCTTTGAGAAGACATCTAGCCCTTCTATGAGAAGACATCCTGTCCTTCTACATGCAAACGTCCAACTCTTCTATTAGAAGACGAGCTGCTCTTCCATGCTCTTATATGATAAGACATCCTGCCCTTCTATTAGAAGACGTCCTGCCCTTCTATATGCAAACGTCCTACTCTTCTATAAGAAGACCTCTTCCTCTTCCATAAGGACTCCTGGTCTTCTATAAGATAAAATTGAATTAAAAACTTGAATAGTTTAGTTTTGTTTCTTTTTTTTTTCTTTAAATACATTCTATGCCATATGGCATAGTGTCCAAAAAAAAACCTTTCCGAACAAAATTTTAAAAAATTAGTTCTGATTATCCATATAGTGGGTTTAAGTATATATAAAATTGGAAAAATATATACATATTTCAGATCAAAAACAAAAAAGAAGCACCGAAAGGGTTAAGGCCAAATTTGACTTATTTTTTTACCCTCTATCATTTTATACCCTCTATCATAGTATGGAGGGTATATTAAGTTTGTTTTTCAGTTTGTAACACATCGAACTACACCATTTTCAACTGTTATTCAGAAAATACCAGTTGTAATTCAGACATTTTATTTGAAATTCAGATGTTTTATTTGTAATTCAGACATTATATTTGTAATTCAGATATTCCATTTCAAATTCAGAATACTTCATTTGAATTTCAGATTTTCCATTTGAAATTCAGAAATTCCATTTGAAATTCAGAATATTTCAATTGAAATTCAGATATTCCATTTGAAATTCGGAATTTCCATTTGATATTCAGAATTTTTCTATCGAAATTCCGAATTTCCATTTGAAATTCAGGAATTCCATTTAAAATTCAGATATTCCATTTTAAATTCAGAACACGTCAATTGAAATTAAGATTTTTCATTTGAAATTCAGAAATTTCATTTGAAATTCAGAATACATCAATTGAAATTCGGAAATTTTGAATTGAAATTCAGAAATATTCAATTGAAATTCAGAAAATAATCTATTAAACATATTTTTAATAATGTATTGAGTTTTATTTACATTAACAAGAAAAACAGCGAACGACTAAAGTGATGATAGGATTGTAAATAAAATGGCGGAAAATTAAGGACGCATAGCAATGACAATACAACGCATATAATCAATATGCTATGTAAATACATAGTGTTAATTGTTAAAAACAAATGTAAAATAATCTATCGTCCCACCGGTATATCTTCCAGAGATAGGGCTTCTTCGTGGAGTGTTGAATGGCTCGACTGTAGTCGCCGACACTAATAGTTAACAAAGCTTCGTCTATTACAGATTCCAAATATTGCAACCTCTTCTGACCGATGTTTGGTGGTGTCACGGTTGGAATGGTCAAATTCCCTTTAACATAAGTTTTTATTTTACCCCATATAATTTTGATTGGGTTTAATTGAGGAGGATAAGGCGCTAATCATAAAAGAGACGCGGGGGATTGCAAAAATATTTCCTCCAATCTATTGTGACATGGAGCGTTATTCACAACAAGAACGAGTTCCGACAATTGGTTCCTCATTTCCACCCATTTGGACAAAACCGACTGGACCCACTCTTTTGCATCGTTTCCTCTGAAGGCCGTGGAGTCGATACGTTTTTATTATACTGCACGCGCCTATCGCTCCAATGAGATGATTTGGACCTCTGGAGAATATGCACTGCTCTAGTACCAGGTTAATTATAATTTGTTATTAGTATTCTGAATTATAAATGAAATTTTCTGAATTTCAATTGAAATATTCTGAATTTCAAATGGAATATCTGAATTTCAAATGAAAATTCTGAAATTCAATTGACGCGTTCTGAATTTAAAATGGATATTCTGAATATCAACTGATATTTTCTGAATTTAAAGGGGAAACTCCGAATTTCAATTGAAATATTCTGAATTTCAAATGGAATATATGAATTTCAAATGGAATATATGAATTCCAATTGAAATTTTCTGAAATTTAAATGAATTATCTGAATTTAAAATGGAATTTCTGAATTTAAGTTGACGAGTTCCGAATTCCAAATACAATTTCTGAATTTCAAATGGAATATCTGAATTCCAAATACACTGTCTGAATTACAAATAAAACATCTGAATTTCAAATAAAATGTCTGAATTACAACTGGTATTTTCTGAATTACAGTTGAAAATGGTGTAATCATTCACGACCCTATAAAGTATACATATATATTCTTGATCAGGATAAAATTCTAATACAATCTAGCCATATCCGTCTGTTCGTCTGTTGTAAACACTATAGCGTCCGCAATAATTGAGATAGAACGCTAAAATTTTGCACCCGATTGTCTTTTTTCCATAAGCAGGTCAAGTTCGGAGATGGTGGTCTAACGATACCACCCAATTTTAAGGTATTTTGAGGATTTTAGCTACAGTTTCCTCCCAAATTGGCTCTAATTTGGCACTTGCAGTTTCAAGAGATCGACAAAATTTCTGCACCAAAAATGGTGAATATAGGTCCACGTTTTAGTATAGTTGAGGCTTTTATCTCCATTTCTTGACCGAATTAACTGAAATTTGACATTTGAGGTTCCGAATGACCAAAAAGCTTATATACAAAAAATTGTCAAGACAGGTCCACGTTTTGGTATAGCCCCCATATAACGGTACCTCCCGATTTAAAGTATTTTTATGCTTTTAGCTAAATTTTCTGGCCAAATTAGCTGAAATTTGACATTTGAGTTTCCCAATGACCAAAAAACTTCTCGATTTCAAGTATTTTGACGTTTTTAGCTACATTTGCAGACCGAATTAGCTATAATTTGTCATTTAGGGTTACCAGTGATCAAGAAATTTCTCCAACAAAAATTATGGACATAGGTCCACGTTTTATTGTAGCCCCATATAACGGTACCGACCGACCGATCAGAGTATTTCATGGTGGAGGGTATAAAAAGTTTTCCACATTAATCTCTTATTTTTTCTGATAATGGTGCAGGGTTTAAAACGATTCGGCCAATCCAAACGAACAGCGATCGTCATACTTGTTGCTTTCTAGAATTGTAAAGGCATTGAAAAACGTCATTATTATTGAACGTGTTTTTGCAAATTGGCAACAGAAAAACAGCATTCATTGACCACAGAGAAAAAAAATCAAATGTAGATTCTGGTTAATCTTATATCGCATTATTAAGAAATGTTCGGCATTACAATTGTCTTAATTTTAAATAGTTGTGCAGAAATGTAAATTGAAATATAAGGAAATGTAATTAATTACAATTACATATTCATTAAGGCGGAATTTGTAATGTATTAATGTAAAATAGTTCGATTTATGTATGTGATATTTAAAGCATATGAACTGCTGGCTACTATTTAATATCCATATCATAAGTTCACACCGATTCATATTCGCTCAATGATATGAAACACTCAGGTAATGTCGCGTACATAACGGTAGGACATTGAAATGTGATGCTGTTGGGAATCGAACCCGGGTGGCCATGGTTGCACCCATATCAAGGAGTGTAGTCCTAATTTCTTTTTAGTTCAATTATGTGGGACAGATTGGCGTCTTAAACATAGGATATGGTTGAAGTATTCAGGCAAGAATAAATCACGACCTTTTGTGTGCAACATGGACAAGCTTCTTATTAGACCACCTACAAATCAAAATAATCTACATTAATGACTTCTCCCCTTCAAGTTATTCACTTTTCTTGTTAGTAATGTGGAATTTCGCCTTTGTTGGAGTCAAGCTTCATATTCTCAAACCATCCAATATCTAGACAGTTCAATAAAATTATATGTATTTAATGGCGATGGCCTTTACTTTGGCATTCCTTCATCTTCTGCATGTAGCTATAATTTTCATGGTGCCGTGTTGTGTGGTTAGAAGGAAGGTTGCTTACTTTTGCCCCGCCACCAACCAACATTCTTAAGATAGATCTAAGAAATTTATTTTGCTGCAAGCCAACATATTAGCTTGCAAGCAACATAAGACCATGTAGAAGAAGAAGAAGACGTACTCCAAGAAATACAACTGACTGCAACCAGTTGTGTTTGTTTTATGCTGCGTCCAAGAAGAAACCCAATACCATAAAAAGTTGTTCAACCGCATTCCAATGTTATTTTTTGTATTCAATAAACTCGTCGTAATGTTGTAGTGGTGTGTATGTGTGGTAGTAGTTTGGCATCGAAGCTGTTATTTGTGTTACGATTATTCTTAGCCTTCTTAAGACCCAAACCCAAGTGAAGCAGCAAACAACCAAGTTAACCAAACCATCACCAAGGCATTCAAAGAGCCAAGAGTTTCTTCTTGGATAGCCACAAAACCAAGGAGTTTAAGATTGTTGCTTCGTTTAAGTGCACAAGTACTTATTGCATTGTATGTTGTACGTAACCGCTCTCAACTCAATGCTATCAAATATGAGAATCTACTCTTTTCGTTTGTAATTTTGTCGTTCATGCTCAAAGTATTTTGTTATAACCACAAAATGTCACCAATCTCACAATTGAATGATGTGGCAAAGGATACTGTGAAGGATGCTAAGATCTGAAATTAATCGACTAGTGGTTATAAAATATAATATAAACGTAAAATGTAAAAACCATATATAAATAAAAAATATACATATAATACAAAAAATTTACAATATGAAAAATAAAATACAGAACATAAAACAGAATTGTAAAATATTAAATATATGATATTAACTAATAAATATTGAATATTAAATAATTATATTATTATATTTAAATATTAAAAATATTAAATGTTATAAATTTAAAATTTAAAAAATATTAAAAAAAATTAAGCATTGAAAATATTAAAAATCATATATATTATTATATCACAAATGTTATTAATAATAAATACTAAAAATATTTAATATTAAAATTATTAAATAATAATAATTTTAGGTTTAAGAAAAAATTACATTTTTAAGTTATTAAAAATATTACTATTTAATATTAAAAATATAAAGAAAATTAAATTTTAGCAATATTATACATTGAAAATATTTATTATATTTTATAATTTAATATCTTTAGTATTATTATTTTTAATATTTAAATTTTTGATATTAAATATTTGTAATATTTAATATTGTTAATATATATTTAGTTTTTAATATTTTTAGTATTTCCAATATTTAAAATGTTTAAAATTTAATATTTTTTTTTTTGAAATTATTAAAAATATTACTATTTAATATTAAATTGTAAAAATATTAGCAATATTATATATTGAAAATATTAAATATATATTAATTATATTTTATAATTTAATATTTTTACTATTTTTATTTTTAATATTTAAATTTCTAATATTTACTATTTGTTATATTTAATATTGTTGATATATAATATTTTAGGTTTTTAATATTTTTAGTATTTCCAATATTTAAAATTTTACACCTTTTGTATTTTTTAATTATTAAAGATAAATATAAAGTACAATATAATATTTTTAGTATTTAATATTTTTAGAATTGAATACCCTTTTTCTTTTTTAGCTATTAAAGGTAAATATAAAGTAATGAAAATATTAAATTTCAAAAATCTTAAGAAAATTGAATATTAGGAATATTATATATTGAAAATATTAAATATATGTATATTAATTATATTTTATAATTTAATATTTTTAGTATTATTATTTTTAATATTTAAACTTTTGATATTTAATATTTGTAATATTTAATATTTTTAATATATATATTTAATATATATTTTTGGTATTTAATATTTTTAGTACAGTAGGACCTCGATTATCCGTTATGGTCGGGACCGGAGGCATTACGGATAATCGATTTTCCCGGATAATGGAGGCAATGCTTTTACGCAGTTTTCGAACATTTTTTTTAAGTAAAAATTACATAATATTGTACAATAATATGAAAATCTGCAATTTTTATTAAATTTGTTACGGTAACCCACCAAATTTTAGAAGGATACATAATATCATCATCATCATCAGATTCATCTGAATGGACTTTGCCCCATAAATACCCAAATTGCGTAATACGGGAGAATTTCCATTTTTCGTTTGTTTACCTTCTGTTTGCTTAATCAGATTAATTGGAAAGCGTGTTTATACTCCCGAGCAACGAAGTTTATAACGAAAAATAGAAGAAATGGAAAAAAGTCCAACATTTCTTTTCTATCACGGATAATGGAGGTTCCCGGATAATCGATTCACGGATAATCGAGGTTCAACTGTATTTGCAATATTTATTATTTTTAATATTTAATATATTTTTTCTTTAATGTTTAATTAGTTTTTAATATTTTGTAATGTTAAATATTTTTTAAAATTTCATATTTTTTAATAAGATTAAAAATATTAAATATTAGAAATATTAAAACCTTAAATATTAAAAATATTTAATACTAAATTTTAAAAATATTAAATAGTAAAAATTATAATTTTTAAAAATAATAAATTTTATAAATATTATAAATATTAAGTTTTAAAAAATATTAAATTATATAATATTTAACAGAACCTCCCAATTTTCGGTATTTTAAGATTATTAGCTAAAATTTTCATTCGAGAATTTTATTTGTAATTCGTAATAATTCATTTGTTATTCGAATTATTCCACTTATAATTCGAATTATTCCATTTGTAATTCGTTTTATTCCATTTGAAATTCGAATTATTCCATTTGAAATTCGAATTATAGTAGAACCGCGATAATTCGTATTCCGATAACTCGTAATCTTAAATAATTCGTAATAAACTGGTTAGGAGCAGTACACATTGTCAGTTTTGAATGTCGATATTTCGCAGTTATCGATAACTGTCCAACCGTCCAGCAACCACGAAACATTTTGTGGTTGCATGATGAATGACAAAAATGAACGGCCACACTAGCAAGCACCAACAAAGCTGTCATTCAAAACTGGCAATGTGTACTCAGCTTTACGAATTGAAAAAGGTGTAGCTGTAATTTGACATTCGAGGTTCTTTGTTGTGACCCCAACACTTCTTCACCAAAAATTGTCAACATATGTCCATGTTTAGGTTTGGCCCCGATATAATGGTACCTGCCGATTCTCTGTATTTTGAGGATTTTATCTTTATTATACCCTACACCACCCTGTGCTAAGGGTATTATGTGTGAGTGCATTTGTATGTAACATGCCTAAGGAAAAGAGATAGACCCATAGTTCCTTCTAGGGATATGCGTAGATTCACTTTCTGAGTCGATTTATGCTTGTCCATCCGTCCGTTCGCAACGTACAGGTCGCATTTATTGTTCGATTGGGGAAGATCAGTTTTTTAGCCTAATGAAGAACGCTATTGCTTTTAGTGAAAATCGGTTCAGATTTGGATATAGCTCCCATATAGCTCCCATATATATTTTTGAGGTATTTGATGCACCAAACACGCTGTATCTGTCCAATTTTGATGAAATTTGGAATGTGTGATGGAATTAGGTCTATAGATAAATGTGCCAAATTATATCGAAATCGGTTCAGATTTGGATATAGCTCCCATATATTTTTTTGGCCGATTTGAAGTATTTTATGCACCAAACACGCTGTATCTGTCCAATTTTGATGAAATTTGGAATGTGTTACGGAATTTGGTCTAGAAATAAGTGTGCCAAATAATATCAAAATCGGTTCAGATTTGGATATAGCTTCCATATATATTTTTGGCCGATTTTTGGTATTTGGTGCACGAAACACGTTATATATGTCCGATCTCAATGAAATATGGAATGTGTGACGGAATATGGTTTAGAAATAAGTGTGCCAAATTTTATCGAAATCGGTTCGTATTTGGATATAGCTCCCATATATATTTTCGCTTGATTTAAGGACTATGGTGCACCAAAGACGCTATGTATGTATAATTTTGATGAAATTTAGAATGTGTGACGGTGTTTGGTCTAGAAATATATATGCCAAATTATATCGTAATCTGTTCACATTTGGATTTAGGTCCCATATATATTTTACCTATTCATATAGTCGGCCCCGCCCGACTTTGATCCTTTCCTTACTGGTTGTTTTACTGAGCTACTCTTAACCTATCATTTGAGATTCCCCGCAGTCTCACAACATCATAACATAGGCCGATTTTACCTAAGAGAATTAGCGGGTTCCAGTGCTAAAAAATCTCAAAAATGAATTTTTTCATAATTGTTCGGGATATTTAAATTGCAATATAATTTTATCTTAAATTTTATTTACATTAGTTAAATTAAATTTTAATAGTTTATAATATTAAATATTTTTTTATTATTATTTTTTATTTTTATATTAAATATTAGAAATATTAAAACATTAAATTTTCAAAATATTTAATATTAATATAAAAATATTAAATATATAAAAAATTAAATACTATTAATACTAAACCTTCAAATTATTAAAATTATAAATACATAAATATAAAAAAAATAAATATTAAAAAATAAATATTAAAAAATAGATAACAAATAATTCAACAAATGTAAATCACACTTAAGAAAAACAAAATAATATTTAAATTGAAATCTAAAACGGCAACACTTATTATTGCACTGCTGCATGTAACAACCGTCTCCAATTTTTCCATAAATGACTAGATTTCATGTTCGGTTTTTCTCGTACGTTTTCTATATGGGATTGCCTCTCGTAAATTCTCTCTCATGTTAATACGATATTGTGGTTTGGTGGTGTGACGAGGAGGAGGAGGTACTCGTTGCATGTCAATCTCTATAGTCGGGGGTCTGTTGACTCTGTTCGAATGGAATAAACTTCACTAGTGCTGTTAATTTGCTGGTGCTAAGACGCGCACATAGTCACTCAAACAAAACAAAAAAATAATAACCCAATTAGTTCGAATTCTCTGCAAGAGAAGGGAAAACAAATTCCATAAAATATATAGAAAAAATGCATTAAACAAGATATGCAGAAAAATCAATAACAAAGCGAAAATAAAGTACAATCTTTTTTAATGATATTTTGGAATAAAATTAAAATACATAAATATACATACCATTCAATTTATATTCCATAAACGAAACGAACATTAACATTACATTTTTTTCGAACGAATATCAAACAACAACCGAAGAAAACAAACTTTTTTATGATCATTGGATTTAAACACTGTTTTTTTTTATAAGTGGTGAGTGTTGTTTTTTGTGTTTCCTTATTAGTCTTCTTGTCAATATTTGTAAATCTCAATATGTGAAATGAACTTTAAGTGTATTGTGTGATTGAAAAAAGTACAACTAAAAGATTTTTAAACCCGATTAAAATGCCATGTAATTAATAAACCAAGAGACTTTATATATTAAGCTAATAAAGGAACCTTATATTCCCTTTTGTGGTTAGCTTAATGCTGTTATTTAGAAGATACAAATCAAAAATTAATTAGTAATCATTTATTTTAAGGCCAATGAATACCACTTGTTTTATTTTAGAGGTATAAATGTTTTTTTTTAATATTCTTCATAAACAATCTGGTAATATTTTGGTTTTTGCAATCGCCAAACAAAAGCACCAATGTTGCCACTGTAATTGCATGGAATTCCAAAGTAAATATATTTGACCAAAAAATGTTATTTTGGTGGGCGCAATGTTTTCGTAAATATCGGAACAAATAATTTTTACAAAACATACTATTTATTATATTATAGTTAATATAAATTGTTGTTGTAATATTGGCACTTAGTTTTTCTCTTAAGGGTATCAGAAATGTACATCGCAAATTTTAAATAACTTTGATCACAGAAATTACCTAGATAATCTGGCAACATGTTATTCAGTTTTGTGTGTTAACTTCATATATAAACTTATATTTCGTTATAGTTGCTTGGCAAACATCTTTTAAAAAGTTTAATCAAAGGAAAATGTTGTTGTTAACTTGATTATGTCATGCATGCTAATGGGTACTTTACACGATATGTTTTGTATGGGAGAAGTGACAACTCATATGTAAAAATCATATCGTGTAAAGTACCTATACGGTCGTAAATGTAGCAAAAGCTAATTCAAAGTATTGCTATAAAACTTTAAAAACTTGATTGATCCTTCTAAGGTGTAAAATTGGCTAAGGTTCCTGAATTAAAAGGCTGCTAATATGTATGTATGGCAACTTGGTTTGATTGGTTTGGTTTGATTTGGTTATGAAAAGTTTCCATGGTGATGCCATATTTATTTAATAGCTTGTTGCTGTAGCAATATCAAAATGTTATAAATTATAAATTTATAAATTATATTATTAAAAATTATAAATTAATAATTATAAATTAAAAATTAAATTATATATTACATATTATAAGTTATAAATTGTAAATTATAAATTATAATTTAAATTATAAATTATATATTAAAAATTATTAATTATAAATTGTAATTTATAAATTGTAAATTACAAATTATAAACAATAAATTATAAATTGTAAATTATAAATTATATAAATTGTATAAATTATATAAATTATATAAATTATGTAGATTATGTAAATTATATAAATTAAATAAATAATATAAATTATGTAGATTATGTAAATTATATAATTTATATAAATTATATAAATTATATAAATTATATAAATTGTATAAATTATATAAATTATATAAATTATGTAGATTATGTAAATTATATAAATTATAAATTATGAATTATAAAATATCAATTATAAATTATAAAATATAAAACGTATTTTTTTAAATAAAAATTTGGCTTTCGTAATAAACAAAGTTCGAATATGGGTTATATCGCTCCACTCCTTCCGGTACCTCCCTCAAAAAAGTTCGAAAATGTTCGGAAATTTGTCCGCACGATAACTATTGCAGGGAATAACCGATTCGGTCCATACCTTGCTCATCGTGAAATATCTACCAGATTTAGATGAGGTTCCCATATGGACTCAATCGGTCCACTCCTTTCGGTACCACTCACACAAAATTTAGGACCTTCTCTCGAATCTCTTTGATTTTTGTTGTAACAACTTGTATTCACGGTATAAGTTTCATGATGGGCAAGTCCGTACTTCCTGAGAAACAAGCCTTAAAGGTGCAAAAACCCCCTATGACACAGTGTGTAATGGTTGGAGCGCTAGATAACTCTCGAACGGACCTTGGGATCGGTCCACAATTTGGCCTTCTTAATATTTTGTCCAAACTTATTTTAAGTTCGAAAATAAGCCATTTCGGTGTACTCCTTCAGGTACCCTCCCCCACAGAACTTCAAAAATGTTCGGATAAATTGTGCGCACGATAACTCTTGAAGGGAGTGACCGATTTGTTCCAGACAGGTACCACCAAGACAAAATTTCAAAAATGTTCGAAAAATTGTGGGCACGGTAACTCTTGAAGGGAGTAACCGAATTGGTCCATACTTTACACATCCTAATATATCTACCAGATATAGGCCAGGTTCGAATATGGACTATATTTGCTCACTTCTTCGGGTACTTCCCACACAAAATTTTGGATAAGTTCTCTTTAAGACCTCCAATCGAATCACTTTCATTTTTGTTGAAGTAACTTGCATTCGCTGTCTCATTTACGAAGGTAAAAGTTTTTTCAGGGTCAAGTCCATACTTGTTGAGCAAACAGCCCGAACAACCCCCTATGGCACCATATGTAGTGGCTGGAGATCCATTCTTTTTAGTATCTCCTCCGCAAAACTTTTGATCTTTAATCCTAATCAACATTTTTGTTGGTTCAAACGCCCAGACTGAGGGTATATCTCTGTCGGCAAAGCCGACTGATACTTTTTTACTTGTTTCAAGGCAAATCCATACTTCTTGAGAACTTCAAGGGCCACAAAAAAACATTCGATCTGCCCTTAAATGCAAGTTTCAGTTCACATAGGCTGAGGGTATATCTCTGTCGGCAAAGCCGACTGATACTTTTTTACTTGTTTTTTTTATTAATTTATTTTATTAAAAACACAGTACCTAGCCCACAGGGCCACAAAACGGTTCCAAATACAACAATAAAGTTACTACTCCGAAAAAAAAGAAAAAATGTCACTAAAATGGTATGCACGATATCTCTTGAACGTGGCAACCAATTTGGTCCAAACGTTGGATCTCCTTATATTTGTCCAAATTTACTTTAACCTCTAAAATGGCCCACATCGGTCCTCTCCTTAGAGTACCTTCCCCACAAAGGTTCAACATTTGTGTCTAAATGCAGTTTAGGGTCTTTTCGAAGATCCTTTGGAAATTTTTACCGATGCTGCTGGTTGTGGTCCTGTTTACAGCGATATTATATTTTTTTGTGGACAAGTCCATGCTTCCTCGCCTACTGGTCCAAAAGTTATACGATGAACCACTGATATGACTAGTGGGCGCGATATCAATCGAAAATATATGACTCCCAAAATAAGATTCATTTCCATAATGGACTATGTCGGTCCCTTCCTTTATGTACCTCCTCCAAAACACTCACGCAGAGAAAAAAATATTGTTGGAACAATCATATTCTAAGAACAAAATAGTGTATTTTAAAATTCTTAAAATATGTATTGTTGGCGCAACAGTATATTTTGTGTCATCATGTTCCCTAATAAAAAATATATGGTTGAAACAACAATATATATTTTCAGATTATTAAAATACACTATTTTGTTCATAGAATATGATTGTTCCAATAATATCTCTTCTCTGTGTGCTTTTGAACTTTAATCCTAATCGACATTTTTATGGACAAGTTCAAAAGTCCAAAAAGGGCCACAAAATTCTGAAAATACCCTAAATACATTCGATCTGTCCATAGATGAAGTTTTCAATTCACAAAGGCTGAAGGGAATATCTCTGTCGTATTCTGAAACAGCAATGTTCATAGATGAGAAAAAAAATCAAAAACTACACGCAGAGAAGAAATATTGTAGGGGCAATCATATTCTAAGAACAAAATAGTGTATTTTAAATATCTGATAATGTATATTGTTGTTTCAACCATATATTTTGTGTCAGGCACCATAATGAGACAAAATATATTGTTGCACTAACAATATATATTTTCAGATTTCTAAAATATACTATTTTGTTCTTAGAATATGATTGCTCCTACAATATCTATTGTCGATATCGGGATTTTGAAATAAATCGCGGCCAAAGTTCACATTTTTAGGGTTGCCTATCGAAATGGCAATAAAGAAAATGTTGTAGTAGTGAAAATCCTCTACAACATTTTCTTTAGTCCTATTTCGATAGGACTTGCCGCTTCCAAGCAAAATCCTGAAAACCTATAATAAACCTAAAAATGCGACTTCTGACGGTGATTTATTTAAAAATTCGTCGAGCGTTTTTTTCTTGTTTTTGGATTTTTTCATCTATGAACATTGCTTTTTAAGAATCCGCAAAACCTTCCTAGGTGTAAGCGGGGTTCACTTAAAGTTAGTTAAAGTGCACCCCTCATGAAATTGTTTTATAAGGAGACGATACAGTCAGTGCATTGTCCCAATTTGAACTTCTATATTTCAAAAATAGCAAAACATACGAAAATATCATAAAGGTCAATCTTGTAGAGAAGTTTTACAGCTACAATAAATTCTGTAATCGCATTTCGAAACGACTTGCGGTTTCCAGGCAAAATCGTGATAGCCTAAAAATCCCCAAAAGCAATTATAAATCAGACTCCGTGAGCAATTATAAATCAGACTCAGACATACATTTTATTTTTATTTTTAAATTTCATCTGAATAGTTTTTGGATTTTTCTGTTTGTAATTCAACTCTCTTGTCTGTCTTACGTTGCAAATTTTCTAAAATTTAAGTATATATAACGACCTATGCTATAGTATATACCTACGTATAGCAACAACCAACAATCATCCCTCCAAGCCTACATGATGCATGCAAACATCAGCAGCAAGCAACATATTACACACATGATGATGATGCTGACGATGATGATTATGGTGGTCGTAATGACGATGGTATGCAACTCAACTCTCTGAACTGCTGCTGTTGCTGTGCATTGAACCTTTTCACAAAAGTTTTTCACTTCCCATTGATGTGTTTTTTTAATTCAGCTTTTTTTTTTTTGTTTGTTGGTTCTGTGTGATTGCTACATAATGTCGGCTACTACAACACATTGGTGTTATATAGTCATTTCTTTTCCACTCTAGACAAGACGATATGGGCAAAGCTATTGGTTGTATCGTTGTTCCTCGCTTTGGCATTTTTACTATCAGTTATGGAGTAAAACAATACTACCGAGTCTCCGAGTATTGTTGTGTGTAGACGACGTTGGGGAATTTTAACGACATTCAGTTGAGCTTGAGCATATATGGTGAGGGGGAGAGGGTTGTATATTTATGCTGGCTTGCAGTTCTCCATGGAGCAGTACAAATGCTAACTCTAGCCTGACTGCCTGGAGAGTAGCGCATGCATATATAGCAGTGTACTATTTATGCAGCCAGCCCAACATAGAAGAGATTGGTGTTTGAGCTGGTGGGTCGTTGTTATGGTCTGGTCTGTTTTTTGTTCCTCATTTTGTCATTGTTGTATGTATGGCTGTTTGGCTGGCTGACTGGATTCCCAGTCTGACGACTGTTGCTGCTGCAGTTGTTGTTTGCTTGTTTGTTGTAATTGCAATGAGGCTTGTTTGACAGCATTCCACAGAAACTTTCTCACAGTCTTGGAACAAAACAAACAACAACAACATCATCAGCAACTGGCTGTGTACAAGATGTTGATATATTGCTTCTTTTCAACTCCCTCATCCCGAGCTTCTACTACAATGGCCTTCGTTACAAAGTCCAACATAGTCTGCACACCAATCTCTAGGAGGGAGTTTATGTTGCTGCTACACAAAATAAAATAAAAAAAAACACACAACATTAAGAAAAGAAGAGGCGGTTGGTTTTGCTTGGCAAAGCTACAACGTTTGGCAATTGTTTCCATGTAACTGCAAACCAAGCCAGCATCTTATAATGGCTAAAAGCGAGCGGTGCATTTTTACTGCTTATTTTTTTCTGGCTAAGTTGAGCAAGCCTTGCTTGCTTGCTGGCTAGATGATGATAGTATGTATGGGAACATTTCAGCTGGGGTTTTCACTTGGCCTCTTTGCCAGACTTTGCAATACATTTCAGTTGTTGTTGTTGTTGTATATTTCATAGGAAACAAAGTCAAGCAAAATAAAAAGAAACAAACCAAACACTTTTACAATCTCCTTTTTGGACGTCTTGCAGAAATACTGAAGAAAAAACAGCAACGTGGCTAAAAAGGCAACATTTTGTTTGTTGCTGCTTGTAAGGCAGACTTCAAAAGAGACCACCATCACCAGCAAAAACTTCATTATGGCCATTGCCATAATCATCATCATCATCATTACCAGCAACAGCTTTAATGTTTGAACATAAAGATCAGTACATACTTAAAAAATCCGTAAGGCCAGTACTTGTTGGTGGCTATACCTTTTTATGTTGTTACTATGTTTTTCGTTTCTGTCAATATTACAAAAATAAAAACCTCAAGTTTTAAGGCTTGGCATCATATTATTATTGTTTTTATTGTGTTTTTGTTCAAATTGTCAAAGTTCTGCAACAAATAATGGATTACTTTTTCTCTGGTTTGCCGTTTGTTTTTTTTTTTTCTTCTTTAATTGGAAGCTACCCTATAAGGTTATGCAAGGTAATTAGTTTAAGTCCTCCTTAAGGAAAATAGAAAAGCTATTGTGAGAAAAGAAAACTTTGTGGGCATTTTGAAGAAATCAAAGGAATACGCCCGTTATTACAACCCAGCAAAATTAAATGGGACGCGTATGCAGGGCATTTTTTAGTGGCCCGGCCTACAACTCGCTATATAGACTGACGGACATAGCTACATTGAATTTCCCGACTGAATATTAAGTTTGACTAATTATAATTTTTTCATTTGGAAATTTGAATTCCTATTATTCCATTTGTAATAAAAAACTTTCCATCTAAAATTTGAATTGTTATTCAATTTTACAAATTGAAACTACAATGTCCATAGATGAAAAAATAAAAAAAAAACAAAAAATCCCCGGAGCCGTTATTAAATAAATCGCTGTCAAAGTTCACATTTTTAGGTTTTTTTTAGATTTTCACGATTTTGCTGGGAAACCGCAAGCCCTATTAAAATGGAACTAAAGAAAATATTGTAGCAGTGTTGTATACATCTAAAAAATGCTAAAACCTAGGGAAAAATTACGAAAGCCAAACTTGTAGAGAATTTTCACAGCAATAAGATTTTCTCCAGTCCCATTTCGATAAGACTTACCGTTTTTAAGCAAATCGTGAAAACCTAACAAAAAAACCTAAAAATTCTATAACTCAAAAATGGTAAAACCTAGGAAAAACTCATGACGGTCAGTCCTCTAGAAAATTTTCACAGCTACAACATTTTCTTTAGCCCCATTCCGATAGGACTAGCGGTTTCCAAGCGATATCGCGAAAACCTAAAAATGTGAACTTTGATCGCGATTTATTTAAAAAATGTTTTCTTTGTTTTTGGATTTTTCTCATCTATGAAAATTGTAGTTTCGGAATTTAAAAAGCGCTCTGGCGATTTTTTTTTTTTGATTTTACGATTTGATTTTTCGTCTATGAAAAAATTTTCAGAATCCGCAAAAAACTTTTCAGGTGTAAGCTCCTTTCATTTATAGTTGTTTCAAGAGCACCGTGAAAAAGAATATTTCGAAATACAAATGGAATATTGCTTCGAATTCCAAATTGAATGGAATTTTCAAACATGAAATGAAATTATTCAGTTTACAAATGTTGGAGTCGTTCTAATTTAAAGTAAGTTTTTTATTCAAACTAAAAATTTATAACAAAAAAAATATATATATAAATAATAATAATATAAATAATAATAAAAAGTTATATTTATAAAAAAAAATTAAAAAAAAAATATTAACTATAATAACAATAAATAATAGTGAATAAATAAGAAGTAATAAATAACAAATAATAAATAAAAACTTAACAAATAAAATATAATTAAATAAAAAATAGTAAAAAATAAGAAATAAAAGTAACGGTTCCAAATACACGCTATACATTAACTACTCACTAATAGAAAAGAATAATATAGTAAATAATAAATAACAACTAATTATATAGTAAATAATAAAAAATAAAAAAAAATATTACAAATATATTAAAAATAAAAACAAAATAATATTATTATAAAAATATATAAACAATAAAAATTATAAAAATAAAAATAATAATATGTTAATACAAATAATTAAAATAATAATAATAATAATTTGGGTGCCACCGTGGTGCAATGGTATGCACGCCCGCCTTGCACGCAGAAGGTCGGGGGTTCGATTCCCCGGCCAAGCAACACCAAACATTTTTCAACGGTGGCAAAATACCCCTCAGTAATATTGGCGACATTTCCTGAGTATTTCAGCCTTGAAAAACTTCTCCACAAGTGGTGTCTTAAGACACGCCGTTCGGACTCGGCGATAAACAGCAGGTCCCATATCATTGAGCTAAATATGAATCGGGGTGCACTCATTGATATGAGAGAAGTCTCCCTTGTCCGTATGGGATGTTGTGGAACAATGTTTTTTTAATAATAATAATAATAATAATAATAATAATAATAATAATAATAATAATAATAATAATAATAATAATAATAATAATAATAATAATAATAATAATAATAATAATAATAATAATAATAAAAATAATAATATTAATAATAACAATATTAATAATAACAATATTAATAATAATAATAATAAAAATAATAAAATAATAATAATAATAATAGTAATAATAATAATTGTGATAAAATAGTAAATAAAAAATAACAACTAACAGAAAATTATAAATAATAATATAACTAATAAATTTAATTTCAATTACATTAACCTCTAGCCCATAGGGCCATGAGCGGTTCCCAAAACACCTATGTATACATACGTTAAACTACTCACAAATAAAAAAAAATAATATTGTAAATAATAAATACAAAATAATTATATAGTAAATAATAAAAAATAAGTAATAAAAAACAAACAAAAAATTATTAAAAATAAATACAAAATAATAATAATATTATTATTATAAAATATAAACAATAAAAATTAGAAAAGTAACAAATAATGACATGGTAATACAACTATTGAAAATAATAATAATAAAATATTACTTTTTTAATTTTTGTTATAATTTTTAATTTTTTGTTTATTTTTTTATTTATTTATTTTTTTATTTATATTATTATCAAAAATGAACAGAAAATTATTAAAAAAATAATAATAAAAAGTCAAAATATGTTTTTTGCGCCGAAGATGGGAAAAGGCTTTCATGCATTCACGTTGAGTCGTTACACATCGTGTTATGTCGGGCTCGATCTTCATACCGACTAAAAACCTAACTCGTTAACACACAGAATTTCAGTAACCTCGGCACCACTTCGTATTACTTCGAGGTGGCTCCAAGGTCAATGTGACCTTCATTAGTTTTACTTCCCGCTTTCTCCTCCTTATCTACCATTGTTTGCGCTATCCAGCTCTTTTTGTTGGTTCTCAAAGGGCCTACACAATATTATGCAACTGCGATTTTCTCCACTACGTTTGAGGGTTATATTGCGCCTGTTTGTTGTTCTACAACTGTTATGAGTTTAGACCATGTAATGTGTACTCTGCGTCATCTAGTGTCCCATCTTCCTCATACAGACAGAGGGGGAGTAGCATTTTTCTTGTTTGACCAATATTTCCGCAAATACCCATGTCCGGAGAGCAAATGCTTTAGGCAGTAATTAACGTATCCATGTTTCCTTATGTGGAAAAATACCCCTCAGTAATGATGGTGACATTTTCTGAGTATTTCAGTCATGTAAAACTTCTCTACACGTGGTGTCTTAAGACACGCCATTTGGACTCAGCAGTAGGTCCCATATCATTGCGCTAATATAAATCTGGGTGCACTCATTGATATGAGAGAAGTCTCCCTTGTCCCTTCTGGGATGTTTGTGGAACAGTTATTATATATTATGTTTCCTTAATATCCATTTACTTACGCTACATATCCTTAATATCTATGTGCTTACGCTTGAGATATCGCTGTACAAATGCCATAAGTTTTGCCCTTCCACCTTGTCTGTTTTTTTACAAAAGTCGCATTTAGTATTTAGTCAAGGTATTTAGCTACATCTTGGGAACTTTTTGCTTCATAGATTTTTTGTTGATCCTCTGCCATTAAGTTCATGGAACCCTGCCGGCTATCATTTATATTGCATGTCCCGAAATTGTTCTGTATGCAGATGAAGCTATTAGTAATTTCTTTCCTCTGTACTTTGTGGAAAGATTCCGTCTCCGCACATACGTCGTGGTGCTTAATGTGAGTACCTACTTTGGGGTCTACCTCACAGTGCCCTTAATACCGGGTGAATATAATGCGTCTACCAACGTCACGCACATAATGTACGAGTACCAATTCGCTTACACGTATTTGGACGTGATCACCTGCTTGATTAGGAGTGGAGCCCATCTACACTCTTGTCTTTCTTTGGTTCAGGCACCCGGTTGAAATGCAACTCTATATTTGCTCTCCAGCTCCCCTCTCCCCGCGATTTAGGTCACAAGGATTTTGTTATCGAGTTGTATACCAAAATAGGTGACAGCTTTCTGAGTGCGGATAACGATATCGTTTACCCGCATATCAACTTCTGCTGGGATATGCTTTCTTGGCAATAGCACTAGCTCGGTTTTGTGCATGGCTAATTCTAACCTATGTGTCGGTAATCAAGCTCTGGTTCGGATCATTAATTGTCTCAGTTTACGATGATCATCTGAATTCCAGTTGCAAGAACCAAAAACGTGTTATCGGACAAATATATTTCTAGAATTTCGTTGTAAATTATGTTCCAGAGGTAAGAAACTGTTTTGTACCCTCGCTTGTATTATACGTCAGCATCCTTTCACTTAGGTAACTCATGGCTATCTTCAAGTTATATACAGGAACTTGTAATATTGTCTTCATTGCAAGTAGCACGTCTGTCCATCTTAGGATATTAAATTAGTTTTTTTTTTACGTCAAGAGTGGCAAGTAGTACATCGGTCTGCTAAAGTTATGTCTCCGTTGGGCTGGAGAGAACACGTCGACAACTTCCTTTATAGCGCTAATGATCGACTTTACTGACCTACAATTATGTGGTATCTTCGATAGACTACCTATCAAGCGTATAGGTTCTTGTAGACAATTTCAGGTGTATTTCTTATTTGTTTTATTTGATGGAAACGAAATGGAAGTGGTACCTTTTATACATAAAATGTTACCAGATGAAAAGTAGTTAAAAATAATATAAAGTAAAATCCCATGCTTTGTAAAATCTCTCAATTTTGTTGAACTCGCTTCAACAACTGCAGTTGGATCTCCTTTACCATAACTAATAAGAACCAGCTGTTGCTATTTCCACGAAGAAGGGAAGATTCCTTCTAGCAAACAACGGTTGTACACTTTGAATAGTATGTCCGATTGTACTTCAACTATCTCTCTGAGAACATCTGCTGGGACTCCGTCAGGTCCACGAACCTCATTATTATATTTAGGTATGTGCTGAAAACCGAATCGACTCGATTTGCAAAATCAAAATGGTATATAATCGGAGTGCATTTGATGATATATATAGTTTTGCTTCGCAAACGCCCCTTACTTATTTGAATAATATTTTTCAAATCGATTTTCAATTTCATTAAAATACACTCCACGTCAGTAGAATAGAACACCTACTTTTCTGTTAATGTTAGCTTATTTATTCCCGAAGCGAATGAATCTGCGTTTTTAATCTTGTAGGAATTTAAAGCCTATGATGTTCCGTATCAATCACAGAATGAATTATGTTTCTAGCTTTTCGCGAAATGATTTTCTGATCATTTTTCCGATAGTACTATGAAAAATAGGCATTTATTTTCGGTCATCAGGATAGAACAGTCATTTTATTTTCGCGAATTGTGGAGATATTAACGCCGAATTTTCTATCAGTCGATAAAGCGGGGCTTTCTAATCATTTTTCACCAATGAAACCATATAAATAATTCCGCGGACGCCTAAATAACAGAGTAAACGGGTTTAAATTGACAGATAATAGAAACATCTCGGAATATCAATAAGAGTCGCGCAGCTATGTCATATTTCTTCACAATAAGATAGAATATGACAAAGACAACCTCGACAAAAACAATCGAGTGCTTCGGATGCTGACAAGATGGAACATTTTCAAAATAAGTATGAAAAACGTCAAAATTTCTTATAAATCCTTGATGTTTTGTTCAATAAAATGAGTTTTCCGCGAACAAGTCTTCCGATTAAAGGTTTGGAAATATGCTCCACATTTTGAGGAAGATAATCTGATATGAAAACATCCGCTGTTTTTATACACTGAGCGAAATTTCAGTACTTTTTAAAAGCAACTTACGCAACCTAACACCTCAATTTCCATGTACACAGTCATTCCCGCGAAAACGGGGCTTTTACATGCGAGTTCAGTTAAAAAAACGACTAATTTGTAAAATCCGGTATGGAGAGCATAACCTGGTCCATTATTATTGGAACATAACAGTATTGAGAACAGTCGCGTACGCCGAAATAAGAACACATATAAAATGCAAAGTCCAAAGGGTGTGTTCAATTTGAAAAATGTGCTAAAATTTCCCTCAGTGTATTAAAATAGCGGATGTTTTCATATCAGATTATCTTCCTCTAAATGTGGAGCACATGTCCAAACCTTTAAACGGCTGACTTGTTCGCGGAAAAATCATTTTATTGAGAAAAAATCGAGGTTTTTATAAGAAATTTTGACGTTTTTGATACTGATTTTGAAAATATTACATCTTTTCAGCATCCGAAGCACTCGATTGTATCCGTCGAGGTTGTGTGTGCTATTCTATCTTAGTTTGAAGAAATATGACATAACTGCGCGACTCTTACTGATATTCCGAGATATTTCTATTATCTGTCAATTTAAACCCGTTTACGCTGTTATTTCGGCGTCCGCGGAATTATTTATATGGTTTTATTGGTGAAAAATGATAAGAAAGTCGCGCTTTATCGACTGAAAGAAAATTCTGCGTTAATATCTCCACAATTCACGAAAATAAAATGACTGTTCTATCCTGATGACCGAAAGTAAATGCCTATTTTTCAAAGTACTATCGGAAAAATGATCAGAAAATCATTTCGTGAGAAGCTAGAAACATAATTTTTTCTGTGATTGATACGGAACATCATAGGCTTTAAATTCCTACAAGATTAAAATCGTAGATTCATTCGTTTTGGGATAAATACGCTAACATTAACAAAAATTTAGGTGTTCTATTCTACTGACGTGGAGTGTATTTATCAAAATTATATACAATTTCGATTTAAGTCAAAACGAGTCGAATCGTTTTCCATCACATGCCTAATAATTTTCTTGACGCAATTTGTTGGGTTCTCCACTTCATTTGCGTGGTACAATGTATTTACAATATTTTCCATTGTTTCGTCGACCATTTCTTACGTAGGAGGACTCCCAATTTCTTCATAACGATTTTATAACCAAGTCCAAATGGATCTCGGTTTATATCTTCTATAAGTTCTTCCCATTTTCGTCTGTTTGCTTTCTTGTGCAGCAAGTTGTCGCAGCATGTTCTATTATTGTGGGACCTCTACGTTTGGCTCTAATAAATTTCCTCCGTTTGAGACAGTCTCGTCTCAATTCGGCAACTTGGTTGTTCCATCAATATAAAGTTTTTTCTCAAGACCCGCTTCTTTTGCTTTGCCATTGACTTATTATGTCCTTTGATGATGTTTTCCATGGTTTTATTTTCCAACTCCGAAGCACTCCCCTCTGGTAGCAATGATTGGATTTGCCTGTCTATTTCGAATTTTTCGGTCTTCATCCTTTACTTCTCGACTTTTCTCACTCTCGTTTTTTTTTTTTGTTATTTCTCATTTTTTTTCCGACAGAAAACTTAGGTCTGTCCATGTTCTCTAATCCGTTGCTTTGGTCAAAATTCAACTCTTTGAAATAACAAATTATATGTATGTGACAGTCTAAAGTGGCCATTGCTATAATGCATTGGTGCCGTGCTTCTATAATGACTTTGCTGTGGTTGTTGTAGGTTTTTTTTGTATATATTTTCCCCATTGCATGCAATAAACAAAACAATTGTAGACTTTGTACACACTCTGACTTTATGTAAATGTTGTCTGTATGTATGTGATTTAATTTTTGTATGTATGTAATAATAATAATGACGTTTGTTGTTGGGTGGCGCTGTGCTGTGCGGTGATATTCGACAAAACAAGCGGCGACGGGGTCACTTCACTTAAAATGAGTGGGATTCAGATTGAAATCTTTGGTTTTTTTCTTACGTTTTGGATTTTAAATATTATGGGAACCATAAGTTGAAAAACAACAACATTAAGCAGAACTTTGGAATTTCTTTATTCAAAAATAATTGATTTTCAAATGAGAACAACCAACGTTCGAAGCAAACAGACAGACAACCAGAAATCCAATCCCACAGTAGAGACACGTTGCATGAATTGCAAAGAACTTTAAGAGACCCACGTACTATTTGTTGTTCACCGAATACAAAAAAACCAGTCGTTGTTGGGTTGGTTGGTTGCTATGTGTTCGTTCAGAGGGCATAGTCATTAGAATTGCATTTTTTACGGTTTGAAAAAAAAAAATCCAAATCTATATCAATTGATTTCTAAGCATTTGCGGTTGGTATGAATGTACATACATACTAAGTATGTAGGAAGTGCAATTGAATTCTTAGAATGTTATCCAAGTTACAACGTTGCCGCCGCCTCTAAGTCATCAATTATTTATGAAACAATTTTTGAACCCCTACTCACATTTCTCCGTTAAAACTAAATGAAGCATTGTGTATTTTGTGACATTTTTTAATGATAAAAAATAAATATAAACGAAAGGCTTTGTATCATATACAAATATACAAAACCCATTTATAAACAAGCGGCAGAAATGACAGAAAATTCTTATGACTAAACACTAATGACTCTGATATTTAAATAAAAATAGGAATATAAATAAAAAGAAAAACAACCATTTGTTTTAAAAATAGCACATTATTATTATTATGTAAAATATATAAGGTGCTAATTTTAATTTTCCATTTAAAAAAAATTGCAAACATCATGGCTATTTTTTTCGCTGTTATCACCCACAGCAAACACCCTCCATCCCCCCAACAGATTTCTGCCAGAAATTCTCCATTCTCATAATAATAATTATCACTGAAGCGCGCATTATTTGCCTGTCTGTTATCATCTCTCCCTCTGTCTGTATCTCTTTGCGCTAAGAAGTCATCGTCTCTATTACATTTACGTCGTCTTCTTTACTATACAAATATGCAATTACAATAGACAATTTCGAAAAATTTTAATAAAAGTTTAGTAGTGAGTACTCACTCACTAATAGTACTTTACAATAAACATTATACACTTCATAATACAATCACCCAGCGAGTGAGCCAACGTGCGCATTGACATGGGGCTCTTTCTTTCTTTGATTCTCTCTCTAGATGTGAATTTCGAACACAAAAAATACAGTGTGTATTCGCCATAACAAGACAATGAGGTAAACAGGCAATGAGAGATAGAGAGCGAGTCAAAGTTCGTAGTGCGAACAAAGTGCGTAGCAGCTGCTAATGACAGATGTTAATGTTTTAGGTTACACATCAATGGGGGTATGTGGTGGGCATATATTGTGTATTTTTTATCTCTCTGTCTCTCGGTAAATCAACATTTAATGAGGTTCAAAAAAAGATGCCAGATTGTCATAACCTACAGCAATATGTGGTACACATTATAACTTGGAATGGACAGTGGGGGTACCGTTATATGGTTACTACGCTAAAACGTTTCTTTCTTTGCTAGGATACCAAAAGTAATAAAACTCGTACTGACCAGCATCGTATCCCTGTCAACCTAACATAAAGGAACGTAATACGATCAGTACAGGAAAACCCGAGGCAAATTGCGGTCATATTAAATCTGAATTTAAGGAATAGTTTAGGAAATAATTTTATTTTTATAGAAATCATTCCAATCATAATTTCAATAAAACAATAAGCCACATTTGGGATGTCAGAAAGTAGCAATGCAGAGGTCTATATAAATACTGGTCGCCCAGACTAGTATTTTTTTCTCAAACCTAGAGAGCAACTTCATAATTTGCATCCCGATTCTTTTGATATTTATGCTGTTGGTATATTTTTTATCAAAGACGACCAGATGAACAAACTTCGCGAATAATTATAAATATTCCAGATCACACCGAAACAATGTAAGAGAAGACAACTACGATGAACAAGGTATTGATGAAGAATCTGAACTTAATTTACGTACTTTTTTCGGCTTAAGGATGATAGTGGATGGCTTCGTAAAAGCCTCATGTGCTTCGGTATAGAAGATATAATGTTAATACTAACAGAAGTGATTACTTCCGACAACTCGTGATGTTATTCAATCTTTGAAGAAGTGAAGAAGTTGATTTACTGCAAAATGATAACGACCTTCTAAAGTCTGGCGAATGCAAAATTCTTAATTATTACCTCAGAACGTTAATTCCACAGTAAAACAATGGATTTGGATTTGCCATGATCTGAGGATGCATGGCTGTAAATGAGTCGGAAACACTCAGATTTATATATAAAGGGTGTTTGTTTTTTTAAGCCCGATAGAACTTGAAATTGTAAAAAATAACACAAAAAATTAAATTGTAATCAAATTTTGTTTTTATTCGAAAGATCAATACGTTCTTGACGAAGTGCATTCCGGACGTCAAATTTTTGGCCACTTTTTCCACAATGCTGGCCTCCAAGGCATCAATTGTTGCTGGTTTATCAGCATAAACCAGTGACTTCACGTAGCCCCACAGGAAATAATCGAGAGGTGTCAAATCGCACGGCCTTGGAGGCCAATTGACAGGTCCACTTCTCGAAATCAACTTATCGCCAAATTTTGATTTCAATAAGTCGATTGTTGCGTTCGCCGTATGGCACGTAACACCATCCTGTTGAAACCACATCTCCTCCGGATCAATGTCATCCATATTTTCAAACAAAAAATCTTTGATCATGGTGCGGTAACGATCTCCATTGACCGTAACGCGAGCTCCGGCCTCATTTTTGAAGAAATAAGGTCCGATGATGCCACCAGCGTGAAAACCGCACCATACTGTGCATTTTTCTGGATGTAATGGAGTCTGTAGGGTCTCTTGTGGATTGGTCTCACTCCATATGCGGCAATTTTGCTTATTAACAAACCCGTTAAGCCAAAAATGCGTCTCATCGCTGAACACAATTTTACGATAAAACAACGGGTCAGCAGTTGGCAATGCTCTAGAGCCCAATCGGCGAATCGACGACTGATTTTCAAAGTAAATTTGGATAATTTCGTAGCGTTGTTCAAGCGTGAGTCTATTCATGATGATTTGTCAGAGTATACTGAAACAAATAAAAAAAAGTTTCATCAAAATTTAATTTTTTGTGTTACTTTTTACAATTTAAAGTTCTATCTAGCTTAAAAAACACCCTGTATTTTAAGAGACAGCTAGCTCTGTGAAAAACTGTCTGGTAATGGAGAAAATACCATACTTCTCTGAGATATTGATCTGTATCATTCGTCAATGTTGGTGAAGCCGTTGCATCTTTATAATGTGAAAAATAGTTAGGACATTCCCCACAGTCCCCAGGCCTCATTGTTATTGTTAAAGCGCGGCGTGAAAAAGCGGCAGTTTACATCCGTTTCAGCGCTAAAGTACAATTTTATTCAGGTCAAGTCTATACTTCCTGATATAATATCCCAAAATCTATAAATAACACTGTCCGCACAAACTCACATGACGGATGAGCTTCCGACTTGAGTGTCCGATTTGGCTGAGTGTCAGTTAAAGTCATTTAACAAATCCGAATGAGCTTTGCGGGGCTGTCGAAGGCTGCTTTATAAACGACAGAAAGCTGATAGGTGTCGATCTGCATACCTTAGGTCTTCTGCAGGATTTGCCGCAGGGCAAATATTTGGTAAATGGTGGATTTGCCAGGTCTAAAGCCACATTGGTATGGTCCAATTGTTTCGTTGACCATAGGCTTTAGTCGGTCGCACAATATCCCTGACACTATCTTGTAGGCAATAGGGAGAAAAGTTATGCTTCTGTAGTTAGAGCATGCAGTCTTGTCTCCTTTCTTTTGGACGGGACACAAGATGCTCACATTCCAATCGTCGGGTACGCATTCTTCGTGCTAGATGGTGCTAACTAGCTGATGCATACACCTTATCAGCGTGTCCCTCCGGTTAGGAACAGCTCGGCTGGTAGGCCATCGGCTCCTGCTGCCTTATTATTCTTCTGCCGGTTTATTACTGTTTTTAACTAATCTTGGCAGTGTGACATATATCAATTCCATCTTCTGGGATTGGATCTGTGGTATCTTCGTCGTCTACTATTGGATACCAACAGTTTGGAAAAGGACTCTTTCCATATTTTAAGCACACTATCTGTATCAGTTCCCAAATTACCTTGCTGGTGCCTACAGGAGGATGTTCCTGTATCAAAGCCATATGTTTGATGTTTCACTCTTTGGTAGATCTTTCGGACTTCATTCTGTCTCTTGTACGTCTCGATTTTTATACCCTCCACCATAGGATGGGGGTATATTAAGTTTGTCACTACGTTTGTAACTACTGGAAATAATCATTGTAGACCCACCAAAGTATATATATTCTTGATCAGCGTGCAATTCTACATCGATATAGCCATGTCCGTCCGTCTGTCCGTCTGTCTGTCTGTCCGTCTGTCCGTCTGTCCGTCTGTGGAAATCACTCTAGCGTCCGAACGGATTGACGTAGGTTGATGAAATTTTGGGAAAATATGTTATATTTACGTAGGACTTTTGGTATTGAAAGCGGGCTATGTAGGTCCACGCTTTCGTACAGCCCCCATACAAAATGACGCGTGACGCGTCGTCGTTTTAAGGAATTTTTAAGATATTTGGCCCATTTTACCACCGAATTGGTTGTAATTTGGTACTTTGTGTCTCCAGAGGCCAAGAAATATTCCTACCAAAGTTGGGTTATATAGGTCCACGTTTTCGTATAGCCCCCATATAAGGCCCCATATAAAGTACGCGTCATTTTAATATATTTTGAATGTATCAGACCCATTTGACCACAAAATTGGTTGTAATTTAGTATTTTGTGTCCTCAGAGGCCAGAAAACATTCTTACCAAAGTTGGGTTATATAGGTCCACGTTTTGGTATAGCCCCCATATAAGGCCCCATATAAAGTACGCGTCATTTTAATATATTTTGAATGTATTAGACCCATTTGACCAAAGAATCGGTTGTAACTTTGTATTTTGTGTTTCCAGAGGCTAAGAAACATTTCTACCATAAAATGTTTATATAGGTCCACGTGTTGATATAGCCCCCATAATACAATATCTCCCGATTTTCGATATTTTGAACGTTTTAGCCTCATTATCACACCGATATGGCTGAAATTTGGTATTTAGTCTTCTTTAGGCGTATAAAACTTTCCCCCAGAAATTTGTAGGTATAGGTCCACGCCATCATATAGCCCCCATAGAACGGTACCTTCCAAATTTCGGTATTTTGAAGGTTGTGACCACATTAATCCACCGAAATGGCTGAAATTTGTGGTGGAGGGTATAAAAAGTTCGGTCCGACCGAACTTAACGCTTTTCTTACTTGTTTCAGACTACCGCTTTTCCATTTTTGTCTTTTTCCTGCGGAAAAGACGCTTTTCTCCTTTTTTCCCGATACCCACTCGTGCGCTACGGGTTGCAACTGATTGTAAAGTAGCCCTATATGCCGCATTGCTTTCAGAACGACACTCCTGATCATACCATGAATTCCTTGGTGGAGGTCTCTGGTATCCAAGTATGGATTTTGCGGCTGTTTGCATGGAGTGGGCAATATTTTGCCATTGTGCTGATATGTTATCGGGACGAGGAGTGCTTTCATTAAACAATTGGGCTAGTTGAGTGGAATATGCTGGTGCTATATGCTGTGTTTGCAGCCTACCGATGTCCAACTTCCGCGTTGTATCTGTTCGTAATTTATTTGTAACGTTTAGACGGGTACGCACCTTTGCTGCAACAAGGTTGTGGCCCGAGTCTATGTTTGCACCTCGGAACGATCATACAGCCAACTCGCTTAATGTCTTCCATGTATCACAACGTTATGAATTTGATTTCTGATCTGGAGAAAGCCAGGTGCCCTTATGAATATCGAGATGTTTAAATTTGGTGCTGCTAACTACATCTGCGAAGTCTATCAGCATCATACCATTGTCAGAAGTTTCACAGTTTCTTTCCAATTTTGGCATTTAAATCGCCTAAAATAGTTTTAATGTCATGTTGAAGAATTTAGCTTTTATCCGTATTGTAGCAAGTCTTTCATTCACTGGGGTGAAGCCGGAGACCAAATGTTTTAACCTCCGACCAACTACAAATCCGCAACCAAACTCATGTTTTGTGTCATGGCTGCTATAATACAGTGCGTCACCTTTAGGTATTGATGTGACGTCTTTTCCAATCCATCGTATTTCATGTACATCTGCCAGCGTGTAATCTGCACCTATGAAGAGTGCGAACATTCCTGATTTAGATACGCAATTCATGGTCCTTAAGACGTTTGCGTGGGTCGCCAACTTTAGAGGTGGTTGTTTTTCTTTTCTTTCGTTTTTTTTTTATAAAATGCTGCCTTTTTAGGGTTAGGGAGGGTTACGCCCAAAACCCACATGTTAGCTCACTACCTTGAACGGGTGTTAAAGGCAGATCACCAGGTGACACCAGAGAAGTCAGTGTCCACTTGAGATGAATGGGGGACCAAGAAAAATCCTGGGCCTGTCCATGTTAAAGCCGGTCCACAGTGTGATAGAAAACCAAAAATGAGAAGACACGTGTCTCGCCGTTTTTCCCTATCTCATCAACTTTCGCGGTTATAGGCCTCCAAAGATTTGGTGCTTTGATGTCAAAAGGGTCATTTAGTCAGGACTATATCTTCCAAACCGTTAGGAAATTTGAATTTATCTCGGAGGCAAAGTTGTAGCTCTTGTCTTAAAGAACGAAAATTGTTAACACATATAAACCATCAAGCTTCATCTGCAAGGTCAAAATCGCCATGGTCAAATTTCTTTTAAAATGTTTTCTCAAGTGTTTTTATACAGCTTTCAACCCGATCAAAATTGAAACAAACAACCAACTAGAAAAATGTACCTTAGATCTTAATAAACAACTTTCTAGAACATACGAACTCTGTAGAAACGGATCTTAATGGTCAAAATAGCAAAACAATTGCGATTTTTATCCTCTTTTATAGGATTCTGCTCCATAGATTTTAAACCGTTCAAAATTCACGAAAACAATCAACCACAATAGCGTAGCCAAGGCATCAATAAACAACTTTCTGGAACATGCGAAATGCCTATGAAGGGTCCTTAAGGGTAAAAATAGCAAAAATCTTTTGAAAATATCCAATTTTTATAATTTTTTCTCCGACTCTGGTCCAAAGATACGCAGCCGCCCAAAAATTAAGGATACCGTCGACCACAAAAATGTACCTAAGATGTCAATAAACAACTTTTTAGAACATATGAAGATTCTAGGAACGATTCTTCAAGCTCAAAATTAAAATATTTTAGATCATTCTTTCCTGTTCAGGTCCGTAAATAACAAACCTTTCAAATTTCCTTGAGTTTTTAACAGTTTGTTATTTCCAAACCTGAGCAGGGGGAATGCTAAAAAAATGTAATTGTTCATGAGGCCTATAACAGCGAAAGTTGGTGAGATCGGGAAAAACGGCGAGGCACGTGTATTCTCATTTTTGGTGTTCTATCACACTGCGGTGTCAGAATAGGGTTAATAATTTTCGTGTTGCACAGTGTTATAAGCGAATATTGATCCCTCAGGATCACCCAAAATGAGTTAATTGGAGAAAACATTCCAAAACAAATTTTTCTTCTAAAAGCAGAGTAGGTCTGCAATAAAATAATGTTTGTGTATAAATTCCCATAACACGTCCCGATGTGACCTCCTCTACTTGATTTTGATTTTTTTCATTCGAAGTTTTGCCTTTCCCCATTAAAAAATTGTTTCAGCGAATTATTATTTACATTATTTATTAACATCGATTATGTTATTTTATCCGACATCGATTTTAAGTCTCAAGGAGTCCAATCTATAAAAGTTTCAAAACGATCCGAGAAATAGCATTTAGAAAGATTCAGATATAAATATTCTGGATTTTTGTAGCGTATAGACCATCTTTGAACTTGAGCCATGGTTCTATGATTTCTGACTTGGACGGACTTGTTTAAATTTATTTCAAATTATCTGAATTGAATTTCGCCCAAACATATTTGGTAACTAATGCTAGTATTTCCATATAGTCTCATTAGCCATAAAGATAGGTTATAATAAAATGATAAGATTTATTTTACTTGTTTTTAATGACCTTGTTTTTCAATAAAAATACCAACTATTTAATTTAAGGCCTGGCAACTACCTGACTACAATATAGGGTTGGTTGTTTACAAACAATCGCTATCCAAGGCATACCTCTCTTGGATACGCCATTGACAAAAGTTGTTTGATTTCCTCTCTCTCTCCCTTGTTTTTTTGCCTGTGTCTGTTCTCCCAGCAACCCTACACATTTTCGAAATTATCCTTAAAATGCACGAGAGAATTTTGTTATCTTCTGGATAGTTCTCATCAACGCTGGGTATTTCTTAATGAAAAATAACAGATACAACGCGACAACAAGCGACAGAGAGCCATAGTTTGAATGAGAGTGAGCGGCTGTGGGCAACATTTACTCTGGCATTCGCTTAGGAAAAACCAGGCAGCCAGCAGCAAGTATATATTTTTCCATACAACAAATGTTCGTCATTTGTAAAAGTGAACGGCATCGTGTGGTATCGACTAAAATAAACGCCGCGTGTATTTTTCCCAAAAGAAGATTTTTGTTCTTCTCTACACTCTACAAGCTACCACTCATTCACTTAAAGTTAATTAAATTTATATAATACATATTATATTTTAACAAACTAACAATAGAACAAGAAGATGTTTTACTATAAATCAACAACAACAATCTAAAGTGCAACGCTATCTTTACGGTAATTTGAAAAAATTAAAAATATTTTTATTATATGGTTGATGATAAGAAGAAAGTGGTATAGATACCAACCAACCAGACCAAAATGTGATAAAAACAGTGTGACTGGCATATAAAGAAAATATGTTTTGAAAAACATGTTTAGTATAAAAGTAAACTTTTTACTTGAAACAACAATTTGTAGGAAAATGTAAAAAAACTTAAAGAAAAATCAATAATTTTCCCAACCTCTTTTGGGGGTAAAATGCATATCTTTCCACATTTTCTTTTGGATATCTCATCATCATAATGAAGCAACGGCATCAGCAGCAACAGCAGGAGGTTATGGTGGTTGTAACTGAAATTTTGTGTACATATTTGTATTATATATAATGGTGTCTAGTGCGCGTGATTTGAATTGTAGTGAATTTTTGTCGAATTTTACAGCTCTCTCGGAAATTTTGGGAGAGAGCATTTCTCCTGATACAACCAAATCGAAAAAGAGAATTTTTTCTTCATACCCCCCAACTAAAAATAATCACTTTTGTCATTGAATTGAAGTGTTGTTTTCTTCCATATTGAAAAAAAATTAAAACGGAAATTTAAGTACTTTGAACAAAAAACGCAATATGTGGAATTTTTCGCCCAGGCGTGTGCAATTTCAATTTTACTGTAATTAAGTTTGAATGACTTGGAATATTTTTCAAATGCATATCTTTATCATTTAATAAGAATTGTTTACCAACAAATATCTAGTCGGGTTATTTAATGTTATTAAACAATTGTTGATGACGCCACAAAAAACAATAAAAAAAATGTCTATCAAAGTTCTGAGAACTGTAAGTGAGAGTGTACTCCTTATCAAAACTATGGACAATTTTCATAATATTTTCGCGGAACTATGGTTCGAGAAATGAAACAAAGTTTCCATATGCTCCAGAGTTGTTCATGTGGTAACGTGCCGAAAATCACCAATTTTGAACGTTCTTTCTGAAGACTCCCATAAAATATATAATATAATATTACCCATGAACTTTATATCAAAGAGTGCAATCGGATACTATTTTAAAGCAATAATGACATGACCTTTATCCGAAAGACGTGTTGAACATAATACGACATCATCTCTGGAGCGCTTTTACATTAGTGAACTACTCGGCAAATGAAAGCCATTAAGCACATCGATGAAGTATGATGTTACCTTGCTTGCACCCGGCAAGTTTAACATTGCACCAGTATGTCATCTATGGCATCAACTATCTCCAAAATCAAGAAACTGCTGGACCAAAAGCTCTTTTCAATGCCAACCCGGCAGTCTCGAAAATATATTCGAGAAATGAAGCCAAAGTCCAAAGCGATTGCATGTTTCCTTATGACAATGTGGTACAAAATCATCAATTGCTGGAATAAGTCTGGTTTACACGAGCATTAACTTATTTTGTTTTTATTTTTGTTTGAAATTTTCACAGAAATGTCTTCGTGTACCCTAGCCCGGAGGTTAAGATCTACACCTTTGGACAGTTTCAAAACCGGCTACTCTATCATAGTCCCTTCTTCGGACAATTTCTCCAAGCGGTTCTTCGGAAATTTCCTCCACATAAAGCATACATTATTGTGTTCAGAACAATAAGACATACCTACTGGTCTGGTGGTAAAAATTTCAAAGAAATGTCGCATGTAAACCCGCATTAAGCCTTAAAAGTTTTCTCAACTATATATCTGCGATCTTTTAATCACAAAATGAATATGAGCTTTTGAGCCCTTTGTCATCATTTGTTCAATGAATGGATTTCTCCAACAATTTAACTTCTTCAAATCAAATCTGGATTACTTGCTCTTTAAGCAGTTTTAGGTTGGGCCTATTCTTCAATTTATTTCTTCTAAATCCAATTCAATAAGAAACATGCCGGCGGCTTCTTATGTAGTTCCTATTTCCCTCCTCCTTTTTCAACCGGTCTGGCACCGGAGCTTCATTTTATTTCTTCTAAATCCAATTCAATTTGAAACATGCCGACGGCTTCTTGCTAAATGCCGCTTGCAAAGTTACTTCGAAAAATTTCTGGTTCTCATTTCCCTCCTTTTCAACCGGTCTGGCACCGGAGCTTCGTTTCGAGAATTTTCTGGTTTTCAAATGGATTTTAAATGGACTTCTCGATTTTTCCGCAAATAGCAAACGAAAGACGGATTCCAAAAGCTGCGGTATCAAATCGAGATGGGACCACCTATTGAATTGAAACATTTCCATTTCCTATTGACTACAATAAGTGAAGAAGAACCAGTAAGGAAAGGATCAAAGTCGGGCGGGGCCGACTATATGATAACCTACACCACTGTGAATAGGTAAAATGTATATGGGAGCTAAATCCAAATGTGAACAGATTACGATATAATTTGTTCTAGACCAAACACCGTCACACATTCCAAATTTCATCAAAATTAGACATACATAGCGTTTTTGGTGCATTAAATACCTTAAATCGGGCGAAAAAATATATGGGAGCTATATCCAAAACCGAACCGATTTCGATAAAATTTGGCACACTTACATATTTCTAGACCAAATTCCATCACACATTCCATATTTCATTGAGATCGGACATATATAACGTCTTTCGTGCACCAAATATCAAAAATCGGCCGAAAATTTATATGGGAGCTATATCCAAATCTGAACCGATTTTGATATAATTTGGCACACTTATTTCTAGACCAAATTCCGTAACACATTCCAAATATCATTGAGATCGGACATATATAACGTCTTTCGTGCACCAAATATCAAAAATCGGCCGAAAATTTATATGGGAGCTATATCCAAATCTGGACCGATTTTGATATAATTTGGCACATTTATCTATAGACCTAATTCCGTAACACATTCCAAATTTCATCGAAATTGGACTGATACAGCGTGTTTGGTGCATCAAATACCTCAAATCGGCCGAAAATATATATGGGAGCTATATCCAAATCTGAACCGTTTTTCACCAAAAGCAATAACGTTCTTCATTTGGCTAAAAAAATGATCTTCCCCAATTTTCAGCCAAATCGAGCAATAAATGCGACCTGTACGTTGCGAACGGACGGACGGACGGACATGCATAAATCGACTCAGAAAGTAGATCTACGCATATCCCTAGAAGGAACTATCTGTCCATCTCTTTTCCTTAGGCATGTTACATACAAATGCACTAACACATAATACCCTTACCACAGGGTGGTGTAGGGTATAAAAATTTACAAGAAGCTGTAACGAAGAATATCATCAACTGCAGCCAATCTCTGTCTAGCTCTAAAACAAAATTGTTATCCTGAGTCCACTTAAAACCTCCAGCTAGACTTGTATAGTTTTCCACAATAACGAACAAAGAACTTCATCAAACCACGGTGGGACCAATTCGATTGAAAAGCCAAACTAAGGATGGGTCATTTCGATTTTAACAATTCCGATACCGAGAGAGGGAAGCCGCAGCCAATCTCTGTCAAGCTCTATGCTGAATCTAATAAGCAATAGGACTACTATAACTCTAAACATGTTAAAACGGGCTTAATTTTGGATGGGTCGAACTTGTTATACCCTCCGACCGAACTTTTTATAACGTAAATTATATTGAAACCCGATTTCAGTTATTTCGGTTGTATAACGTGGCTTAAACCTTTAAAATTTCCAAAAAATTGGGAGGTATCGGTCTTTGGGAGGTCATATAAAAACATGGACCTACACCGACAAATCTCGACTTGAATATTTTAGACCCCCAGGGGAGACTAAATGCCAAATTTTAGCATATTTGTTGACTAATGTGGTTAAAATCTTGAAAATGCCGAACATGAACAACCAAATTCCCAAAATCGAGAGGTGCCATTCCGTGGGAACTATATAAAAACTTGGACCTATAACAACAATTCTCTGCAGGAAAGTTTATTTACGCCCCACGAAAACTTAATATCAAATTTCAACCATGTTGGTGGGATAACGAAGCTACAGCCTTCAAAATACTGAAAAACGGGCGGTAAACCTATACCGTCAATTCTCAGAAGGAATATTTTAGACCCTCAAGGGAGACTAAGTACTAAATTTCAGTTATTTCGGTTAATTAACGTGGCTAATAACTTCAAAATACCGAACATCGGGTGGTACCGTTCTTTGGGGGCTATATCAAAACGTGGACCTGTACCAGCCATTATCTGTAGAAATGTTTAAGACACTCCAGATCATTTTGGTTGAATATTGCGATGAATATTGAATATTAAAGATCAGTTGGTACCGCTCTTTGGGGGCTACAACGACAAGTGGACCTGTATCGGCCATTCTCTGCAGGAATGTTTCAGACACCCCCGGGAAGAATAGATACCAATATTTAGCTATTTCAATTGAATAATGTGACAAAAAGCTTCAAAAGTCCAAGATACGGAGGTACCGTTCTTGGGGTGCTATATGAAAATGTGGACCTGTATCAGCCATTCTCTGTTGGAATGTTTAAGACACCACCCCTGGGAGGTAAATACCAAATTTTAGCCATTTTGGTTAATTAATTAACCAAAAAGCTTAAAAAATATCAAAGATGTGGAGATACCGCTCTATGGGGGCTGCATAAAAAGGTGTACCTAGAAATGATTTCTACCCGCAACGATGTCTATGTGCCAAATTTAAGTCATTTGCTGCATACGAATTGGCAATTGGCTCCGGACTCCATGTGAAAGCATCATGGTGGAGACTGTGTAAGATTTGAACACAGTCTCCATGATGCTTTCAGCAATGAGGAAGAGATCAGCTAAAATGTGAAATAGTACATTAAATGTTTTTTTTTTTACTATAGACCGATTTTAGCTCACTCTTTTCAGAAAGTATCGGTTTTTTGCTGTTCCAAAACCTATCATTCGCCTCTGCAATAGCCAAAATTACACTTACCATCACTAACTGAGACTATATCTATACTATATTGCGCCTCCGATTCATTCAATCGAAACGCTATCGTTCAAAAACCTTTAAACATGTCTTTATACTGTAATCGTTTACTTAAGTCTTTGTGTCTATATCACATTTGTTATCTTATCGCATCTATTTATCTTACACTTTTTCTTATAGGCTTACTTTTTTTCTTATCTCCAAATATCCTTTCATTACTGACTTGTTTTTCTATTTTTTTTCTTTCTTTCATTGCAGTTTGAATTCCTTGTAATAAAAAACGCTAAAGCAAACACAACAACAACAACGCCAGACTTACAGTCATCCATTTTACGTAAACAAGAAGATAACAATAACAAAAACAATTATGAAAATGCCTGCAGATTTAGCAACAGAATTACGGCCATCACAGCCATTATATCCCACACCGTTTAATGGTATTTTCAATTTCCCTCCAAGATTTCTGTCAAATTCCACAGCGATAATAACATCGTCATCATCAACAAATCGCGACGAAACGGATAATAATACCCATAACGATTTCTTACAAATTGCCCAACTAAAGCCACGTTATGCCATGGATGATAGATTCCATCGTGAAGATGAACGTCTAAAGACATTCGAAAATTGGCCATTGGATTTTTTGGATCGCAATGAGCTGGCCCGTTCCGGTATGTTCTATATGGGCGAATCGGATAAAACCAAATGTTACTTTTGTGAGGTGGAAATTGGCCGTTGGGAACGTGAAGATCAACCTGTACCTGAACATCTGCGCTGGTCGCCCAATTGCCCCTTGTTAAGGAGGCGCACAACAAATAATGTGCCCATTAATGCTGAGCTCTTAGAGCGTATCCTACCCGCCCCTAGCTATGACATTTGTGGAGCAAATGATATTGAAATACGACGAAATGCATTTCCCGAAGGCACCATTTCAGCCCAAGTAATGGGTGATATACCACCTGCTTCACCATTGGCCATGGCTGCAGGCGTTAGTAGTAGCAGTAGTGGTGGTGGTGTGGGTGCTGGTGGTGTAACGTTTTTCCCCGATGTACCGGAATATGCCATTGAAACGGCCCGTTTAAGATCCTTTGCCGAATGGCCGCGAAACATGAAACAAAGACCTGAACAATTGGCTGAGGCTGGTTTCTTCTACACCGGTGTAGGTGATCGTGTCAAGTGTTTCAGTTGTGGTGGTGGCCTTAAGGATTGGGACGATGATGATGAACCCTGGGAACAACATGCCTTGTGGATGAACAAATGTCGCTTTGTTAAATTGATGAAGGGTGATGCATTTATTGAGGCGGTGGCAAATAAATTTATGAAGAATACTCCACCAGCCAACAGCAGTAAAACTCCAACACCATCATCTGGTTCATCCTCGGAATCGTCTTTGTCATCATCATCCGATGAGGAGGGGGAGTCCTTGTCTCTAACCCCAGCAGAAGAGGGTGCTCAAGGTCCAGCGGCAAAAGTATCCTCATCAATACCCAAACCATGCTCCAACGAACAATTGGCCGCCGTTGCCGCTCCTTTGGAACCCAAAAAGCCTTGCTCTACAATACCCGAAGAAAAGTTGTGCAAAATCTGCTATGCCGACGAATACAACACAGCGTTTTTACCCTGTGGTCATGTTGTGGCTTGTGCCAAGTGCGCCTCGTCGGTTACAAAGTGTCCCATGTGTCGCAAGCCCTTTGCCGATGTAATGCGTGTTTATTTCTCTTAGATTCCAAACAGCTGCAGCAGCAACAACAACCACAACAAGAAATAGATCTCACATTAATGTGTAGAAGCTGTAAAAAGTTACCAACTCTAAGAATAACTTGTGTCCTCTTGATTTGTAATGATGTAAATACTAATTTTATAATAACCTGCCTTTGTACTAAATTTGTTCTAATCAAACGGGTTTAACGGCCAGTTGAGATTTGTATTAATGAGCCACTGAAACAACAGTTCAGCCAACCAGTATAAGTCTTAACTGGCCGTTAAATTCGAAGCATGTAAGGAAAAAAGAAACTCTTGTTTTTATAAAATTAAGTAATGCATGGAAAGGATGAAAGGAAGGAAAAAATGTGAAAATTATCATTAAGTGGGATTTCGTTTGGAAGATGCAAAACAGTGAGATGAAAGGGGCAAGGAAACTTATTTAATACTAAGCCCCATTGCGAACGAAATCCCTGAGGATTGCATAGCCAGCTGTGCAAATTCTCCAATTTATATTTAATCAGGCAACGCCATTGAAGAAAAAAACACAGAAAACAAAAACAATTCAAAAAATCACAAAAACATACTTGTTTCGATTTATTATCTATCTGTAATAATACTATTAAGTCCTTTGTTGTAGTAACTAAACATAGAGCTGTAATATACTATATATACATAAATATAAATAAAAAACTTTTCCATTTATTTTAAACTTAGTTTATCAACAAAATTTACTCTTTACCCTTGAATTGAAAAGAAATCTATAAAAGAAACCCCACCTCCCTCGCCACATTACCAAGGACTGTTTTCTAAATGTTTACAAGGAGATGACTTGAATGTTATATTTGATATGTGATCTGAATTTTATTTTTTTTTTCTTGTTTTAAACACACAACACAATACACATTTGTTAATTTTTGCTAAATATTTTGAAAACAGTCTTTGACCAAACCTTACATTTTTTACCGTTTTGACTCTGTTCTAAATATTTAACCAATTAATCGCCTACCTATTTTTCTCCTTTATACCAAACCAACGACTGTTATACATACATAATAATTATTTATATAACAAAAAAAAAACAGATATCACCAATTCCTTTTTTATTAAAAAAAAATAGTAAACCTAAAACTGAACATAGTTTTGATGTACTAAAACAACAAATTTCATATTTTTTACATCATGAAATATATAAATTGAAAATTTATTAATTAATAACTCTTTTTTAAAAAATAATAAATGAAATAATGTGCAGAAAAAAAACATTGTTGTGTTTTAATTGAAAAGGCGTCGGATATGTAGATCATATTGTAGATTATACAAGAGTAAGGTCAAATGGCTGCATCAACAATAATTCTGAAGTTAGTTGAACAATCTTCATGGTACAGTGCAGGGCAAGGCATTTTTTCGGCGATGAAAAATTTCGGCTAGAGAAAACTTTTCTATATGTGGTGTAGTACTATGTTCGCACAGTGCAAAATATGGGGAGTTTTAGTGGACGTTTAAGCAAATTTGAAAGTACATGAAATTAATTATAATTTTATTAAAATGACAACATAGCTCTCGGTGCTCTTGAAGCAACTTTAAATGGAAGGTGCTTACACCTGAGAAGTTTTTGCGGATTCTAAAACTACAATGCTCATAGATGAGAAAAATCAAAAAAAAAAAAAAAAAATCGCCGGAGCGCTTTTTAAAAAATCCCGTTTCAAGTTGACAGTTTTAGATTTTCACGAGTTTGCTTGCAAAACGCAAGTCCTATCGAAATGGGACAAAAGAAAATATTGTAGCTATGAAAATTCTCTTTAAGATTGACCTTGATGATAATTTCGTAGGTTTTACTGTTATTGAGATATAGAAGTTCAAATTGGGACAACGCATTGACTGTATCGCTACCTTATAAAACAAGTTCATACATGGTGCGCCTTAACTAGCTTTAAGTGAGAACCGCTTGCACCAGGGAAGTTTTTGCGGATTTTGAGACAACAATGTTCATAAGTGAGAAAAATCCAAAAACAAGATAAAATCGGTTTAGGGATTTTTAAATAAATCGCGGTCAAACTTCACATTTTTATACTTCAGCCTTTAGGCTAAAGAGGGCATTTACACTTTGATACGACAAAAAATGTGTCTCATCGAAATAATGGTCTTAGACCCCAAGTATGTTTGTACGATATCCGTTTCAGACAATTTTGAGTAGATCTAGCAATGTCCGTCCGTCTGTCGGTCTGTCTGGCTGGTGCGCACGATAACTCTCGAACGGATCAATCGATTCGGTTCAAATTTTGGGTATCGAAATATTTTGTCGAAGATGGGCCATATAGGTCCACTCATTCAGGTACCTCCCCCACAAATGTTCAAAAATTGCCGCAAAACTTGTGCGCACGATAACTCATGTAGGGAATAACCGATTTGGTCCATACTTTGCACATCGTGTAATTTCAACCAAACTTAGATTGGGTTCTAATATGGACTCAATCGGTCTACTCCTTCGGGTACCTCCCACACAAAATTTCGGAAAAGTTCAGTTTAGGACCTGGTCTCGAATCGCTTTGATTTTTGTTTACGCAAGATGTATTCGCTGTCCTCTATACTACGCTGTAAGTTTCATTAGGGGCAAGTCCATACTTCCTGAGAAAATAGCCTGAAAGTTACAAAAAACCCTATGACACCGTGTGTAGTGGTTGCAGCGCAAGATAACTCTCGAACGGATCTGCCGATTCGGTCCAAAATTTGGCTTTCGTAATATTTTGTCCAAACTTAGTTCAAGTTCAAAGATGGATTATATCGGTCCACTCCTTCAGGTACCTCCCCCACAGAAGTTTGAAAATGTTCGGAAAAAATGTGGGCACGATAACTCTTGATGGGAGTGACCGATTTGGTCCATACTTTACACATTCTCATAATATCTACCAGATATAGATCAGGTTCGAATATGGACTATATTTGTCCACTCCATCCCGTACCTCCCACACAAAATTTTGGATAAGTTCACTTTACGACCTTCTATTGAATCACTTTGATTTTTGTTGAAGCAACTTACATTCGCTGCCTCAATTACGATGGTAAAAGTTGTTTCAGGGTCAAGTCCATACTTCTTGAGAAAACAGCCCGAAGGGTGTAAAAACCCCCTATGGCACCCCCATGGTCTATGTCGGTCCATTCCTTTAAGTACCTTTTCAGCAAAATTTTTGAACTTTAATCCTAATCAACATTTTTGTCGGTTCATACGAGACCAAAAATTTGAAACCCCCTAAATACATAAGTTTTTTGTGAAAAAAAGTGTTTCAATTTGCACAGGCCGAGGGTATATCTCTGTCGGCAAAGCCTACTGATACTTTTTTACTTGTTAGGTTTATTTTAGATTTTCGCGATTTTGTTTGGAAACCGCAAGTCCTATCGAAATGGGGCTAAAGAAAATGTTGTAGCTGTGAAAATTCTCTAGAGGATTGACCGTTATGTTTTGTTCATAGGTTTTACCATTTGTATACCCTCCACCATAGTATGGAGGGTATATTAAGTTTGTCATTCCGTTTGTAACACATCGAACTAATCTTTTGCGACCCTATAAAGTATATATATTCTTGATCAGGATAAAATTCTAAGACGATCTAGCCATGTCCGTCTGTTGTAATCACTCTAGCGTCCGCAATAATTGAGATAGAGTGCTGAAAATTTGCACGCGAGGGTCTTTTTTCCATAGGCAGGTCAAGTTCGAAGATGGGCTATATCGGTCCACTCTTTGGTATAGCCCCCATATAACGGTACCTCCGGATTTGAGGTATTTTGACGTTCTTCGCCACATTTGCTGACCGAATTAGCTATAATTTGGCACTTAGGGTTCCTAGTGATCAACAAACTTATATCCCAAAGGATATGGGCGTAGGTCCATGTTTTGGTATAGTCCCCATATAACTGTACCTCCCGATTTTCGGTATTTTGAGAATTTTAGACACAATTTTCAACCGAACTATCTGCAATTTGACATTTGTGTTTCTCAGTGGTCATGAAACATCTCCACGAAACATCGTCAACATAGGTCCATGTTTTGGTATAGCCCCATTTATCGGTACCTCCCGATTTTCGGTATTTTGAGAATTTTAGCTACTATTTTTAACCGAACTAGCTGTAATTTGCCATTTGAGGTTCTCAGTGGTCATGAAACATCTCCACCAAACATCGTCAACATAGGTCCATGTTTTGGTATAGCCCCCATATAACGGTACCTCCCGATTTTCGGTATTTTGAGCATTTTAGTTACAATTTTTAACCGAACTAGCTGTAATTTGCTATTTGAGGTTCTCAGTGGTCATGAAACATCCCCACCAAACATCGTCAACATAGGTCCATGTTTTGGTATAGCCCCCATATAACGGTACCTCCCAATTTCGGTATTTTGATAATTTTAGCTACAGTTTTTAACCGAAATAACTGTAATTTGACATTTGAAGTTCTCAGTGGCCATAAAACATCTCCAACGAAACATCGTCAACATAGGTCCATGTTTTGGTATAGCCCCCATATAACGGTATCTCCCGATTTTCGGTATTTTGAGAATTTTAGCTGCAATTTTTAACCGAACTAGTTGTAATGATCGGTATTTTGAGAATTTTAGCTACAATTTTGTCTATTCAAAAATAATCGTCAATACAGGTCCATGTTTTGGTATATCCCCCCATATAACTGTACCTCCCGATTTTCGGGAATTTTCAGTGGTCACGAAATTTCTTCGCTAAAATTCGTCGACATGGATCCATTTTTGAGGGTCTACATTGTTTTGATGAAACTACCCTCAATTTTTAGATTAGATTAGATAACACTGTGCAACAAAATGGAGGTGAAGGTCTGGTGCATGGAAAATTCCTCTTGGGGAAGAAAGGCCTTGGTGAGTATATTATGGACCCCGAAGGACAGATCCGCCGTGAGTCGAACTTCCGCGTTATGGCGTGATGAAATTTTTGTTAGAGACCCTGTGGCCATCAGGAATTAGCTTTATATCTTTGTTCACTGTTGCTTAAGTGCTCTACAAAAACAACAAACAAAGATATAATGCTAATGCATGATGGCTTACAGGGTCTCTTGCAAAAACTTCATCACGCTATAACGCGGAAGTTCGACTCACGGCGCATCTGTCCTTCGGGGTTTTTAATATACACACACCAAGGGCTTTCATCTCCAAAAGGAATTATCTCTGCCCCAACATTTGTGTTCACAGAGTAATTTAAGCAATAGTGGGAGGCAGTAGGAGTCTATCCATTGTCGAAAAGTTGTTCCACCTAAAATTGTAAAAGGACCCTATTTATTCCATTTTAATTAAGACTATTTTATGGTGGAGGGTATAAAAAGTTCGGCCCTGTCGAACTTAACGACTTTTTACTTTTTTATTTTGTCTTCGAAATTTTGATTTTAACTTCGAATTATACCGCGAGTTTTTAATATTTTTGACTACAAATTGCACATCCATAGAATTTGACCTGTTCTTTCTTCGAATCAAATTAGAAAACTCGCGTTATTAAAAGTTCAAAAATAGACTTTTTGCCTAAAAACCTGTCCAAATTACCTATAGTGCACTGTGCGCATATTTGTGGGTGAGGTTTACTTAAATAAATTTTGTACATTTTTAAAAATGGTTAAATTTGATTTTTTTATCTTCCAAAACATATTTCCTTCCGCGCATTGCAGTCTTTTAGCCTGTATATTGGTCTTGAGCGGCTTAAATATGGCAAATCCCAGGATTTATTTTGGTCCCTCTTTGATCTCAAGTGGACACTAACCTACCGTGGTGTCATCTAGGGAGCTACCTTCAACACCCGTTAAAGGTAGTCAGCTAACATGTGCCGCGCATTTACCCATAAGAACGATAAAAACTTGTTTTGTACTATGAAAACATGAAGAAAAAGAAAAACAAACCCCTCTAAAGTTGACGACCTTCGCAAACCTTTTAAGGATCTTGATCTACAGTTTGCACAATGGCGGATGTACTTGGTAAGTACAATGCTGATATTATATGTGTTCGTTTACCGTAATTCGTATAAAAGCAAAGTTATTTAACATCATCTGCGCTCATGCCCCGACCGAAAAGAAAGAAAGCAAAGGATAATGCTAAAATTTAAAGGTAACATCCGACAACGGAATGAGGCTGGCCGATTTTGCAGCGCAAAAAGCATGGTTGTTATTGTTGTAGCAGCATGGAACCTACGTAGAAGCATACAAGTATGTTAAGGAAACCGAATCGTCTCGATTTGCAGAATAGAAATGGTTGGTATATATTCCGGGTGCCTTTGACAACACTAGAAATGCAAACAACTTCTAATGGGCATTTTCTCAAAGTACATATTGAGACTACAAAAACCTTAATTGGGTTTTATGTTTTTAGATCGGGTTTAGATTTTATGGCCTCATCTAAACCGACCTAAAATGAGCCTTTTTTCCAGCGATCGGACCGTTATCTCCGAAACTAATAAGAATTTTGCTTTGCAGTCTTCAGCAATATTGTAGCCCTAAAGTAGTAGAACATATGTGTCAAACATATGAACAAGGAAAAACTGCATCTAGCGCATTAAACTCGTTAAAATATAGAAAAGTTTACATAATTTTTGAAATTCTGGTCAGTAACAACTAAACTGTTGGGAGTTGAAACAAGTAACCATTCTAAAAATTTTCCAAATAATGTGACCATCAATTCTTCAGAACATTCTGAAACTCTAAAATGGTTATTTTACAAAACTTATTTCAAACAATGTTCACACAGGCTGTTTATTCTCATGTTGGGGATTTCAATGAATTATTGAAATATTCACCCAAATTGTTGTTGAAAAAGTTGCTATAAACAAGGCGATAGAGGCATTTTAAAACAATATAATGTTCTAAAGAGTTGTGTATTACATTCCAGAGAATATTTTCCCAAAACGTAACATTAAGAAGAATTTAACATTTTGGGAGATACGCTGCGAAATATACACAAATTAGAGAATATTTAGATCTATATATATAAAAATGGTGTAAAAAATGTATAGTAATTCATAAAATTAGAACGGCTAGACCGATTTCTGTAAAAATTTTTGTCAGTTATTCGCATTTTCGAGGAGAAGGTCTTTGCGGAAGAAAATTTTGGAAAATCCCTCTGGAAAAGTCGGAAAATTGGAAAAATCGAAAATTGAGTTTTTGTATGAAATTTTATTCCTTAATAGCGAGACGAAGTTCGCCGGGTCCGCTAGTATATTATAAAATTTGAGGCAATAAATGCAGATTTTCGAGTTCACTATTCCCTTAAATATGTTCTTCTTGCTCTTATCTACAAGTTTGCTGCAGATGTCAAAACAAGATTCGTATTGTTTCAGAGATACAGCCCCGATTTGTTTTAAAAATTCGATCTTTAACCATGTTTAGATGAGGCCATAAAAACCGAAACCGATCTAAGAAAACAAAACCCAAATATGGTTTTTGCCTATTGGTCCTCTACTTTCATAAAATTCTGGACAGAAGTTGTTTGCACGCGATTGGCTCGAAAATGTTGCACAGTGTAATATATGTATATCGTCACTTTAAATGCCTGAAGACATATCTCCAAAAAATCGAAATTAGTTTTTTGATTGAATCTAATACATAAATCTAAAGGGTCGATTATCGATAGCAATTATCGTTGAGTGAAGTTGCCAGTTGTAAGTTATTTTCAATTGCAGTGAATATTTTCGAAGAAACAAGAAGTAAAATTAAAAGGAAAAAACAATTGTTGATTATTTGCATGATTAATTATTTTTGTGTATCAAAAATATGGTGAAAATAACAACAAAACAACAGTTTGAAATACTACACCTTTTTCAGATGTACATAATTCGAAACATTTTAGTTGTAATTCGTAACATTTCATTTGTAATTCGTGAATTCTATTATATTATTATTATTCCATTTGTAATTCGAAACATTCCATTTGTAATTCGAATTATTCCATTCGTAGTACGAATTATTCCATTGGAAATTCGTATTATTCCATTTGAAATTCGAATTATTCCATTTGTAATTCGGATTATTTCATTTGTAAATCGAATCATTCCATTTGTAGTCCGAATATTCAATTTGTAATTCGAATTGTTTTATTTGAAATTACACATGAAATCATTCGAATTACAAATGGAATAATTCGCACTACAAATGGAATAATTCGAATTACAAATAGAGCAATTCGAATTACAAATGGAATAATTCAAATTTCAAATTTTTTAATAAAAAAAACTCCTGAAGAAGTTGGAAAAAGACCAACGAAACGTTGAGTTAAATATGAAATAAATTAGTTTTATTTATTCCATAAAAAACAACTGACCGAATAAACCCGGTGGAAACACTTTTCATTAAATAAATATATAATACACGGTCATAATACTCAAAAACAAATGGAATATTTCGAAATGAAAATGGAATAATTCGAATTACAAATGGAATTCTCGAATTACAAATGAAATGTTATGAATTGCAAATAGAATTCTCGAATTACAATTAAAATAATTCGAATTACATCTGAGAAAGGTGTAATCGATAAATTGAGTGCAAATCCAATGTGCACATGGGTTCCATCTATACGGCTGACTACACCAGGGCATTTCGTTTTTAAACAAAAATTGCTTTTGTTTTTTCGTAGTATATAATTTTTTATCAAATAAAAAATGCAAACTATGACATTTGAACGCATACGACTACGCCAACCGAAATAAGGGTGATAATTCACATTTGATTGAATATTTTGGAAAACATGAATGAAAATTCGTTACATTTTCAATTTGAATGTTTCCATATCATTCCACTTAATGGATAATTTCTCGCAGAAAGTAGAATTGTTGCAAAAATGTTTGGGATATGGAAATTCATTGAAAAAGGAGAAGCTGTTTCAATCTTTTGTTTTTGAAATCTAAGAAACACATGTTTATTAGGGCTTTATTTTTTGTTTTCAAATTTAACAAAATATCACACTCAGCATTTATGCTAACGAGGGTATATACACTTTCATACGGGCAAAATCGTCGAAATAATGGTTTTGGACCCCAAGTATGTTTGGACGAAATGTGTTTCAGACAATTTGGAGTTGATTTAGCCATATCCGTCCGTCTGTCTGGCTGGCTGGAGCGCACGATAACTTTCGAAGGGATCAACGGATTCGGTCGGTTTTCGTAATATTTTGTCCTAACTTAGTTTAAGTTCGGAGACGAATTATATCGGCCCTCTCCTTCCGGTTCCTCCCCCCCAAAACTTCGGAAATGTTCGGAATATTTGTGCGCACAATAACTCTAGAAGGGAGTAACCGATTTAGTCCCTACTTTCCACATCGTGAAATTTCTACTATACTTAGATGAGGTTCCAATATGGACCCAATCCACTTCTTCGAGTACCTCCCACACAAAATTTTGGAAAAGTTCACCTTAGGACCTGCTCTTGAATCGCTTTGATTTTTGTTGTAGCAACTTCTATTCACTGTCTTCTATACGATAGTACAACTTTCATTAGGGGCAACTCCATACTTCCTGAGAAAATAGCCTGAATGGTGCAAAAAAAACCCCTATGACACCGTATATAGTGGTTGGAGCGCAGGATAGCTCTTGAACGGATCTGCCTACTCGGTCCAAAATTTGGCCTTCGTAATATTTTGTCCAAACTTAGCTTAAGTTCAGTCCACTCCTTCAGGTACCTCCTCCCAAGAGTTCAAAAATGTTCGGAAAAATTGTTTACATGATGACTCTTGATGGTACTGACCGATTTGATCCATACCTTACACATCGCAGTATATCTACCAAATATATATCAAGTTCGAATATGGACTATATTTGTCCACTCCTTCGGGTACTTCCTACATAAAATTTTGGATAAGTTCATTTTAAGAACTCTCTGGAATCACTTTGATTTTTGTTGAAGCAACTTTAATCCGCTGCCTCAATTACGACGGTAAACGTTTTTTCAGGTGCAAGTCCATATTTCTTGAGAAAACAGCCCGAAAGGTGTAAAAACCCTCTATGACACAATGTAGTGGCTGGAGAGGACGACAACTCTCGACACAAATACTGAGTTGATCCACACTTTTCATATCGTAATATTTCTTCGAATATTAGATGAAATACGAAGGTGGTGCTTGTAGATCCATTCCTTCCGGTACCTCCCCCACAAAAAATCGAAAATATTAGCTAAAATAGTACGAATGATATCTCTCTCAAACCGGTTAAGGGTCTGTGCGAGGATCCCTTGAAAAAGTTTACCTAGTGGTCCTGTTTACAGCGATATCATATTTTTCGTAGGCAAGAACATGCTTCCTGATATAATGGTCCAAAACCTGTGAATTATAAGGTGACCAACTGAAACGACAGGTTGTCGCGATATCTTTTGAGGGGAATGACACCCAAAATAAGACGTACTTTCAAAATGGAATATGTCGGTCCATTCTTTTCGATACCTTCCCAGCAAAAATTTTTGAGATTTCAATTCACACAGGCTGAGGGTATATATCTGTCGGCAAAGCCGACTGATCCTTTTTTACTTGTTTCCCCCAAAAAATATATATCCCTAATTTGTTTGGGTTTTTTTAAGCTTGCAGACCTAAGTTGAGTAAATAAAAATCGTTTTATTTCATTTATCCCGACGTTTCGTCAATTTTTGTTGACATCTTCAGGGGATGCGTCTATTTAATTAAAAACATTGCATTACATCAAATTCTTCATGTTAATTTATACAACTTACAATAAATTAGATAAAGTTTACATGACGAAAGTCAGTGCACAAATTTAAATTATGGTAAAGCCTTAATTTATTTTAACGGCTACTTAAAAAACTAGTATCACAGGCAATTATGTATATTGCAATTCTGTAGATAACGCTTATATTATTGGTGTCTTCTCTGAGGTTCATTGTTTTGTTTATTTTCTGCTGTATCCGTAAGCTTTCTATTGTATATCTTTGTTCTCTTTATCAAGAATTTTGACATTTGCAAAATCTGCTTTGCGGCCAGTTTTGGCAATATGTTGCGCCCGTGCTGTTTTCTTCGTTCCCTTTTCATATATCCCTAATGTACATCGAAATTAGAATTTAATTTTTAAAATGTATGGAATTTGACACTAACGTTGCAACCCAGTTCAGTCAGCTGGGTATTGCTGTTACCTTATATTGTTCTACCATGATGTTTTGAGTAGAACCAAATGTGAGTTCAAGCTTTGTTTTGTATATTTTTGTAAAATATGAAAATAAGTGCAATTATTCCAAATTATTTTTATACCCTACACCACTATGTGGTAAGGGGTATTATGTCTTTGTGCATTTGTATGTAACGTGCAAAAGGAAGCGAGATAGACATATAGTTCCTTTGAGGGATATACATAGAATCACTTTCTGAGTCGATTTATGCATGTCCGTCCGTCTGTCCATGTATTTTTGTTTGCAGCCTAAATTGGGGACTACAATTTTTTTAGCAATGGGAAGAACGCTATTGCTTTTGGTGAAAATCAGTTCAGATTTGGATATAGCTCTCATATATATTTTCGCCCGATTTGGCGTATTTGATGCACCAAACACGCTATATACGTCCAATTTTGATAAAATTTTGTTTGTGTGACTGAATTCGGTCTACAAAAGTGTGCCAAATTATATCGAAATCGGCAGATTTGGATATAACTCCCATATATGTTTTCGGCCGATTTCACGTATCTCTTGTACCACATACGCTATATATGCCCGATTTCGATGAAATTTAGAATGTGTGACTGAATTCGGTCTAGAAATAAATGTGCCAACTTATATCGAAATCGGTTCTGATTTGGTTATAGCTCCCATATATATTTTCGCCCGATTTCACGTATTTGCTGCACCAAACACGCTATATACGTCCGATTTTGATGAAATTTGGAATGTTTGACTGAGTTCGGTCTAGAAATAAGTGTCCCAAATAATATCGAAATCGGTTCAGATTTGGATATAGCTTCCATATATATATATATATATATATATATATATATGAAGAAAAGACAAAATTTTTTAGTTTTCCATAAAAAAAAAAATTAAAAATTTTTTTTTAAGCTACATGAATGATTTTTGGTACATACATTGGTAATAAAATCCCATTCTTAAATCTGTTCGAGATACTAATTTTGGTTGTTGCGCGCAAAAGTTATGGCGGTTTCAATTCTGATAAAAAGAAAAAAATCTTTAAAAGACTCTAATCATTATATTGAGAAACTCTCTTAATTAGGGGCTCCCTACATACTATATGGTTACTGAGATCCCATAACTTTAGTGAAAAAGTTGTAAATTTTCGCGGAAATTAGGAAAGCATTCAAAACAATTGGTAGTTTACAACTTGTTCTAATAAAATTCAAGCTGTTTATGCATCTGAAAAATATATAAAAAATATGTACGTAATCTAAACATCGCGAAGATTCAAATGATACCAAAACTATACAAATCCGTTTAGCGGTTTGCATATTATAGCAAAAAACAAAAAATATATTGAGGAAATTTATAAAATTTTTGTAAGAGAAAATATTTATTAAAATTTATTTTGTGAGTTAGTTGAACAAATTGTAAGAAAAATAGGTCGGAGTTTTTCTTCTATTTTAGTTAAATTTCACGCAATAAATCACATTTTTTATTCTAATCACTTCTCGAAAACACGCTAACATCTAGCAGAAGATATGGATATCTTTCAAATAAATGTTGGGTTCCTTTAAATGGGGTATAATCTTGGAATAAAATTGTATCGGGTAATGTTCATTTTGAAATGCGTGTAAATCGCGAAATCCTCAAAATCACTTGATGCGCATGCGGTTTACCAAAACAGCGAATTCTTCTCTTTTAATTTGTACACATTTGCCAGGATTTACTTTGGCCGCTAAGATGTAGCATCGTCTGCAGTTTAGTGTGCAACAAACTGTATAACGCTTATATTTTGCACAAAGAGCATACACTTTTTATGCGCATCCGATTTCACTATCAACCGTGAAAAAATACATCGATCTAAACATATTTCAATAAAATCCATCAAGAACCGTGGATGTAGCATCACACAGTATTTTTTGGATAAATCGGATACAGCTCCCATGCCACTAAATTTTTCAAACCGCTGTTTTCGCACAAACGCGAGTGATGATTCACTTTCTTCATTGAAATGGAAACGATCCACATAAAACGCGAATTAGTCAGCGATATTTTGAAAAACATTTTTTGCAAATTTTTCAATTTTTGCAGTAGCCATTTCCGCCGTTCTAGTAGATGAATTTTTACGATCTGTGATTCATATGATCCGGATCGTCGAAAAACTAAAATATCGCGGGGTACCAGCACACTCAAAACGATATTGTAAATACTGTACCCAAAAAATAGGTTTTTTAGAAAAAATATCGCACTAGATTTTGGCCTTTGGCAGTAGATTACTCTGCTGCTGTGTGGGCTACATACTTAATATACATATCAGATTATGCGAAATCGCGAGTTCTTTAGTCCTATAATTGGTTTTTCGAAATATCCGAATGCGCGTCCCAGCTACATAAAAAATACAAAAAACACCTGAAATCCGGCTTCAAAATGTCAGCATCCATAAAAGGTGGATGCAGTGGAAATTTTGGAAAGTGATACATTAGAAGTGTAATCTTCATTTTGTATTCTCCTACTTTTACTTTGGACAGATGTCCGTCATTTGAATGGTTCAATCAGAAATCGAATAGCAATGTAAAAAACCTGTTTAGATTCAACGTGTTTTTACCTATGGTTTTTCCTTTACGCGGTCGTAACTACCACGTAAATTAAATTTTTTTGCTAATTTTTTGAGCTTTGTAAAAAAACATCTAAATTAATCCAGCAATAGTCATAGTTACTGGCAAACTACAATAGTTCGCGTATTATAATAGTGCAAACCTTGGCTTCATGGAAACTAAAAAATTTTGACTTTTCCTCATATATATATATATACATATAATTCGGCCGATTTCACTTATTTTCTGGACCAAACACGCTATATAGTTCCGATGAAATTAGGAATGTATGACTGAATTCAGTCTGGAAATAAATGTGCCAAATTATATCGAAATCTGTTAAGATCTGGATATAGCTCCGATTTATATTTTACATATTCACAGTGGTGTAGGGTATCATATAGTCGGCTCCGCCCGACTTTGTTCCTTTCCTTACTGGTTAAATCTTTAAAAAGGGCCCAATAAACTATCAACCTACAAAAATATTTTCATTTCAAATCCCCAAATTCGAACTATATAAGATGTGAAATTGTCATTCCAGTTGCAAATTTTTTGAGTAGCACTGTATGTACATATCTGCACAATTGTTTATCTAATATAGTTGATTCAAGTTGCCGCTAATTTAAATAAAATATGATTAAATTTTATGATTAGGTAGTTCTGCTTCTAACACTATAATTAACACAATTCAGCACTTAATAAAATTAAATAACGCCTTAACTAAAGTTTATCAATAGATGTCTTTTTGCAATGCAACCAAAGTTCTTTGATGTCATTCAATCGATATTGAATGCATTATTATTAGCAGTTTGTGTTCATACCGCCAAATCATCCAAATAAGGAAGTATAAGAGAAATATGAACAAGAACACAATCAGGCAAACTGGCGATCGAACGACACACATGAAGTAGATAATGTCCAACGTTAGTACGCCTTTTTAACGCCTAATAAAGTTTTATTTTTGTGCAAAGTAAATGTGTGGGTTTGTTATGCAGCTCCATTTGGAAGGCTGGCTGGCTGGTTAGGTCGACTGGCTGACTGTTTGCTTATACTTATGTGACACATTTGTTTTGTCTTTGCGGCTCTACATGGTTAACTTTGCGACTTAATCGAATAATTGCTGCTCTCCACAGTCTTAACTACGATGGTGGCCCATATGCTTGTTAGTTGTTTTAGCCTTTGGATCATTATTAATTCATAAATGTGGTGTTGTCATCGACATGTATCAATTTTAATTAAAGGAGACTTGCCAGCGACACAGCACCCTATTGTTGTTGCTATTGTGTTCAAGCTGTTCGTTCATAATTTGACAACAACATTTTATATCTTAATTTATTAACAATAAGTACCATATATGGTTGGTGGTAATATGCAAATGTTATAAATTATTTGCTTTTATTTTCTGCGGTCCGTTTTTTCGTACCGGATTGACCCGAAACCATGATGTTTCAGCTAGCGGCTACCAACCCAAGATCAAATATGTGCTTCTGCGTAGGTTTCACCCTGCTAACGCAGCGACAACAAAGTCAGCGAGATTGTAGACTTATTATGTGGCCAGTTCTATGCACCCTAATGACTTGAAGGAATCTTCGATCAGGGGTCGTCACCTTATTAATTATGTGTTTGTGACATAAAGAAGAACCCCAGGCCATGCATATGTTCCGTTTGTCCAACTCCATATCCACTAAATGTAAACATCGGTGAGATGTAATTAGAGTTTTTCATCAGGATTTCCCGGGACGGGAATTCCAGCATTTCCCGCTATTTTTTCACTCCCGTAATCCCGCAGTCGATCCCGGGAAGTAAAACAAGTAAAAAAGTATCAGTCGGATTTGCCGACAGAGATATACCCTCAGTCTGTGTGGATTGAAATACCTTTTTTTCCAAAAAAAAAAAAACTTATGTATTCAGGGGGGTTTTCAAAATTTTGGGCGTATGAACCGAAAAAATAGAGATAGGATTAAAGCTCGAAAATTTGCGGGGAAAACGATAGATAGGGCTTTTTTATCACACTAGCCTACGAAAAACATAATATCGCTGTAAACAGGGCCACTAAGAAAACCTTCGGTAAAAATGTCCAAAGGATACTCGAACAGACCCTTAACCACACAAAAATGTTTAACATTTGTGTGGGTGGTACCACAAGGATTAGATAGATAGGGCCCAAATTTGAACATAAACTAAGTTTTGAGGTACCGGAAGGAGTGGACCTATAAGCACCACCTTCGAATTTCATCTAATATTCGAAGAAATATTACAATATCCAAAGTGTGGACGAACGCAGTATTCGGTTCAAGCTCTCCAACCACTACATATGCTGCCATAGGGTTTTTTTTACAACTTTCGGGCTGTTTTCTCAAGAAGTATGGACTTACCCCTGAAAAAAAATTTACTGTCGTAATTGAGGCAGCGAATGCAAGTTGCTTCAAAAAAAAAAAAAAAAAAAAAAAACAACGTTATTCCAGAGCAGGTCTTAACGTGAATTTATACAAAATTTTGTGTGGGAGGTACCCGAAGGAGTGGACAAATATAGTCCATATTCGAATTTTTCCGAACATTTTTTAACTTTTGGCAGGTACCTGAAGGTGTGGTGCGAAATGGCTTATCTTCAAACTAAAACTAAGTTTGCACAAAATATTACTAAGGCCATATTTCGGACCGAATCGGCAGATCCGTTCGAGAGTTATCTTGCGCTCCAACCACTACACACGGTGTCACAGGGGTTTTTTGTACCTTTCAGGCTGTTTTCTATGGTAGAAGTATGGACTTGCCCCTGATAAAACTTATAGCGTCGTTGCTACAGTTGCTACAACAAAAATCAAAGCGATGCGAGAGCAGGTTCTAAACTGAACTTTTCCGAAATGTTGAGTGGGAGGTATCCGAAGGAGTGAACCGATTGAGTCCATATTGGAACCTCATCTAAGTGTGGTAGAAATTTCACGATGTGCAAAGTATGGACCAAATCGGTTACTTCCTTCAAGAGTTATCGTGGGCACAAATTTTCCGAACATTTCCGAACATTTGTGGGGGAGGTACTTCGAACTTAAACTAAGTTTGGACAACATATTACGAAAGCCACATTTTGGACCGAATCGGTATTATATAAGCTTCGTTCCAGTACTTTTTTAATGAGAAAAGTGTCAAAAGAGCAATCTGTTCAAAATGAGTCCAACACACACATTTTTTTAAAATGTACGGGAACGGAAAAATGGCAGAAACGTCAAAAAATCTGGAACAAATGTCAAAGTCGGCGTGTCAGCCAATCGGAAGCCGGCAAACATGTTGCACATTTTTGCTCGCTCAAATTTGTCGTGTAAAAAGTTTCTAAAGAGAGAGCCATTCAGCGCCATTTTTGTTCAAAGAGAAGTGAACATTTTGCAACTTTTTTGGTGTACGGGAACGCATTTCGGGGAAAAATGTTCAAAATGTGTTAAATGTGTAAAAACTTTTTAGTTCTGGAACGAAGTCTATAGTGGGAACATAAAGCTAATACAAAAAACCATTTAAAGTTCCCTTATAGTCTAGACAGAGAAGTCCCCCTTGTCCCTTCAGGGATGTTTTTGGAACAATTATATATATACACACAGAAAAAATTGCCTCTCTAACATATGTCCCACACATATCTTGCAGCAAACATAAATTTGTTTGCAAGCAGTCCCAAACATAACATATGTTTGTGTCCTGCAAACAAATTATATGTTTGGGTGCAAACAAATTATATGTTTGGATGCAAACAAATTATATGTTTGGGTGCAAACTAAACAAACAAACCCAAAAGTCACAAAAAAAAAAACAAACACATGCACCAGTGGGCGCTTTCTGAGAGCAAGGAAGCGTAAATGTCAATTTGAAACAAATTGAAATGTATGCTCTCTTTCGCTCAGCGCTCACTGGTTATTTCTAACATATATACACATTTATAAATGGTGGTGTTTTTTATTGAAGGCCATAGAAAAAAAAGCAAAAGCAACAAAGACACATAGGTACATAGGTACATACAAAATTCCAAAGAAATACATAACACACTTTAATAAAAGAAAAAAAAGAAAAGAGAAAACACTGATGCACACAGCTCTTTATTATAAACCAGCATTCCGCAGCTGCGAGAGCCCTGTTGTTACTCTCTTTGACAAAAATCCTCTCCACCCATAAAAAATATGTTCTAACATAAAAAATATGTTGGTACCCAAACATATAAAATTGAGATATGTTGCAAACATACATTTGTTTGGACACAAACAAATTATGTTTGGATCCAAACATATATTTGTTTGCAATCAGTCCCAAAAAAATATTTGTTTAGATCAAACATATTTCTAACATATATTTTTCTGCATGCGGGGTTTCTTTTTCTTATTTTTCATTTTTTACCACGTTCTTAAGTGTGAACGCACGGAAAATCTTACCTCACTACCTTTAACGGGTGTTCGAGGCAGATCTCAAGGTGACACCACGGGGAGGTCAGCGTCCACTTGCGATGAAAGAGGTGCCAAGATAAATCCTGGGCTTTGTCATGTTAGAACCGATCAGGACCGATACTTATAGCTTCATCAGGTAGCTATAAGTATCGATATGTTGCCTTCTAATTTAAATACTTGCCTTCCAATAAGACCAACGCTTCGTTATGCCTAACATCTGGTATTTCCATTGATTTGTAACATATTTAAGAAAGTAGGAGTGGTCGGGTCTCATGGTTTGTACATTTTACATACATAGTTTGTTAATTTTACATTTAAAAAAATAGGACGCAGGGTATAACCCGCACCTCCGAAATTGAACAAAATGTATAGCCTTTTTCCACCAAGGGCAATCTCTGTGCATCATGTGAAAATTACATGGAAATCGGTTTAGAAGTTTTAGAGATGAAACATATTTAGAAAGTGGGAGTGGTCGGGTCTTAAAGCCACAAATAAGTGCCTCGGGTCGGAGACACAATCACCATTGTTTATCGAATTAATTTTCAAACCCCGCTCCGCCGAAATTCCACAAAATATATAGCTTATTTTCATCAGGGAACGTATATGCAGCCTATTTTCACCAGGATTATCCCGGTACATACCCTGAAGTTTGTAGGAAAATCGGCTTGGAAGTTTCAGACTTATAACATATTAAAAAAATGGGCATGTCCCGGCGCCAAAATAAGTACCTAGGGTCGAAGACACAACGACAATTGCCTCGCAAATTAAAAAATACGGCAATGGGGAAGTCTTTTTTAATTTGGAAGTGGAAGTTCGGCATGGGGTGGTTCGGAATAGAGTGGTTCGGAGCTGGGTGTATCGGAGGGCGGAAGTTCGGAGCGAGGTGGTTCAGAGGGTAGAAGTTCCGAGCGGGGTGGTTTGGAAGTAGAAGTTCGAAAGAATTAATTAATTAATAATTTAAAAAAAAATCAGGCATAGGGGCCTGTTTTCACCAAGGGTCCTCCCGGTACATCCCCTAAAATTTTCAGGAAAATTTGTTCAGTAGTTTTGGATATATAACATATTTAGAAAGTGTGTGGCTAAAAAAGATTTTTTTTTAAATATAGGGTATGAGGGAGGTACCCCTCACCTCCGAAATTTAACAAAATTTATGGCCTATTTTCATCATGGGTGTTTCCTGTACAATCCCAGACATTTTCAAGAAAATCGGTTTAGCCGTTTTTGAGTCTATACAAACATACTAACATACACACATTGTCTTTTATATATTAGACTAGCAAAATGCCCGCTACTTCGTATGCGGAAAAAGAATAATATACAAATAAACAATATTTCATATGAAAATGGTGGACACTGTAAATGTTGATGTACTAATACCTATTTTAATTGATATTTAATTTCTTTTAAGTACTGTTCATATACCTTATCTTCGAATTTCCAAAAAATTTTAAATTCCATTCCATGTTTTATTAGAACGGTACGGGTATTTTGAAGATTTTTTTCACATTTTCCAACCGAAGTATCTGTAATTTCGGCAAATGTGATATGAACATGTAGAAAACCTTTTGTAAAAAAATTTTACTTAATCCGCATTCTTTGTTTGACATGGCTCCTATATATAACTATTATTTTTTACACATTTTAATTTAGCCCTTTTTGCTCACAGGTAATAAATACCTTCTTGTAAAACAATTTTCAAATGTACTTTCTAAAACGTTCAGAATAAAAAAGAAACAATTTTATTCAAAAGATACGTTTGACTGTTTGATTTCAGTGTAAAATTTAGAAACCACCTTCGTGTTAACATGAAAGCATTAGCACACTATTCGATACAATTTTAAAACTCCATGGTATTACATGCAGAAACATTGCATACATTTTAAAGGCGGCTTTTTATAGACATTCTCAATACCAGTACTTCAATATTTAGTACTATTTAACAGTGAAACTGACAACTTCTCATTTCCCCAATACCAAATTTATTGCACTTTCGTACTTTGCGCACTCTAATCATAAAATTCCTGCATCACCCAACATCAAATTTGGTACTATTTTGTATTTTTTGTATTTCCAATATCAACTCAATAATTCAGTCCTTAGCGACCTCTATCCCTAATTTCAGAATTTGTATGCATTTCAAAAACTCCTTATCTGAACACCAACAAACAACCAAATTTAGTACTTATAATACGTAAACGTTTCAAAAATAACATCGCGATATACCAACCGCGGTACTTATGGTAACATGGGGCGCCTTCGCCACTGGGGCGGCTACGCCAGCGCCGATTTTCTCGCAAAATACAAGTGCTACAAAAAATCCGTTAAAGGCAAAATTGTGAGTTTAATGAAGATCTATCATCCCCGAAAGTTGGCGGTTGTATCATATGTATGATAGCGAACTCACGCGTTTTTGTGTTTTCAGGGTATTGAGAAAAATAATTATGGTAGGTATTTTTTGTGATATTTTCTTTACCTCTTGTGATATCAAAAATAAATTTTATACAGTTAGAAGACAACTACTGAAGAATATAAATCCCAATAATTCACATGAAAAAACAATTGCAAATGTCAATATATTAATATTATGAAATATGTAAGGGGTGGGGCGCCTACGCCATCATAGGGGCGTGGTGGGTTAATGTTAGAAATTTGTCATGTTTAACTTAAATTCTTTATACCTTAGATATACCACACTATAATGTGAAGTTAAAATCAAATATTATCCCAAACGTATCATGTTTAAGTTATATTATGATTTCTGTACCTAAATGCAAGGTACCTACTTCAATTAACCTCTAGATTAGGTTACTTTTTGTGAATTTTGAAATCATTTTTGATTATTCAATAGAAAGCATGTTCCTGTTTTGCATAATGTTAATATTTAAGGAAGAAGTATGGTAAATTACAGTTTTAGAGTCCGTTGGAGAATGTTCAATATCGACGGCGATGCTGCCCCATGGGTCAGAATTCCACCGTTATTCGTATATCATTTAATACTTTTCGTAGGAAAGTTCGAATTTCAATAACTATCTCAATCCTCCACTTTGTACAAAAAGTATTTTGTACACATAACAACGAATTTCCGAAATCTGTCTTAATCCTCCACGCAAAAGTAATCATAATTCCAAATTTTTCAAAACTACCTCAATCCTGTACTCCAACAGTAATTATTTTTACAAATTCTAGGTTCCCAGCTCTATCCGTTCACCCTAATCCAAATTGTACCAAATTTATTACCATTTAATACTTTTCGTCCACATAATTACAATTTTTCAAAGCTATTTCCATAACTCAATCCTACCCTGCAACAGTAATCGTAATTCCAAATTTCCGGTTTGCAGCTCTATCCGTTCACCCAAATCCAAATTTTATCAAATATAGAACAGTTTAGTACTTTTCGTACACATAAGTACGAATTTCCAAAAGTACCGCAATCCTATACTCCAACAGTAATCACTATTCCAAATTTTAGGATTCCTCCTCTATCCATTAATACAAATTGTACCAAATTTAGTACACTTTAGTACTTTTCATATGCATAAGTACGATTTTCCAAAGCTACCTATATAACTCAATCCTACACTTCAACAGTTATCCTAATTCCAAATTTCAGGTTTCCAGCTCTAGCCTTTCACTTTTCGTGCACGGAAGTACGAATTTCCAAAATTACCTCAATCCTGTACTCCAACAGTAATTACTATTACAAATTCTAGGTTCCCAGCTCTATCCGTTCACCCTAATCCAATTGTACCAAAATTAGAACAGTTTAGTACTTTTCGTACACATAAGTACGAATTTCCAAAACTACCGCAATCCTATACTCCAACAGTAATCACTACTCCAAATTTTAGAATTCCGCCTATATCCATTTACCCAAATCTAAATTGTATCAAATTTTGTACCATTTAGTACTTTTCGTACACATAAGTACGAATTTCCAGAGCTACCTCAATAATCCACATTTCAAGTTTGCAGCTCTATCTGCTTACCCAACTCCAAGTTGTACCAAATTTAGTACCATTTAGTACTTTTCGTGGACATAAGTACGAATTTACAAAACTACACCCATATCTCATTCATACACTTTAACAATAATCATATTTCCAAATTTCTGGTTTCCAGCTCTATCCGTTCACCCAAATCCAAATCGTACTAAATTTAGTACCATTTAGAACTTTTCGTGCACATGAGTACGAATTTTCAAAACCATTTCCTTCTGTAAACACCACTTCCCAACCTTGATTTCCATACCAAATTCCAAGTTTCTAGCTAAATCCCTTCAAAATATACAATTCGTACAAAAATTAGTACTTTTCGTACACTTAGAGGTCGAATTTCCAAAAGCCCTTTGGTACATCTTTCTAACTCTCCGTCATTTACCCTCATTCCATTTCTCATTTCAGAATTCTAGCTCTTCCCGTTTGCCTAATACAAATGGTACCATATTTAGTACCTTTTAGTACTTTTCGTACCTTTCCAGTTCGGATTTCCAAAAGCCCAGCCTTATCTCGCCCCTACACACTAACAACAACCCACACTCAAAATTTCAAGCTTCTAGCTTCAGCCGTTTCGTCTGGGCGATGATCTGTCAGTCACTCACTCATCACCAAGCTCTTTTATAAATATATAGATAAACTTATATATACTATGTAATAATAGGACGATAAAATAGTGAGAAACCAACGTTTATGACATTTCGGTTATGTCGTGTGCTCCTATACCTTGTTTTCAGTTAAATATCTGCTTATAGTGACTTCAAAAAAATGGTCAAAAGTTCTGAAAAATAAAAACTTTAAACGCTTTTGGTGCGGAAGCTTTTTTTATCGAATAACTTTATAATTAAGATTTTATTTAATCATATGTAGAAACTCATCACGCTATGATACAGGGATATGAGGTTGTAAAAAGTCATAACCCTAATGTTGAGGGATTTGAGGTGAAAGTCCAACTTTTGATATTTTAATATGGGCGTTGGAAAAATCGAAAATACACTGTACATGGACATTTTAGTAATGTTCGTTTATTTGAAATCTCTATATTTAGACCGTTATTTCGAAATGAATATAATTTTTGTTTGATTTCACAAATGCTTTCTGTATATTAACATTAACGGCCAGATCGATAAAATTGGTGCTGCTGAAATAGTCTAGAGTGACAACATTTGCCGTTTTGCCCCAAGGTCCACGCAACCAATTCGAGATTTTGGTATTTATGTGTAGGGCGCGTTCTTTTGAAGTCTGCAATTTGCCAGAATTCTAAAGGATAAAGAAAAAAATTGGTACGGATTTTAACTACAAATTAAGGACATGTATTTTTTACCAATGACTGTTCCATGCTTTTGATGGCATTAAAGGTCCAGCCTTCATCTTGAACTGGAGATGATTTCTTTTTACTAAATAACAAACGCATATAATCCAAAGCTTCAGAAGTGTTCATGAATGCAGTCGAAAAACGTTTCCATGGTTGGCACAAAATCGGCGATTCTAAGATAAAACAATAATTTGAAAACAATTAAAAATAAATTGAAATTATGGTAACTTGCCATTGGCCGGATGCTGTAATTCATCCATGGGATATAAAATAATAATAGTCCGATTGGTATTGGCAATTTCATCAATGGTTAAATTATAACATGGAATGCTGGTATCATTGTGCATGTAAACATGCGGTCCCAATTCACGATTAATCATTGTAAACAACTCCATGTGCAACTCGGGATGTTGATAGAAACCTAAAATAGAGTGGAAATTGTGATGTTCCATAACTTGTTCTGCAATTATCTATGGTCCATGCTTACCTATGGGAAATGAGCTGAAATCCAAAATAACGATTTCCCCCGACAAGGCGACAAACTTGCGAACATCTTTTAAAATATATCGCAATTGATTGATAAACATATTCTCATTGACTATCCAAAATTTGTCCGGATCAGTTGCATCTTTTCCCCGCTTAACGCTTATTGTAAATATGAAATATTTGTAATGATTAATATGTACATATTTTTAAAATACTTACCCAATACTTAAATCCAAATATCGTATACCGAAAACCAATTGGGACCAAATATCAAAATATTGTGATATGGCGTGTTCTTTTATAAGCATTGATTTGGTCGCTCCATAATTCGTTAAATAAGCTCCAGAAGCATGAGTGCCTAAATAAATAAAAAAAGAAATTTAAACAAAATGTTTGAAAGTATTTTTAAACAAATCCCAAAAAGCCCATTCAGAGACTCCACTCACATCCAAAAATTCAGTCGGATACTCGTCCTTATTTTCAGTCAGCACATGGGTGCAGATAATATTTAAAATGAATCAAGCTTAAAATCTTATAAATTATCCATATAAATAAATAAAAATATTAAATTTAAAGAATTTGGTTTTATACAGGTAATCATTGTGGTCTGGATTATGATTTAATATAAATAAATTGCTATAGGAATAACTCGATCTAAGACCGCATAATTTGTTTATTTGTTTCACGAAATCCCTTTAGTGTGACTTCGATTAACTTCAAAACGGTTAGAAATATTTTAATAATAATCTCTGGTTTAGAATTAATTGGCGCCCAACGTGGGTCCCCATCTAAATCCTCTGAAGTTATGTCAACAAATTGACATAGCTGGGCCCAGTAAATCAATGAAATTAGCCATAGCCAAATATATATCAGAGAAAAAGCCAAATATATATCAGAGGAAAAGGGTATTAGGAAGCACCCTTTCCCTTGGAAAGGGTATTAGGAAGCACCCTTTCCCTTGGAAAGGGTATTAGGAAGCACCCTTTCCCTTGGAAAGGGTATTAGGAAGCACCCTTTCCCTTGGAAAGGGTATTAGGAAGCACCCTTTCCCTTGGAAAGGGTATTAGGAAGCACCCTTTCCCTTGGAAAGGGTATTAGGAAGCACCCTTTCCCTTGGAAAGGGTATTAGGAAGCACCCTTTCCCTTGGAAAGGGTATTAGGAAGCACCCTTTCCCTTGGAAAGGGTATTAGGAAGCACCCTTTCCCTTGGAAAGGGTATTAGGAAGCACCCTTTCCCTTGGAAAGGGTATTAGGAAGCACCCTTTCCCTTGGAAAGGGTATTAGGAAGCACCCTTTCCCTTGGAAAGGGTATTAGGAAGCACCCTTTCCCTTGGAAAGGGTATTAGGAAGCACCCTTTCCCTTGGAAAGGGTATTAGGAAGCACCCTTTCCCTTGGAAAGGGTATTAGGAAGCACCCTTTCCCTTGGAAAGGGTATTAGGAAGCACATTTTCCCTTGGAAAGGGTATTAGGAAGCACCCTTTCCCTTGGAAAGGGTATTAGGAAGCACCCTTTCCCTTGGAAAGGGTATTAGGAAGCACCCTTTCCCTTGGAAAGGGTATTAGGAAGCACCCTTTCCCTTGGAAAGGGTATTAGGAAGCACCCTTTCCCTTGGAAAGGGTATTAGGAAGCACCCTTTCCCTTGGAAAGGGTAATAGGAAGCACCCTTTCCCTTGGAAAGGGTAATAGGAAGCACCCTTTCCCTTGGAAAGTGGAAAGGGTCATAGGAAGCACCCTTTCCCTTGGAAAGGGTCTTAGGAAGCACCCTTTCCTTGGAAAGGGTCTTAGGAAGCACCATTTCCCTTGGAAAGGGTCTTAGGAAGCACGCTTTCCCTTGGAAAGTGGAAAGGGTCTTAGGAAGCACCCTTTCCCTTGGAAAGTGGAAAGGGTCTTAGGAAGCACCCTTTCCCTTGGAAAGTGGAAAGGGTCTTAGGAAGCACCCTTTCCCTTGGAAAGTGGAAAGGGTCTTAGGAAGCACCCTTTCCCTTGGAAAGTGGAAGCACGCTTTCCCTTGGAAAGGGTATTACGAAGCACCCTTTCGCTTGGAAAGGGTATTAGGAAGCACCCTTTCGCTTGGAAAGGGTATTAGGAAGCACCCTTTCGCTTGGAAAGGGTATTAGGAAGCACCCTTTCGCTTGGAAAGGGTATTAGGAAGCACCCTTTCGCTTGGAAAGGGTATTAGGAAGCACCCTTTCGCTTGGAAAGGGTATTAGGAAGCACCCTTTCGCTTGGAAAGGGTATTAGAAAGCACCCTTTCGCTTGGAAAGGGTATTAGGAATCACCCTTTCGCTTGGAAAGGGTATTAGGAAGCACCGTTTCGCTTGGAAAGGGTATTAGGAAGCACCCTTTCGCTTGGAAAGGGTATTAGGAAGCACCCTTTCGCTTGGAAAGGGTATTAGGAAGCACCCTTTCGCTTGGAAAGGGTATTAGGAAGCACCCTTTCGCTTGGAAAGGGTATTAGGAAGCACCCTTTCGCTTGGAAAGGGTATTAGGAAGCACCCTTTCGCTTGGAAAGGGTATTAGGAAGCACCCTTTCGCTTGGAAAGGGTATTAGGAAGCACCCTTTCGCTTGGAAAGGGTATTAGGAAGCACCCTTTCGCTTGGAAAGGGTATTAGGAAGCACCCTTTCGCTTGGAAAGGGTATTAGGAAGCACCCTTTCGCTTGGAAAGGGTATTAGGAAGCACCCTTTCGCTTGGAAAGGGTATTAGGAAGCACCCTTTCGCTTGGAAAGGGTATTAGGAAGCACCCTTACGCTTGGAAAGGGTATTAGGAAGCACCCTTTCGCTTGGAAAGGGTATTAGGAAGCACCCTTTCGCTTGGAAAGGGTATTAGGAAGCACCCTTTCGCTTGGAAAGGGTATTGAGAAGCACCCTTTCCCTTGGAGAGGGTCTTAGGAAGCACCCTTTCTCTTAAAAAGGGTCTTAGGAAGCACCCTTTCCCTTGGAAACGGTCTTAGGAAGCACCCTTTCCCTTGGAAACGGTCTTAGGAAGCACCCTTTCCTTGGAAAGGGTCTTAGGAAGCACCCTTTCCCTTGGAAAGGGTATTAGGAAGCACCCTTTCCCTTGGAAAGGGTCTTAGGAAGCACCCTTTCCCTTGGAAAGGGTCTTAGGAAGCACCCTTTCCCTTGGAAAGGGTATTGAGAAGCACCCTTTCCCTTGGAGAGGGTCTTAGGAAGCACCCTTTCCCTTGGAAAGGGTCTTAGGAAGCACCCTTTCCCTTGGAAAGGGTATTAGGAAGCACCCTTTCCCTTGGAAAGGGTCTTAGGAAGCACCCTTTCCCTTGGAAAGGGTATTGAGAAGCACCCTTTCCCTTGGAGAGGGTCTTAGGAAGCACCCTTTCCCTTGGAAAGGGTCTTAGGAAGCACCCTTTCCCTTGGAAAGGGTATTAGGAAGCACCCTTTCCCTTGGAAAGGGTCTTAGGAAGCACCCTTTCCCTTGGAAAGGGTATTGAGAAGCACCCTTTCCCTTGGAGAGGGTCTTAGGAAGCACCCTTTCTCTTAAAAAGGGTCTTAGGAAGCACCCTTTCCCTTGGAAACGGTCTTAGGAAGCACCCTTTCCTTGGAAAGGGTCTTAGGAAGCACCCTTTCCCTTGGAAAGGGTCTTAGGAAGCACCCTTTCGCTTGGAAAGGGTATTAGGAAGCACCCTTTCGCTTGGAAAGGGTATTGAGAAGCACCCTTTCCCTTGGAGAGGGTCTTAGGAAGCACCCTTTCTCTTAAAAAGGGTCTTAGGAAGCACCCTTTCCCTTGGAAACGGTCTTAGGAAGCACCCTTTCCTTGGAAAGGGTCTTAGGAAGCACCCTTTCGCTTGGAAAGGGTATTAGGAAGCACCCTTTCGCTTGGAAAGGGTATTGAGAAGCACCCTTTCCCTTGGAGAGGGTCTTAGGAAGCACCCTTTCCCTTGGAGAGGGTCTTAGGAAGCACCCTTTCTCTTAAAAAGGGTCTTAGGAAGCACCCTTTCCCTTGGAAACGGTCTTAGGAAGCACCCTTTCCTTGGAAAGGGTCTTAGGAAGCACCCTTTCCCTTGGAAAGGGTCTTAGGAAGCACCCTTTCCCTTGGAAAGGGTATTAGGAAGCACCCTTTCCCTTGGAAAGGGTCTTAGGAAGCACCCTTTCCCTTGGAAAGGGTATTGAGAAGCACCCTTTCCCTTGGAGAGGGTCTTAGGAAGCACCCTTTCTCTTAAAAAGGGTCTTAGGAAGCACCCTTTCCCTTGGAAACGGTCTCAGGAAGCACCCTTTCCTTGGAAAGGGTCTTAGGAAGCACCCTTTCCCTTGGAAAGGGTCTTAGGAAGCACCCTTTCCCTTGGAAAGGGTATTAGGAAGCACCCTTTCCCTTGAAAAGGTTATTAGGAAGCACCCTTTCCCTTGGAAAGGGTATTAGGAAGCACCCTTTCCCTTGGAAAGGGTATTAGGAAGCACCCTTTCCCTTGGAAAGGGTATTAGGAAGCACCCTTTCCCTTGGAAAGGGTATTAGGAAGCACCCTTTCCCTTGGAAAGGGTATTAGGAAGCACCCTTTCCCTTGGAAAGGGTATTAGGAAGCACCCTTTCCCTTGGAAAGGGTATTAGGAAGCACCCTTTCCCTTGGAAAGGGTATTAGGAAGCACCCTTTCCCTTGGAAAGGGTATTAGGAAGCACCCTTTCCCTAGGAAAGGGTATTGAGAAGCACCCTTTCCCTTGGAGAGGGTCTTAGGAAGCACCCTTTCTCTTAAAAAGGGTCTTAGGAAGCACCCTTTCCCTTGGAAACGGTCTTAGGAAGCACCCTTTCCCTTGGAAACGGTCTTAGGAAGCACCCTTTCCTTGGAAAGGGTCTTAGGAAGCACCCTTTCCCTTGGAAAGGGTCTTAGGAAGCACCCTTTCCCTTGGAAAGGGTATTAGGAAGCACCCTTTCCCTTGGAAAGGGTCTTAGGAAGCACCCTTTCCCTTGGAAAGGGTCTTAGGGAGCACCCTTTCCCTTGGAAAGGGTCTTAGGAAGCACCCTTTCCCTTGGAAAGGGTCTTAGGAAGCACCCTTTCCCTTGGAAAGGGTATTAGGCAGCACGCTTTCCCTTGGAAAGGGTATTAGGCAGCACCCTTTCCCTTGGAAAGGGTATTAGGAAGCACCCTTTCCCTTGGAAAGGGTATTAGGGAGCACCCTTTCCCTTGGAAAGGATATTAGGAAGCACCCTTTCCCTTGGAAAGGGTATTTGGAAGCACCCTTTCCCTTGGAAAGGATATTAGGAAGCACCCTTTCCCTTGGAAAGGGTATTTGGAAGCACCCTTTCCATGGGAAAGGGTCTTAGGAAGCACCCTTTCCTTTTGAAAGGGTTTTAGGAAGCACCCTTTCCCTTGGAAAGGGTCTTAGGAAGCACCCTTTCCCTTGGAAAGGGTCTTAGGAAGCACCCTTTCCCTTGGAAAGGGTCTTAGGAAGCACCCTTTCCATTGGAAAGTGTATTAGGAAGCACCCTTTCCCTTGGAAAGGGTCTTAGGAAGCACCCTTTCCTTATGAAAGGGTCTTAGGAAGCACCCTTTCCTTATGAAAGGGTCTTAGGAAGCACCCTTTCCCTTGGAAAGGGTCTTAGGAAGCACCCTTTCCCTTGGAAAGGGTATTAGGAAGCACCCTTTCCCTTTGAAAGGGTTTTAGGAAGCACCCTTTCCCTTTGAAAGAGTCTTAGGAAGCACCCTTTTCCTTGAAAAGGGTCTTAGGAAGCACCCTTTCCCTTGGAAAAGGGTCTTAGGATGCACCATTTCCCTTTGAAAGGGTCTTAGGAAGCACCCTTACCCTTCGAAAGGGTCTTAGGAAGCGCCCTTTTCCTTGGAAAGGGTCTTAGGAAGCACCCTTTCCCTTGGAAAGGGTCTTAGGAAGCACCCTTTCCCTTGGAAAGGGTCTTAGGAAGCACCCTTTCCCTTGGAAAGGGTATTAGGAAGCACCCTTTATTTATGAAAGGGTCTTAGGAAGCACCCTTTCCTTATGAAAGGGTCTTAGGAAGCACCCTTTCCCTTGGAAAGGGTATTAGGAAGCACCCTTTATTTATGAAAGGGTCTTAGGAAGCACCCTTTATTTATGAAAGGGTCTTAGGAAGCACCCTTTCCTTATGAAAGGGTCTTAGGAAGCACCCTTTCCCTTGGAAAGGGTCTTAGGAAGCACCCTTTCCCTTGGAAAGGGTCTTAGGAAGCACCCTTTCCCTTGGAAAGGGTATTAGGAAGCACCCTTTCCCTTGGAAAGGGTATTAGGAAGCACCCTTTCCCTTTGAAAGGGTTTTAGGAAGCACCCTTTCCCTTTGAAAGGGTTTTAGGAAGCACCCTTTCCCTTGGAAAGGGTTTTAGGAAGCACCCTTTCCCTTTGAAAGAGTCTTAGGAAGCACCCTTTCCCTTGGAAAGGGTCTTAGGAAGCACCCTTTCCCTTGGAAAGGGTCTTAGGATGCACCATTTCCCTTTGAAAGGGTCTTAGGAAGCACCCTTTCCCTTCGAAAGGGTCTTAGGAAACACCCTTTCACTTGGAAAGGGTCTTAGGAACATCATTTTCCTTGGAAAATGTCTTAGGAAGCACACTTCCCCTTGGAAATGGTCTTTCCCTTGCTAAGTGGCTTAGGAAACACCCTTTCCCTTGCAAAGGGGCTTAGGAAGCACCCTTTCGGTTCTTCCCTCACAAAAGTTTTAAATTAAGTTTTAAATCAAAGTGGCTTAGGAAACACCCTTTCCCTTGCAAAGGTGCTTAGGAAGCACCCTTTCGTTTCTTCCCTCACAAAAGTTTTAAATTTAAGTGCATTTTAATAGGTGTTCGAAGGTAGCTTTGAAATTTCCACTCAAGGTAGTCCTTACGATTATGATTGCGAGAAGAATTTGCACATCCTAAAATTTCTACCAGATATAGATGAGGTATCAATATGGACTCTATCGGTCCACTCCTTTCGGTACCCCCAAATAAAAATTTCGGAGAATTGCAGTTTAAGACCTCCTCTCCAATGCCTTTGATTTCTGTTGTAGCAACTTGTTGTCGCTGCCCCAATTACGACGGTACAAGTTTCCTCAGATAATGGCCCAAAAAAACATGTGTAGTGGCACGAGAGCACAATAACTTTCGAACGGATTAGCCGTTCGTAATAGTTGTCCACAAAAGTTCAAAATTTTTGTTAAATGCAGTTTAGGATCTGTTGGAAGATGCTTTTCTGATGGGCGTGATATCTATCGAAAGAGATGACTCCCATAAATTAGATCCACTTTCAAAATAGTTCCTCCTCCGCAACAGTTGTGAGTTTAAATTATAATGTATATTTTTGTAGACTTGTTCATGCGCGCAAAAAATGCCACCAAATACATAATTTTGAGAGAAAAAGATCTTGGTTGTGTAGCCGCTTTACGGTCTGTCTGTAGAGGAAACACTCAACACACACAGGTTGAGAGTATATCTCTGTCGGCAAAACTGACTGATACTTTCTTACTTGTTTTTTAAAGTCATTGGTTGAGGCTATTTTGCTTCCGGAAAAGCCTACTTAGTCTAAGGTAACACTAGAGTGGTTTCATTGTGACCATCGACTTATTCTCTTTTAGTTGTTTCTTCTTACATTCCTTAGTATCTTTTATGTATGTATGTCGGCTCTTGATAAGTTTTCTACATTCATACGACTGCAGTCTTTGATAAAAGAGAAGTTTCCCCTTGTCCCCTAGGATGCATCATCATCAAATTATTAACCACCACCATTAATTAAGTATATATTCTTGAAAACATTTCCACTTACCCGGTATAAATAAATCTTTCAATTGCATTTGTCCCATATCCTCATGACTCCGCATCCAATTTGGATAGATTTTCAGACATTCAACGCTCAACAGCTCATTGCGGCGAAAACTAGCCACATAGTAATCTAAACATTTCATTTTAGTATAATGTTCAACATTATCTGCGGCATCATTACGATTCCAGCCGTGGGGAAATTTCAATTTTCCAATTTTTTGTTTTATCGTCAAACGATGAATGCCATCGCTGACATTTTGTATGCGTATATAAGGATTTAGTAAGACCGAGGAGGGTTCCTCTGTGTAAATACCATACCATTCTGGTCGTACATAACAATCCGATGGCCAGTTGAGGGTTAATGTCGATTCTTGATAGATTTTTCCATCCAAGCCAATGGTCAGGTAAATGGAACATGCTATAAAGCGATAGAGAGTACAATTAAATGGGTATATTTTTGTCTATCATTTAATTACGCTTACCTTTGACACTAGCCGCAATTAATAGCTGCCATATGAGCGACAATGTGATGGCATTATTTGTAAGACGACACATACTTCTTGAACGTAGACACAATCATGAAACCTCCAAAATTTTCTTCTTTATCCACCGGCTTGCGTTTTGCGACTGTAATAAAATCGCTCACAAATTGCTTACTGCTCACAATCGCAAGCGAGATTATTCTATTAAAATTAATTTAGTTGTGGACATTTGTCATACAGGGTGTTACAAAAGTTTGCTAATGTTATGGGTATGGGGATTGCTGGATACGTATGTTTTAACATTTACTTATGACGAATTTTAAGGTGAGTTTTTAATCCTTTAAGAGTTTTCCTTTCACAAAAAAAGCATAAAAAACGCAAGAAAGGACTATAGTTTGACGGGGACGACTGTGTGTTACACTATGCCACTAATTCTGGAAGTGACTTTCTTTATAAACAGTATGGTCATTTCTAAACAAACTATTGCTCTGTTGCAGAACCTGCAAGAAACTACTATTTTTTACTACTATAAAATTTTTTTCATTTATGTTATCGGAAAAAAACAGTAAAAATTAGTCGATTCTTGCGGTACTGGAACAGACCATATATGGACATAAACAAGTAAAAAAGTATCAATCAGCTTTACCGACAGAGACATACCCTCAGCCTGTGTGAATTGAAACTTTCATCTATTGACAATATCGAATTTAATGTTGAACTTTTGTGGGGGAGGTAAGCTAAGGAGAAGACCGATAATGATCATTTCTGAAGTAAAATAACATTTGGACAAACTATTAGGAGATCCAAAGTTTGGACGGTTGCTTCGTTCAACAGATCCCTGCAAACATTTGGAAGATTGTTGGGCGATTTGTTGATCAGATTATTCTTCTGCGCTTCTTTCCGGCTACGACGAATCTTCTGCTATGCTTCTCGGCAATCTTTCCGCGAATTTGTATTATGCTTCGCTGTTGTTATTGCAGGCGAATAATATATTATTCTTCCAAACCCCGATCACGCGATTGTTACTATAATTTTTGATTTGGTTGAAACTAATTCTCATATACACATTCTACATAACTTTGATATAAATGGCACGAATAATATTGTGAGTATTGACAAACACATGTCCGGGTTTTGCCAAGTGAAATTAATGTACTGTTCCAGAACCTGCAATTAGCAATTTTTTACTACGATAATATTTTTTCCTTTATGTTATCGAAACAAGTAAAAAAGTATCAGTCGGCTTTGCCGACAGAGATATACCCTCAGCCTGTGTGAAGGTACCCTAAAGAGAAGACCGATATGGACCATTTTCGAAGATAAACTACATTTGGATAAAATATTAGGAGATCTTTGGATCCCCTTGGACCAAAACGGCATGACCGTTTTAGAGATATAGTGCATACCATTTTAGTGACATTTTTTAAACTTTTGTTGGGGAGGTACCGAAGGAGTTGACCGATATGGCTCACCTTCGAACTTAAACCAAGTTTGGACCAAATATTACGAAGGCCAAACTTTGGACCGAACCGGCTGATCTGTTCGAAACTTACCGTCCGCTCCAGCTACGGAAGTCGTAGGGGTTTTACAGCTTTCGGGAACTATAGACTTACCCCTGAAAAAACTTGTTCCATCGTAATGGGGACAACGAATACAAATTGCTACAACAGAAATCAAAGAGATTCGAGAGCAGTTCTTGGTGTTGGAGGTACCCGAAGGAGTAGATAAGTATAGTCCATATTCGAAACAGATATATATTTGGTAGATGTATTGTGATGTGTAGAGTATGGACCAAATCGGTCACTACCATCAAGAGTTATCGTACGTACGAACAATTTTCCGAACATTTTTAAACTTTTGTAGGGGAGGTACCTGAAGAAGTGAACAGATATGGCTTATCTTCGAACTTAAACTATGTTTGGACAAAATATTACTAAGGCCAAATTTTTGACCCAATCGGCAGATCCGTTCGAGAATTATCTTGCTCTCCAACCACCTCACACGGTGTCATAGGGATTTTTTGCAATTTTCAATCTATTTTCTCAGGAAGTGTGGACTTGCCCCTGATGAAACTTGTACCGTCTTATGGGGAGCAGTGAATACAAGTAGCTAAAATAAAAATCAAAGTGATTCAACAGATGGCCCTAAACTGAACTTTTCCGAAATTTTGTGTGGGAGGTACCCGAAGGAGTTGACCGATTAAGTCCATATTGAAACCTTATATATGTCTGGTAGAAATTTCACGATGTGCAAAGTATGGACCAAATCGGCTACACCCTTCGAGAGTTATCGTGCGCACAAATTTTTTAAACATTTTCGAACTTTTGTGGGGGAGATCCTGAAGTAGTGAACCGATATAACCCAGCTTCGTACTTAAACTAAGTTTGGACAAAATATTACGAAGGCAAAACTTTGGCCCAAATTGGTTCATCCGTTCGAGAGTTATCGTGCGCTCCAGCCAGCCAGACAGACAGACGAGCGGACATGGCTAAATCAACTCCAAATTGTCTGAAACACATTTTGTCCAAACATACTTGGGGTCTAAAACCATGATTTCGATGAGGCACATTTTGCCCGTATGAAAGTGTATATTCCCTCGTTAGCATAAATGCTGAGGGTATAAAAAGTAATTTCAAAAATTAATGTGTCGATTCGGTATTGCGAGGCGAGTCATGTCGCGTCGTCTTTTGTCTCTGTGACAAAATTTAAAAAATGCACTTCGTAAAGCGATAGAAAATAATCGTCGATAACAAGTTTTGATTTCAATAAATTAGAAAAAAATATCCTTACAAGTTGTACACAAAAGTTATAGTTTTCTAAAATGATAAGCTCAGTGGAACTATGTTTTAATGATAGTGAATTGCCATCAGTATTGTGAGTTTGTTTGGTTTCCAACATTCTTAAAAATAATTGTTATTTTTTACATCAACAGCAATACAGCCACTACATAGAGTGTGTGCTGCTTTAAGGTTTTTTGCAGAAGGAAGCTTTCAAAAATCTCATGGCAATGACTTTAACCTCGGGATGGCTCAACCCACATTTATTCAAAAACAAATTTCCCGGGCGTTGTCGGATGACGGAACACGCGTACATATAATGGGACCAAAGGAAGATGTTCGCCATTTATATCTGAATAGAAAAGTTTTTAGTTTAAACGTTTAGTTGGCAAGTACGTTGTCAATTTCTAATTCATTTTGAGGTTTTTCATTTTCTACCTCAGCCGATTGTCCAATTTCATGGTTATTATCATCCCATGTCTCTTCAATTCCGTAGATCGCACCTGCAGGATTTGAAACCATATTAATTTGCAGTAAGTAAGCTTGTTCGACGCTTGACGACAAAGATATTTCTGGTGATGGTGCACCTCCTGTAGCTGTAATGTTCTTATTTTAAGAATTTGTTTTCTTTTGTTTGGATTTAAAATGAGTCCATACTCTGTTCCATTCATCTGGTGTACGCACACAACTATTTAATTGCTCCACAACATCCTTCCACACCTCATCAAAAGTGGCTTTAGTTTCGCCAAAAAGTCTGACTCCACGAACTACGTTTCGGTGGGCTTCCATTTCTTCAAGCAGCATTCCAATATAAGTACTGAAAAAGCAAACAACGTATATAATATAAATAAATTCACTTAAAATAAATGAAAATGTGATCTACGTTTAATTTGTTCGTTTTTATTCGTTTGCAAAAATGCACGGCAACAGCTAATTTGTTGTCGCCGGAAAATGAACTTTATGGCGACAGAATTTGACGTCGTCGGGCGACTTTTGCCATACGTAATGGAAAAATTGCAACTGGCACCGCGACACGACTCGCGTCGCAATACGGAATCGATCCATAAGTTTCAGTGTTTTATTTATAAATGCACTTATGCCCTGTTTCACTAAGACAATACGAATGCATATTCGTTCGAACTACAACCATCCTTCTGTTTTTCAAAGAAATATTTGAATTGTTTTTATTTTTAATCAAACAAACATTTCCTGCAACAACAGGAGTTTGGCAGTAATTCGAACGAATATGAATTCATATCGTCTTACAGAAACAGGATATTAAAACTAGAAAATAATTTGTCGCTTAGCCTCAACAAGTATTTTCTTCCTCATGATGGAATCTCTCAAATAAAACGCTTGCATTTAAATTAAAAATGTTGAAAACATTAAACGACAAGCGTTTTATTTGCCCCAGGTTTAAGTCTAGCCGTTGTTGCCCAATTTTATGTATTTCGAGAGTTTTTTAGTAAACATTTCCAATTTTCTGAATTGCTGTAATTTAATATTAGGGGTGTATTTTTATACCCTACACCACAATGTGGAAAGGGTTTGTTTTGGTAAAAATTCATGTAACACCGCGAAATATTCGTCGGAGACCCCCAAAGTGGTATACCAATCTTCATATCTCGACGAGATAAAGACATTTTGAGATGTGTGTCCGTCCGTCCGTCTGCCCATTATAAATTGTAAACACGCTCCCGGCCGCAATTTTTGTATTGAGGTCGGGTTCAGGCCAGAATAGATCCCTCAATTCAATTTTCTAGCGGCTCTGTAAGTTGCAATAATAGTCCGATCAACGCGAAATTTTATATAAGGTAAGAGTATATAACAGAGAAGAAGCTTGCAATTTGAGATGGCGATCAGATAATATTTAGAGGGTTAAATGGACCACAACTTTTGTGTGAAAATTGTAAAAAATTTTTAATATACAACTTATATCTTTATTCCTGGAAGATATATTCCGGACAAGTAAGCTACCCTTGGAAATGGAACGCTTGACCTTTCAATTGATGCCAGTTGTGTTGGTGTGCATGATCAGATAACAGAGTTACATTTTCAGTTATTCGTATATAGTGTAATCATAAACTCGTTAGAGGTCGCAATTTTACCCCAATAGTCACGAAATTTTGCACGAGGTAAGACTTTAGGTCGAAGAAGATGCCTACAATTTTGAATGATGATCTGATATTATTTAGCGGGTGAAATGGACCATTACTTTTGTATGAAAAATATAAACATTTAATATTTGGTCCATATTTTAATTTCTGCAGGGTATATACCGCCAAAGTAGCCTACATATAAAACAAGTAAAAAAGTATCAGTCGGCTTGGCCGACAGAGATATACCCTTAGCCTGTGTATATTGAAAAAAATTTTTCCCAAAAAAAAACGCATGTATTTAGGGAATTTGGGGCGTTTAAACTGACAAAAATGTTGATTAGGATTAGAGATCAAAAGTTTTGCGGAGGAGATACTAAAAAGAATGGATCTCCAGCCACTACATATGGTACCATAGGGGTTTTTTACAACTTCAGGGATGTTTGCTCAAGAAGTATGGACTTGCCCCTGAAACAACTTTTACCATCGCAATTGAGGCAGCGAATGCAAGTTGCTTCAACAAAAATCAAAGTGATTCGAAAGCAGGTCTTAAAGTGAACATGTATCCGAAATTTTGTGTGGGAGGTACCGGATGGAGTGGACAAATATTGTCCATATTTGAACCTGATCTATATCTAGTAGATATATTAAGATGTGTAAAGTATGGTCCAATTCGGCCACTCTCTTCAAGAGTTATCGTACGCACAATTTTACCGAACATTTTTGAACTTTTGTGGGGGAGGTACCTGAAGGAGTGGACCGATATGGCTTATCTTCGAACTTAAACTATGTTTGGACAAAATATTACTAAGACCAAACTTTGGACCGAATCGGCAGACCTGTTCGAGAGTTATTTTGCCCTCCAACCTCCTCACACGGTGTCATAGGGTTTTTTTGCAAATTTCAGGCTATTTTCTCAGGAAGTATGGACTTGCCCCTGATGAAACTTATACCGTCGTATGGAGGGCAGTGAATACAAGTTGCTAAAGCAAAAATCAAAGCGATTCGAGAGATGGTCCTAAACTGAACTTTTCCAAATTTTTGTGTGGGAGGTACCGGAAGGAGTGGACCGATATAGCTCATCTTCGAACTTAAACTAAGTTTGGGCAAAATATTACGAAAGCCAAAATTTGAACCGAATCGGTTTATCCGTTCGAGAGTTATCGTGCGCTCCAGCCAGCCAGACAGACAGACAGACGGACGGACATTGCTCAATCGACTCCAAATTGTCTGAAACACATTTCGTCCAAACATACTTGGGGTCTAAAACCATTATTTCGATGAGGCACATTTTGCCCGTATGAAAGTGTATATACCCTTCATAGCCTAAAGGCTGAGGGTATAAAAAGCGACTGACCTTTCCGCTGATACAAATTGCAATAATGAGTTTGGTAAATAACGAGGCTACTGCCTAATATAAAGTGGGTTTCTGTAGAGAACCACATTTTCCTCACATGCTATAATTGTCTTTATCATGACAGAGAAATTCCCAATTTGTGCATTATTGCGAATTGCGGAGGCCGGGCGTATTAATTGTTCTGTTCAACAGAAGTGTAGTAACTAAAAATTTTAAATTTTTATTAAGAAAATGATTTACCCTACCCACTGTAAAAATCGGTAATTTCTTTGTCTATTCTTTCTTCAAAAATACCGACACAAATTTAACTTTTCATTCTCCTACTTATGTACCAACAGTTTTTGTCTCTACTGAAAAATAAAAAAGTTTGAGCTACTACCTTTTTGTTGAACAGGTGCGATATATTGCAGCATGGGGTCGCTTCGCCACGTACTCGGTGTCGCTACCGTTAAAGTTTTTTTGAAATATTAATTTTGGTGAAGGTAAAGGCACCCTTCTCCTGGCGTATAATTTTGGGGTTTATACCGGCATTCGGCAGCCCTTCACTCGCGAGCAAGCAAAGAGAGCTTCTTTAAACTCATTGAAAAACCATGCAATCACACAATGTTTGCTCAATTGTTTGTTGTTGTGTGCCGATTTCTGATTTATACATACAACAATTTACTGCCAAGTCCGAACGGCGTACCCTAAGACACCACTTGTAGAAAAGTTTTTCATGGCTGAAATACTTAGGAAATGTCGTCAACATTACTAAGAGGTATTTTGCCACCGTTGATCGATTCCCCGGCCAGGTAACTTCAAACGGTGGGAACATATCCATCAGTACCATCTACGAAAAAAAATATTATAAAAGCTGCTAATCATCTAATTGACACCGAAACCGAAAAACTTTGGGCGGAATACAGTCATATTTACAAAGAAATCAATCCCAACAGAAAACCACAGTTGTTGCCGTCAACGACGAATATTCATCAAAATAAATGCTATACACGATTGAGATTATCGCATAGCTGCTTAACGCATTCACACCTTTTCAAGAAAGAATCACCACCAATATGTAGTTATTGCAGAATTTCCCCCTTATCGACCCATCATCTAATTGTCGAATGCTCAGCCCTTCATAACCTTCGATCAAGGTGCTTTTCACCTGTCAATGCATTGGAAACACTGAAAAATCCATCACACCAGAACATCACCAACATCTACAATTTCCTCAGTCTTTTAAATCTCCATTATAAAATCTAGTTTTTATATATATCATGATTGTGTATATTAAAGCCTAATTTAATCTACTTAATTTAAATCTACTTAAAACCGATAGCCGTAGTAATTGTAATAAATATTTAAATAAATAAATAAAAATATCCATCAGTGATGTTGACGTCATTTTCGGAGTATTTCAGTCATGTAAAACTTCTCTACAAGTGGTGGCTTAGGGCACGCCGTTTCTACTCGGCGATAAACTGTAGGTACCCATATCAGGAAATATGAATCGGGGTGAACTCATTGATATGAGAGAAGTCTCCTTTGTCCCTTATGGGATGTTTGTGGAACAATTATTATATTATTATTTAAGCTTGATATGGTAAGGTGGCAGAATCCACAAGTTATTTCTTACAATAGGTTTATTTGTTCCATAAATTAATTTTGATTTGCTGAAAGCTAATTTCCAGGGGTAGTGGTGTAGGGTGGCCCCGTCCGACTATAGTCTTTGCTTACTTGTTACTTACTAAATGTTGCTGAGACATTTTTTTCAGCAACTTTTCCTTTATACAACTTTCAAAATCTGCAACATTAGTAATAATTATTACATAAAAAGACACGGCTATTGTGTGTTACAAGAGGCCATGATGCCTCATATGATATTCATTTCAGATATTCTGCTCCTGCATGGATTAAGAGGAACCGAAACGGAAACTAATTTTTCCTATTTACTTCAATACAGTTCATGGTGGAGGGTATAAAAAGTTCGGTTTGGGGTATATCCGAAGATACTTTGGAAATGTATACGGATGTTACTCCTTGTGGTCCTGATACTTTTCTTCTTGTATTCGTACGTCGTTCTCGAAGGAAATTCTCAAAAAACAGGCCCCTCTATGATTAAATAAAAAATACAAATTGTTTTAATTTTTTCAATTCTTTTCTTTTTTGTTTTCTTTAATTATTAAAAAATATAGTTAATAATATTAAATAAATTATTTAAATTATTGTAACAAATAGCAGTCTTATGTGTTGCATACAATTTGTGTTAGCATTACAATGGAAAATGAAGGTTAATTAATAGTTATGGGCGGTTGTTATAAAAATAGTGATGAGAGTGTACATTGTCATATTGGTTCTATTTTTTGTTTTTGTTTATTTTCTTAAATAATATAAATTTACATACAACACATTTTATTCTTGTATAAAAATATAAAACAAATATTATAAAAAAAGAAAAACAATAAAACATAAATTAACTTAATGATTAAATTAATTAACTGGGATGCCATTTTTTGTATGTCTTTTTTCTGTTACGTGTGTGTGTGATTTTCGTTCATAAATAATTAATACTTTACAATTGGAATTTAAAGCGTGATGGAGTTTGAGAGAGGTGATATTTTTGGTCAACCACATACAAAAGTTGTGCTGAAATTTCAACGAAATATTGAGAAGGAACTTTTTATGGATTACATTCCTGCAAAATCTTAATTTCTCACATAAATTCTCCCAATTCCAAGTGCTTAGAACTCCAATCTGTCCTAAATCAATATTAAAATCTAAAAAATGTTATTTACAATTGTACAAAACTTAAATAAGTAAATTTGCTTAAAACAATCAACTCTCTATTTAAAAAAAAATATCTGTTTCTCTTAGAATTAATTTGAACTTTTAAGAACTTAAGTTAAGGTTATATTTATATATTTACAAAAATATGTACAGCAAAAAACATATTCACTATCTTTGATTTGTTAAGTAATGAAGCTTTCGGGAAGAGATTTTGTTATCAGGTTATACAGGTTCGGCATTTCTGGACCGACATTTAACAACCACACAATTCCAGTGGCAGCACCATAGTGAAGAGTAGAGTATTCTTTAGTTTGCTCTTTGAGGTAATTCTGACATTTTCCAACCATTCGATTTCCGCTTTTTGGCTTACGAAAAATCTCTGGTTTAATCTCTTGTATTGTTGTTGTAATTACTTTGGATTGGTTTATTCTCGCACAATCTCTACAAAATAGAGTTGTTGTTTGTTTCCGAATCAACTGACTTGCTGGGTGAGTAAATTTACCAATTCCGTTCGATCCATATTGTTGAGAGTTTGCATATCCACGCCCAAAGCTGTTGCCACAGCTTCAATATCCAAACCAAAGGATGCCAATAGTTCGAGAAATCGCATTTCCTCCCCCGTAACAGGATTGGTAAGGGTTGGGCAGGAGTGATTGCATTGTGGCCAACTACAGCGTTCCAGCAAACGCAGGGAACAACGTTCCGGAACCCGGGGTACACCGCTACGACGATTAATTTTCGAGGAATTATTGTGACGTTTCTCCATCACCACCCTCACCGGTTGTTCTTTTTGCAGTTCCCGTTCAGGATCGGCATTGTCGGTGGAATTGTGTTCCTTCTTTCGCCTTTGACGTTTCTTGTGCTTTCTTCGTTGTTTCTCCTGTTCATTGCGTTTACGTTTTTGCTCTCCTCGCCGCTGTTGTTTTTGAATATCGGTACTATTTTCAATTATTCGTATGGCATTTGTGAGGTTGCTCTCATGATCGGTGGTGCCCTGATCGGCCATGTTATTCTTGCGACGATTGCGTCTTTCTTCTCTCCGTTTCTGTTGTTCATGACGCAAACGTTTCCTTTCCTCTCGTTCGGCTTTGGTTAGACGTTTGCGCTCCACATTGTTGGCATTGTTCTTTTTGGTGCGCTCATGTTGTTTTTCACGACGTCTCTTGGAGTCCTTGTGGTTAATTGTGGCCTCGGTGGACCTCTTTAGTTTGTCATGACGCTTCTTGCGTGGTCTTGTGGAATGTTCCCAACATCTAAGGGCAGTTGGTAAAGAAATATCATCGATTTTCAGTGATAACCATTCACGTTTGGACAGCACTGCATGGCCAATACATGAGGGGGCAAATACGGCCGTAACATTATCCAAAGAAGAGCGTAAAGCTCCACCCATGGCATGAATATAATTCCATTGATGGGGTGTTACCGGGGCAGCCACATTATCCGCCCTCATTTGGGCCTCATCAAACAACCATTGGAACACAAAGAGGGGAGCTGCAAAAAAACAAAAAAAAAAAAAACTGTTAGTCATTGTCATTAACAATTTCCTCCCATTTTCTCAACTTACTTTTCAAGGTGGGATACAGCCTATAACCAAAATAACATCTCCATGGTTCCGACTTATATTGTTCCACACATGCTTCCGGTAGTAAACCCTTCCACAGGGACCAACCCTGACGCACAGCTTCACTGGAGGCCACCGCAGACGGTGTATAGGGTTCACGATCCAGAAACCAGCCAGAATCACTAACACCTCTCACCGTCACCTGTAGTTTGCGCTCCACTTGTAGATAATGGGCAATGCGGTCCAAATTTAACATTACACCCAAACCACCGGCAGAAGAGCCAACCAACAGCAGTTCAGCACCTGGTATACGACCCAAACCCATGGGTATTAGATCGGCAATAACTTGCTTCAGTATTAAGGCCCCCATAAAGCGGAATTGAAATTCTGAAGAATCAATGGTAGAATTAGTTCCAGACCATGAATCACTGCTGCAATAAGGTACCAAAACATGATTGGCACTGTGCCAATAGGGATTTTCCTCGGGTAGGGGGGACAAAATACCACCAACTGTAATTGAAAAAAAGAAGGATACCATTAAAAATAAACTCCCATAAAGTATGTAGTTAATAGCCAAAACTTACCATCTCTAGTCTCGGGCCAATCGGTGGAGGTCATCAGATGTCGCAAACGATTCCAGCGTGCCCGACATGTCTTGACATCGTAACAATGCCAACCTCCTTCCAGGAATACAATCCATTTCTTTGAATTGGGATTTTTACGCAAATAGAAACTCATTGCAGAACCATCGTTGCAGACAATACTACGATTCGAAAGCGATGCCTTCTTTAGGGCCCTTACACTACTTCCATGTGCCGCTGTATGAGTATTATGTCCATGGACGGAATTATTTTCCAAAAATATATTTGACGGCTCCTGGCCACCTACGTTTGTGGAGTTCAACGAATTTGCAAACACGGAATTCTGCAGTGAGAGGGGTGAAACGGCTGTGTGATGTGATGACATTAACAAATGACTTTGGTGTGATGGTGCAGCTTTAACCAAAAGGTTTCCACTGTAGATGAAGGCAAGTGTTGATAATATAAATAATTGTGTCACTTGGAACACCCTGTGACAAACAGCTACCCTGTGTGGATTATATTTCGGACACACACATTTAGGCATTGTTGGAATGATTTGTGGTATTTGTGAAGCAGGGGCGAATTGGATGGTGTTATTTGCTGCCGCTTGGTTTGTTGTTTCACTATTACTGCAGATGTGTGTCTTTCTTGAAGATTCGCTGTGTTTGGTTGGTGTCTGTAATAAACAAAGAAAGTACAGGATGAGTCATAATTTTCATTTTTGATTTAAACATAAATTTTTAATAGTACGTTTACATTCAGCCGGATTTAATGAATCAAGTTCCAGAACTAAAAAGTTTTTACAATTTTTACCACTTTTACACATTTTGCGTTCCCGTACACAAAATTTATATGAAAATCGTTTACGACTTTTACAACTTTTACCACTTTATAAAGTACAACAACAGGCCATTATATAAATATTAAAAAAAGAAAGCAACTATTATTATCGACGTCTTAAATTGTTTTCCAATAGTAAGTTAATATGCCGCTAATAATAGCTCTGTTCCTTTACGTTCAAGAATCTGCATGTATTGCCACTTTTTACTCGAAAAGCGTCCCTTTACTTCAGACACAATGCAATTCTTCCTTTACGTTCAAGAATCTTCAAGTATTGCCACTTTTTACTCGAAAAGCGTCCCTTTACTTCAGACACAATGCAATTCATATGGGAGCAGTTTTTAACATTTACTACTTTTGCCGCTTTTACCATTTTCAGAAGTAAATGAACAGACCAAATGAAAAACAATATCAGCCATAGGGCCACCACGTGCACGCATTATGCCTGAAAGCATGGACTTACCCACGAAAAAACATTCTGCTACTGTAAATAGTGACACAATGAATGTTTCGATGGAAATATCGAAACAATGATTGAACAGCCCTTTAACATCACGAAAATGTTTAACTTTGGTGGCGAAAGTATCATCGAACATAATTTAAATTTGAGAGAAATATTACGATGTGGAAAAGTTGGCTTTACTTCGATAGTTATAGGCACAAACAGCTATTTTATATATCGTTGCAGTCATAATTACAGAGATAATCTTCTACAAAACAGCCCAGCAAAATGTACGATGCCAAAGATGCCATTCAACCATGGGTGAAAGTGATCTGGCATGTCAGCTTTTTAGCATCTTCATCGATGAATTTTATATGAGCGTGGACCCCAAAAGATGCTATTCATTTTTGGATCCAAAGCATGTCATTTACACCAATGCTTTGACATGTCACTTTCACCAATGCTTTGGCATGTCATTTCCACCAATGCTTTGGCATGGCATTTTCACCAACCCTTTGCAATGACATTATCATTACGACGAGAATTTTAACAACGTTGGTTGTGATTTCGAGTCCCCGACAACATCAAGCATATTCTAAATAATTAATCTTGTCTATTTAGAAAAATCTATATAATTAAAAACACAAAATTCTTCTCTATTGGATCGATGGAATGGGTTCAAATGCTAATGAAAAGATCGGATCTTTCACGACTTCCTTTGCATGGGTGCAAATGCTGATGAAAAGATCGAATCTTTCACGACTTCGTTTGAACCAATGCAAAAGATGCCATAAAATCACGTCATCGCATGAAACCCATTCCTTCAAATTTTACTGGGAGTCCTCAAATGCCCCTTTAACTCTAATTAAGCGAAAATATTGAACTTTTATGGGGGAAGTAACGGAAACAGTTGCCCGATATTGTCAATCTTTGAACTTGATTTAAGTTTGATAATACGATGCGCAAACGTAGTCAATAACTCCTTCCTATAGATACCTTGCCGACCAGACATTTTAGTTGGTGACTGTAGGATTTTAAGAACTTTTGGTCCATTAAGACTGGAAGCATGAACTTGCCCATGAAAACGATAATATTACTGTAAACAGAATTACAAGGTCTAACTACAGTAAAAATTTTTCTAACAGCCATTAAACGGAACCTAAGCAAAAGTAATTATGCCTCATATCCCTGCATTATATTTTGTTGAGTTTTTATTTTAGATTAGAAAAAATTTTACATATAAGGTGATTCTATAAAAATCCTTCTTCACAAAAAGATTTTAAAATTTGTATTTACATATATTTTTGCGTAATTTTTATGGCTTTAAAACATCCTCTAACAACCTCAAAAGAGGACATAAGCGAAAATGTTGAATAGGACGACGAATTGTTTTAATATTCCTGAGTTGATGAGTTTTTATTTAAGATTAGATAAAATCTTACATATTAGGCGTCATTTCTGATAAAAAAATAAAAGAGCATGGGTAACATAGATCGAAATTGTCTTTATTCTTTTATCATAAAAAACGCCCAACTTTACTGAAACGTTGGATATGTTTTCAGCTTAACGACAGAAGTTGCATAAGTCTTGCATAACTTTGATCACACAGTACTTCTCCACCTAAAATTGTTTGTATTGAGTTCATAACAGAAAGTAAATGAATTATTCCTTATAAAATCAAGTTCCATATGCTCAGAATATTACATGGCTTTTTATACCCTCAGCATTTATGCTAACGAGGGTATATACACTTTCATACGGGCAAAATGTGCCCCATCGAAATAATGGTTTTAGACCCCAAGTATGTTTGGACCAAATGTGTTTCAGACAATTTGGAGTCGACTGAGCAATGTCCGTCCGTCTGTCTGGCTGGCTGGAGCGCACGATAACTCTCGAACGGATAAACCGATTCGGTTCAAATTTCGGCTTTCGTAATATTTTACCCAACCTTAGTCTAAGTTCGAAGATGGGCTATATCGGTCCAATCCTTCCGGTACATCCCCCACAAAAGTTCGAAAATGTTCGGAAAATTTGTGCACACCATAACTCTTGAAGGGAGTAACCGATTTGGTTCATACTTTGCACATCGTGAAATGTGTACCAGACTTAAATAAGGCTTCAATATAGACTCAATCGGCCCACTCTTTCGGGTACCTCCCACACAAAATTTCGGAAAAGTTCAGTTTAGGGCCATCTCTCGAATCGCTCTGATTTTTGTTTTAGCAACTTGTATTCACTGCCCTCCATACAAAGGTACACGTTTCATTAAGGGCAAGTCCATACTTCCTGAGAAAATAACCTGAAAGTTGCAAAAAATCCTATGACACCGTGTGAGGTGGTTGAAGCGCAAGATAACTCTAGAACAGATCTGCCGATTCGGTCCAAAATTTGGCCTTAGTAATATTTTGTTCAAACATGGTTTAAGTTCGAAGATAAGCCATATCGGTCCACTCCTTCAGGTGCCTCCCCCACAAAAGTTCAAAAATGTTCGGAAAAATTGTTCGTACGGTAACTCTTGAAGGGAGTGGCCGAATTTGTCCATACTTTACACATCCTAATATATCTACCAGATATAAATCATGTTCGAATATGGACTATATTTGTCCACTCCATCCGGTGCCTCCCACACAAAATTTCGGATAAGTTCACTTTAAGACCTACAATCGAATCACTTTGATTTTTGTTGAAGCAACTTGCATTCGCTGCCTCAATTACGATGGTAAAAGTTTTTTTCAGGGGCAAGTATATACTTCTTGAGCAAACAGCCCGAAGGGTGTAAAAACCCCATAGGCACCATATGTAGTGGCTGGAGATCCACTTCCATAATGGTCAATTTCGATCCATTCCTTTTAGTATCTCCCCCTCAGAACTTTTGATCTTTAATCCTAATCAACATTTTTGTCGGTTCAAACGCCAAAATATTTTAAAACCCCCTAAATACATACGTTTTTTGGAAAAAAATTGTTTCAATATACACAGGCTGAGGGTATATCTCTGTCGGCAAAGCCGACTGATACTTTTTTACTTGTTAAGCCTTCATTGAATTACATTATATTTGGTATCAAATTTTGAAGATACATTTAAATTCAAGAATAGTCACGTTTCCATCATTTCCGTGGACTCATTACCGTGGGTATAATTAATGTAAATTTGAGATTATTCAATTTATGATAATTATTAAATAAATTTATTATAGGATTTTTAAACAAACCATCAAATACAACATGGATCCATAAAGAAAAAAGTAGAAATGTCGAGGAAAAATAAATAGTTAATAAGGAAGGGATCATGTCTACCGGGCCCGACGATATGATACCCTACACCACTGTGAACATGTTAAATTGTACTTGGGAGCTATATCCAAATAGACCGATTTCAAAGTCAAGGCTGTAGTTAAATAAAATGAAAACAATGAAAGCACAAATGAATCGTACAAAATTTAATATTTAAATATCATTTCCGTGGGTCTATGTCATTCCCGTGTGTTGAAAAAATCCTTGAAATCCTTAAATATACATGGCCCGTTGCTAGTTATGCATAAAATTGTCTTATAAAATAGTATCAGCCGACCCCCAAACAAGTATATTCGCAATATTTACCCATATATAAGGTGATTCTAAAAAATCCTTCCCCACATAAAGATTTTAAAATTAGATTTTTGAGTAGTCACTCATAGTTCTTAAAATAGCCAATGATCGGGTCATGACAAATAAATTAATGAACTGATTTTACGAAATCTTTCGGAATTTTTAGATATCGGAAGAGCTAGGATGACTTAGGGTGCATTGCAGATGTTTGGGATCTGCTTAAACTTTGCAAAAGGAATCTTCTCAATGCAGTGACGGAACAGAAACTTCCTACCGTCTCTCCAGCCTGTTTCCTTAATCTCAATTTTACCATTAGTGAACGCTGCTTTCAATTGTTCTCCATGTCGACCCATGGATTGACAATGCGAACTTGCGTTTTCGGTCACCTTTATCTTCGAACATTTGCTGCAGTCAAAACACATCTTTTTTATTTAGTATCCATGCTTTTTTTGTATCGGCAACAATCATCAAAATTGATCCCCACAGGTTGAACATATCTACCACTTTCTGCAATCATTCATTAATTGTTTGAGTCGTCCCATCAATAAATTTGAGCGCAGCTAACTTCATTTCTATAGATTCCTTCTTGAGGACCATGGTTTGCTACTTCTCCAGACAAAGCGTTCTTACCAAGTCTTCTTCAACCGAACAGCTTCTATGTAGATGACCTTGTGGATTCCTTTGTGGAAGGACAAATTTGAGCTTATGGTAAGTGTCTACAGTCGGAAAATCACACATCAATAACAAATACGCTTGCTTTTTATATTAAGTTTGTAAACTGCAACTCTCGAAATAATTATTTTAGACCAACCAAAGTATATATTTTCTTGATCGTCGTAAAATTTTAAGTCGATTATATCGGCTCATTTTATAGTAAAGTCCCCATACCGCATCTTATAGTAAAGTCCGGTATCCCTAACTTGTTAAATTTGTTTCAATTTCAGGTCCTAAGCATGACATCTTAATGTTCTTATTCCTTTGACATTGCTTTGGCTATTCTTTTTCTTTCGACGTCTTTGTAATAATAATAAAGAATAAAAATGAACCCAGGACCTATTTACCAGGTCACGTAAGTAGCACAAATTTTTGTTTACGTTTTCATACAATTTATTCACAACAACAAAACATTTGATTGAAACCACGATGCTGGCGTTTTACGCCACCTTATAATTTCATCATGGATGAACCTGTGAAATTATTGCATCACATGGAACCCATTCCAATTAATTTTGCTGGGATGCTGCTCATAAACAGAAATACCACTTAATTGATAAATTACAGTTTCAAAGGACACAACCACTTCACAGAAAAATTTTCGCGCGTATATACTGGGTGACTCGTCATAAACTACTTTAAAAAACGACTTAGCAAAGACAATAACCACCACAATACTACAGGGAGACATGGTAAGACGAGGATACTGGGCGAATAGTTATTAGTGAAATGTTTGAAAACTTAAATGAAATGTGCTTAAGCCTGGAGAGTTTTTGCGGATTCTGAAACTGCAATGTGAGAAAAAAATCGCCGGATGGATTTTTAAATAAATCACATTTGTAGGGTGTTTAGATTTTAAGAATTTTTCTTGAAAACGACAAGTTTTATTGAAATGGGACTAGAGAAAATCTTATAGCTGTGAAAATTCTCTACAAGATTGACGTTTTTCATAGCATGTACCATTTCTGAGTTATAGAAGTTCAAATTAGGATATTGCACTAACTCCATCACCTGCTTCCACTAGAGCGGGCAAAAAATCGATGGCACTATCGATAATATCAATTATTATTTAAAAATTCAATATCGATAGATAGTTTTGCCTGTCGATATTATCGGAATAAAAACCCCAAACCTGAAATCCATTGAAATAAATAGAAATTTCGCTGCTTTTCGGTTATGTGTGTGTAAGAAAGTAAGTCCGTAGTCACACGTACACATTTTTCGGTAAAATAAAATGTATTTTTTTAAATTTTTTATAAAATAAAAACAGTTGTTTATTATCCTTTACATTTCTGTGAACTACTTTTGCATAATTTCAAGAAAATCATTGACATTTCCGCCATTTTCATCTCCAAATTAATGGCGATGACAACTTAACGATAATATCGATATCAATCGATATTTTAAAACATTATATCGAAAATATCTAATGTTGGGAATATCGATGGTTTGCCAGCTCTAGCTTCCACAAAATGCTAGTCATGACATTGTTTTATAAGCAAGCGATGGAGTCAATGTCCCAATTTAAACTAAACACACGATCAGTTTTGAATGACCATTTTGCATGCTTAACATCCATGTTTGCCAGTCATTCACGAACATGTTGTATGCAGGACAGTCAAAAATCGATAAAAACAGCTCAAAGTCCACAGATTTTAGGTTTTTTTTTTTTGATAAATATTATCGCCGTCGGAGGGCCTCATTCTAGTATGTGTCGATGACCAAGAATGGACTTCCATTTTCAGACTTCACCTGGAAGTTAACTAAGCTATCATGGAAACGATTTTACATATTTCCAAGTTTAAGGTCCCTAGTGCTGGGGCTAAGCGAATGACTCTGAACTCTCTTCCAATAAAATGGTGTTCTCTTAAAGCGTTTACTCTTCTCTTTAACATACAAATTTTACATGAAAGAAAAATGTGTACCAAGTATGACGAAGACGACGACGACTTGTTTTTGTTTATGAATGTGGCATGCGATGAGTATCTTTGTTTTCTGGTTATTCTTCCTTTTTTTCTTTCCACAACATTATGTTGTTGGTGGGGGCTAGTATTGGTTGGTTGGTTGGTGATGGTGTTGCTGCTGCTGCTGGCTGGTGGTTGTTATTGTTTTTTGTGAGTTGGTCGTCGTTTTGTTGTTATTGCTGCTGTTGTTGTTTTCTTGTTATTTGTTATTATTATTGTCTTTTCTGTTACTCTACCACTTTGGCGGAAAAACTCGCTTTGATCAAAATGCGAGCAAGAAGCTTTACGATAAGATCAAAGACATTTAACCGACAATGTTGACGATGATGATGATGATGACGACGACGACGTCGTTGAACAACAACTGTTGATCATAATGTTGTTGTTGTTGTTTGTTCATCATGATCTTTGACAATGACGAAGTAACCAAATTTACTACAAACAATTTTGTTTGTTGGTATCTACACATACATAACGATAAGGATTTTTGCGCGATCGTAATTCGTGGTTTAAACGAATCATAGACAATTTTCGTTTTCTCTATGATAATCGTTGTTTATGAAAAGGCACAACAAATATGAAGCAACAACAGTAGTGGCATTTATTTGTCTTGGGAAGGGTAATAAACAAATAATCTATATTGGATACCCCACCTTTCCCCGCTATTCCGTTCGTTTTGTCACATAAAGAATGTATGTGGAATTCCCCTTCTATGGTGTTGTGAATGAATGAAATATTGTTTGAATTGGAATTTACAATTTACTGATAAGAAAAAAAAAAATACAGAAGACTTTGTATGTGAAAGAGATGTTGTCGTCCATAATTACTTTTAGATACAAAATTGTTTAGAGGAAAATATGCCGAAATTCTACAACAATGGAGTTCCGTAGACGGGACGCCAAGTAAAATGCAAAATGTTGCTCAAAGGTTAGATGCGTTGATGAAACAGCATTATGCGACCCTCACCAGATTGCCAAAAGCATCAATGGGCCTTTTTTGTTCTTGGCTATTTGTCTTTGTGCCTTGCCCCACGTTGGGCGCCATTATCGTTTGCAAATGAAAATTGTTCGAGAATGAAAATAGTTTTGAGATTAAAGTTATTTCAATACGGTTTGTGTCAAAACTTGGGCCTGTAATGAACAAGTTTTGGTACGGCGGAGTCACGAATAGACGTACGAGATGCCATGTAGAAAACAAAAACTTGCTTAAAGGATGGATTTGTTGATGAAAAATAATCATTGTACAAATTTTGTTCTTTAATTATGCTCTTTAATTTGTGCCTGGCCCCTCATTGGGCGCCATTATATAAATAACCTGATCGTGGTACAAAACAGTTCCTGAAGGAAACACCAGATGGACGAATGCATCATTGCTTTGGCAATTTGTCTTTGTGCCTGGCCCCACGTTGGGCGCCATTGTTGTGGAACAAATGGGTCCACGAATGAAAATAGTTTTGTTGAGTAATCACGCGTAGGTGTTCAAAGATGCCTAGTACAAAACAGACACTTGCTTAAAGGATGGAGGTTTTGATGAAACATCACCATTGTACATATTTTGTTCCCGGCTGTATGCTTTTGTGCCTGGCCCATCATTGGGCGCCATTACCTTATCGTGGAACAAAGCAGTTCCTAAATGAAAATAGTTTTGAGGCTAAATTATAGCAGCAGTCAGTTGAAGAATGCGATTTAAATTATATAAACGCAGTTAGTTTCAGTATGTATAGCGGAGTCACGAAAAAGCTGTTCATAAGACACCAAGTAAAATACGAAAACTTGCTCAAATGATGGATAAGTTGATGAAGCAGATGGACGTGACCCGCGTTAGACGATTGAAAGCATCATTTACACTTTTTTGTTCTCTAAGGTTCCTGGTCCCACGTTGGGCGCCATTTTCAAATTAACTTTACCGTGTAAGAAATGTGTTCCGGAATGCAAATAGTTTTGAAAAGACTATATGTACAGCCTAGTCAGTTGAAAACGTGATTAAAGTTATATCAATGCGGTATGGTTCTGTGAATAACAAGTTTTGGTACGGTGAAGTTACGAACGTATAGGCTCAAATGATGGATGTGTCAATGAAACAGCATTATGTGACCCTTATCGGTCGAAGGAAGCATTGCGTATTTTTTGTACTAGGCTGTTTGTTTTTGTGCTTGGCCCCACTTTGGGCGCCATTATATAATTAAACATATTGTGCAACTAATGGGTCGGGAATCAAAATATATTTGCGGAGTCATTATTACAGCATAATCAGTTGAAAAAAAAACGTTATTGACATTTTATAAATGTGATAAGGACCAAAACTTGGACCTGTGATGCGCAAATTGGTTTCCACAGATCGACATAGAATCTCAAGGTGTTGAAATATATACAATAAATATAATTTTAGATCAATATGTTGTAATGGCCCCGCGTTGGGCGCCACTATATTATTAAACATATCGTGGAACAAATGTCTGAAAATAGATTTGAGGAAGCTATATCACATAGTAATCAGTTAAAAAAATCAATTGAAGTTATTTAAATGCGGTAAGGAGCAGAACATGGTCCTGTGATCGACGTGTTTTGGTACGGAAATTTCTATTGTAAATATTGGTTACCACAGATCAACACAGAATCTGAAATTGTTTTAATTTAATTAATATAATTTGAGATGAATATTTTGAGGTGTTGTACTGGCCCCACGTTGGGTGCCACTATATAATTAACTTTATCGAGGAACAAATGGCTTCGAGAGCATTTAAGAAGGTTTGAGGGTTAGAGGAGGTTAGTTTACAGCATAACAATTTGATAAATGGGATTAAGATTTCTTAAAGCTGTATGTACCAAAACTTGGACCTGTTATGAACAGTTATTGTTGTTAATTATTATTATTAAATTATAATTTTCATATTGTTTACCACAAATGGACACAGAATCTAAAGTTCTTCAAATTTATATAAATTTAGACGAATATTTCAATATGTTGTAATGACGCCACTATATAATTAACCTTATTGTGGAATAAATAATTAACCTTATTGTGGAACAAATGGGTTCGTAAGTATTTAAGGAGGTTTGAGAATCAGAGGATGTTAGTAAATTTTCTTAAAGCAGTATATATCAAAAACGGGACCTGTTATTATATTATTGTTAAATATTATTTTCCACCGATCGTTATAGAATGTCAACTTGTTATAGACGAAAATGTAAAAGGTTAGGCTTTTGTAATGATCCCATGTTGGGCGCCACATAACATAACCTCCATCTTTTGGTGAAAGATGCAACAAATAATCAGGGATTTTGTAACGCCACCCATATCTTGTCATTCATATTTATTTTTGCTCACAATCAAGCTATGGCTTTACTTACTCATTAGTAGTCAACAGCTGATATCGTACACAATAGAGAACGAACATTATTCACTAACCACCCACTTGGTTGTCATCTCGACTGAATGTTAACAAACTTAAGTATATCCACTCTCTCTCCTTCCCTCCCTATCTCACTTTGCATTGTAGTTGTTCCATAATTGTGACATTTTAATTACCATTTGACAATAAAAACCGAACCGAACTTAGGTTCCCCGGGTAATTTACAACATTCTTTTGAAGTAGAAGCATGCAGTCAGACAGACAAATGGACAAGTGGAGAGACATTTTGACATGTTACTAGATGTTTACATTTTTTTTCATAAAACTAAGAGAAATAGCTAAATGGAAAGTTGATTGGTAGTAAATGATTCTGAGAGAGAGAAAAGAGAAAATAAATAATAAAAAAATATCAAGTTGTTTTGCTCGATCACATTTACAATCAACATCAATCACTGATCGGCTAAATTGTTGTTTTAATAATTGACCGACTGGCTGGCATGCCAGCTAGCTAGCTGACAGAATGAATGCAAGCACCGTCATCGCCACAAACTCTTTGATCCCCTGGCAGGCCGACAACTAAGGCGTATTAATTAAATGGCGCTTGTTCAACAACAAAAACAACAACAACAAGAAAAGAAAAAAAAAACAAAACAAAGAACAAAGTCTAAGTCTGTTTATTGATTATGGTAAATGATTTTAATGTGTCAAAGAGTCTTGTTGGATTTCTATCCCTCTTTCTTCCTCTCCTTCCTTCCCCACCAATCTAATAATAAATTATATTAATTAAAATTTTATTAACAATTTATAGTACAGCATTTATAATTGATATGTGATACAATAAACTGGACCTTAGTAGGTACCCCTTACCAATCGACGGGGTGCTTGTTGATCTTTAATGTTAGCTAGCTTTGTAGTGACGCTGGTGGCGGCGTCGGCTTAAAGCAAAGACATAAGCAAGGCGGCAGCTTTAAATGTAATCGTGATTTGTTTAATTAAAGCAATTTGTTGTTCCTGATGGCGCCATCTACCACCACTACAACTCCCATGTGTCATTAATTACACACTACATGGACCAGTTGGGTTCTGACAGTTGTAGTGCATTCATTTGGTAGCCGCCGCCAGCATCTCATTTCGTTTAACAGCAACAACGTCACTGCAAATTGTTCGATTGATCTCTTTTCTTTGTTTTTGTTTTCGCTTAATTAAACACACCGCTCATAAATAAAATATTTATTTGTTGTTTTGAGATTGCCCGACGACTTGAAGAATTCACACTTTAACACTTTGAGGTTTTATATAATAGAAATCTGTTCATATACTAGGCCACATAAATCTGTGGTCAAAAAATAAAAAAAATGTCAGGAGAAGTTTGGTCTATAAGTCCAACATACACATATCCGCAAAGAGAAAAAAACTCTCTACAAAGTGCAAATTGAGGTCTCAGGGGTCTTCTATAAAATAGAAGACGCCCTCAGGGGTTTTCTATAGAATAGAAGACGCCTTCAGGAGTATTCTATACAATAGAAGACGCCTTCAGGGGTCTTCTATACAAGAGAAGACGACTTCAGGGGTCTTCTATACAATAGAATACGCCTTCAGGGGTCTTCTATACAAGAGAAGACGACTTTAGGGGTCTTCTATACAATAGAAGAGTCCTTCTGGGGTCTCCTATACAATTGAAGGCGCCTTCTGGGGTCTTCTATAGAATAGAAGAAGGAGTCTTCTATAGAATAGAAGACGCCTTCAGGGGTCTTCTAAAGAATAGAAGACGGCTTCAGGGATCTTCTATAGAATAGAAGACGCCTTTAGAGTCTTCTATAGGTCCTTTAGGGGTCTTCTATAGAATAGAAGACGCCTTGAGGGGTATTATATAGAATATAAGAAGCCTTTAGGGGTCTTCTATAGAATAGAAGACGCTATTAGGGGTCTTCTATAGAATAGAATAGAAGACGCCTTTAGGGGTCTTCTATAGAATAGAATTCTTCTTTACAATAGAAGACGCCTTTAGGGGTCTTCTATACAATAGAAGACGCCCTCAGGGGTCTTCTATACAATAGAAGACGCCTTTAGGGGTCTTCTATACAATAGAAGACGCCTTCAAGGGTCTTTTATAGAACAGAAGACGCCTTCAGGGGTCTTCTATAGAATAGAAGACGCCTTAAGGGATCTTCTATAGAATAGTAGACGCCTTAAAGGATCTTCTATAGAAGGCCTTCATGTGTCTTGTATAGAATAGAAGACGCCTTCAGGGGGTCTTCTATAGAATAGATGACGTCTTCAAGGGGTCTTCTATAAAATAGAAGACGCCTTCAGGGGGTCTTCTATAGAATAGACGACGCCTTCAGGGGGTCTTCTATAGAATAGAAGACGCCTTCAGGGGTCTTCTATAGAATAGAAGACGCCTTCAGGGGTCTTCTAAAGAATAGAAGACGCATTCAAGGGGTCTTCTAGAATAGAAGACGCCTTCAAGGGGTCTTCTATAGAATAGAAGACGCCTTCAAGGGGTCTTCTATAGAATAGAAGACGCCTTCAAGGGGTCTTCTATAGAATAGAAGACGCCTTCAAGGAGTCTTCTATAGAGTAGAAGTCGCCTTCAAGGGGTATTCTATAGACTAGAAGAGGCCTTCAGAGGGTCTTCTATAGAATAGAAGACGCCTTCGGAGGGTCTTCTATAGAATAGAAGATGCCTTCAAGGGGTCTTCTATAGAATAGAAGATGCTTTCAAGGGATCTTCTATAGAATAGAAGACGCCTTCAGGGGTCTTCTATACAATAGAAGACGCCTTCAGGGGTCTTCTATAGAATAGAAGACGCCTTCAGGGGTCTTCTATAGAATAGAAGACGCCTTCAGGGGTCTTCTATAGAATAGAAGACGCCTTCAGGGGTCTTCTATAGAATAGAAGACGCCTTCAGGGGTCTTCTATAGAATAGAAGACGCCTTCAGGGGTCTTCTATAGAATAGAAGACGCCTTCAGGGGTCTTCTATAGAATAGAAGACGCCTTCAGGGGTCTTCTATAGAATAGAAGACGCCTTCAGGGGTCTTCTATAGAATAGAAGACGCCTTCAGGGGTCTTCTATAGAATAGAAGACGCCTTCAGGGGTCTTCTATAGAATAGAAGACGCCTTCAGGGGTCTTCTATAGAATAGAAGACGCCTTCAGGGGTCTTCTATAGAATAGAAGACGCCTTCAGGGGTCTTCTATAGAATAGAAGACGCCTTCAGGGGTCTTCTATAGAATAGAAGACGCCTTCAGGGGTCTTCTATAGAATAGAAGACGCCTTCAGGGGTCTTCTATAGAATAGAAGACGCCTTCAGGGGTCTTCTATAGAATAGAAGACGCCTTACTAGGGATCTTCAATAGAATAGAAGACGCCTTCAGGGGTCTTCAATAGAATAGAAGACGCATTTAGGGGTCTCCTATAGAATAGAAGACGCATTTAGGGGTCTCCTATAGAATAGAAGACGCCTTTAGGGGTCTCCTATAGAATAGAAGACGCCTTTAGGGGTCTCCTATAGAATAGAAGACGCCTTTAGGGGTCTCCTATAGAATAGAAGACGCCTTTAGGGGTCTCCTATAGAATAGAAGACGCCTTTAGGGGTCTCCTATAGAATAGAAGACGCCTTTAGGGGTCTCCTATAGAATAGAAGACGCCTTTAGGGGTCTCCTATAGAATAGAAGACGCCTTTAGGGGTCTCCTATAGAATAGAAGACGCCTTTAGGGGTCTCCTATAGAATAGAAGACGCCTTTAGGGGTCTCCTATAGAATAGAAGACGCATTCAGGGGTCTTCTATAGAATAGAAGACGCCTTTAGGGGTCTCCTATAGAATAGAAGACGCCTTCAGGGGTCTTCTATAGAATAGAAGACGCCTTCAGAGGTCTTCTATAGAATAGAGGACGCCTTCAAGGGGTCCTCTATAGAATAGAGGACGCCTTCAAGGATCTTCTATAGAATATAAGACGCCTTCAAGGATCTTCTATAGAATATAAGACGCCTTCAAGGGGTCTTCTATAGAATAGAAAACGCTTTCAATGGGTTTTCTATAGAATAGAAGACGCCTTCAAGGGGTCTTCTATAGAATAGAAGACGCCTTCAAGGGGTCCTCTATAGAATAGAAGACGCCTTCAAGGGGTCCTCTATAGAATAGAGGACGCCTTCAAGGGGTCCTCTATAGAATAGAGGACGCCTTCAAGGGGTCCTCTATAGAATAGAGGACGCCTTCAAGGGGTCCTCTATAGAATAGAGGACGCCTTCAAGGGGTCCTCTATAGAATAGAGGACGCCTTCAAGGGGTCCTCTATAGAATAGAGGACGCCTTCAAGGGGTCCTCTATAGAATAGAGGACGCCTTCAAGGGGTCCTCTATAGAATAGAGGACGCCTTCAAGGGGTCCTCTATAGAATAGAAGACGCCTTCAAGGGGTCTTCTATAGAATAGAAGACGCCTTCAAGGTGTCTTCTATAGAATAGAAGACGCCTTCAAGGGGTCTTCTATAGAATAGAAGACGCCTTTAGGGGTCTCCTATAGAATTGAAGACGTCTTCAGGGATCTTCTATAGAATAGAAGACGCCTTCAAGGGGTCTTCTATAGAATAGAAGACGCCTTCAAGGGGTCTTCTATAGAATAGAAGACGCCTTCAGGGGGTCTTCTATAGAATAGAAGACGCCTTCAAGGGGTCTTCTATAGAATAAAAGACGCCTTCAGGGGGTCTTCTATAGAATAGAGGACGCCTTCAGTTTATGTTCTAAGATGGGTAATTTTGGTTCACTTTTTCGGGTGGCTCCTCCACAAAAGTTCGAAACTGTTCCACCACAAGTTCGAAGATAGGTCATATCGGTCCAATTCTTCGGGTACTTCCCATACAAAATTTTGGAAAATAACACAGTTTAAGACCAGCACTCGAATAGCTTTGGTTGTTTTTTTCACCAACAGGTATTCGCTGCCCCCATTACGACGGTACAAGTTTTTTAAGAGGTACGTCCATACTTCCTGAGAAAATGACCCGAAGGCTTTAAAAACCCGTAGTGGCTGGTGCGCGCGACAATTTTCTATCTGGTTATATAATTTTTGCCTTTGGTAAAAATGTTCAAATGATCTTCGAACAGCCCTTAAACTGCACGGCTGTTCGAAGATCATTTGAACATTTTTACCAAAGGTACTCCTTGTGGTCCTGTTTACGTCTATATTATGTTTTTTTTTTGTGGGCAAGTCCATGCTTCCAGATATAATGACCCAAAAACTCTGAATTTTATGGTGGCCAACTGAAAGGCGCGATATCTATCGAAAGCAGTGACTACCAAAATAGGACCCACATTCCAAATGGACTATATCGGTCCATTCCTTCAGGTATCTCCTGTGCAACTCTTTTGAGTTTTAATTAAAATACATGTTTTTGTCGGCAAGTTCATACGTCCAAAATTCTGAAAACCCCCTAAATATAGATATATTTTTTTTTGTAAATGAAAGGAGAGTTTCACACCGACTGAGGATATATCTCTGTCGGCAAAGACGACTGATTCCTTTTTACTTGTTGAAGTCGGAAGTTCTAATATAGCCCTTTCTAATCACCGGATATTGTCATATTTATCAAATGATTTTCTTCTTGATCTGCATGTTCTTTCCGTTACTGATAATTTTTGACAAGGTTTATTAAAAATTATTATTATTTTTGGCGGCTAACATCAAAGCCAGCCAAAGGTTAGCCTCTGAACAGAAACAATAAAAACATTTGTTTCAATAACAACAACAAAAATTAAAACTAATCACGTATCTACCCTGACGTTTGCTATTGTTGTAGTTTTTTTGCAAAGGGCTCAAAAACGTTTACGAACAACAAAAAAAGCTACTGTAAACCATCATCTCATCCAGATGATTGAGCGGCCTCTTTAAAGTTAAATCAGAAAAAAGGGCGGCTTCGTCGTTGTTGAGTTATCACCCTGCCTAATCACTGGCGCTATGAAATCAATTTCGAATGTCTGGCAGACGACGTTCATTTGAATTTTATTTAAATTAAATTTGATGCGTTGAAATTGTGCTACTCTGACGCTTGTCAAATCAAGCCAGCCGGCAAACCCATTATGGGCAGATATTTACTTTGTATTTGATTGTTGCTACTGCTGGCTGCTTGATATTGATCAAACTGATCGCCCGCGCTTTTGTGGCTGTGGCGTGGGCTATTTGCTTTGCTTAATTGTTGTTATAGTTTTAATTATTTTTTTTTCTTTTCATTTTTGGTAGGCCTTTTGATCTGGTATGGAGATTGTTTTTCGTTGTTTTGGTTTTGGAATATAATAATTACCATCAATACCTAACCTAACAATTGCGAGAAAAGGCGGTAAAAATCAAAGTTAGAAAAAAATGGGCCGCCTTAGAAGAAATGTGTATGTGTTGTGTGTGTGTGTGTTTGTGCATTTTGTCCAAGTTAATTAAGACAACTTTGTGTAAATGTTATATGGAAACTACTGTGACAAGACGTAACGTAAGATTTACAGATAAATAAAGGCATTCCACTCCCCATTCCCCACTACCTTCCCCTCATCCACCTTCCTAAATAATACTATACATGGCGCTTGATTGAAGGCGTTCCAATGTTTTATTTAAATATGCCCCACAAAGATCAAAGCCTATAAATGTTTATTGGTAAAAATGAAACAAAAAATAAATTAAATTAGGTTTTGGTGATAACCTAAAATGCTACTCGTGTTAATTATGGAACCACATTCAAAACGTAGATACTTAATTCGGTAGTGAATATGCATTAATAACATATGCCGTCCGTCATCATAATCGATGACAGTTGGAAAATAAAACCAGTAGTCCCAGAGTTGTTTTGAATTCAAATTAATTTTTTCAAAGAATTAGAAAAAAATGAAATAAATTTATTTGATTTTCATCAATGAAAGTGAAATTTATAAAACACATTTAAATTGTTATGGTTTGGAGAGGGTGATTTCGTCTGTTTTAAAGTGAGGTTTTGCACAATTCATTTATTTAATTTTTTTTAATGATAAATAAAGTTTATTCCACCTTGAGGTTTAGCTGAACCAAATAAAAAGGTCGAAGAAAACTCAAAAATAAATATTTTTTTTTTTAAATTATGGCCAACATTCCTTTAATGATTAGGCAAATAAAGAAACAAGTAGAAAGGGGTTAAGTTCGGTCGGGCACAAACTTTACCCTCCATCAGAATATTTCAGAACTTATATGGAATAATTAATTTTCTTTTTGTTACGAAAGTATGTTACGTAAGTATGGAAAAGGTAATGCCTTACCGATTATTGCGATATATTTGTTGTTTGACCACCTACGACAACCTACTTCACATCGTTCTAAAGGTGCTTTCGATATACCTCTTACAGAAGATAATCGCTTTGAAATAAAACGTTGGGCCTTTTCTCCAACTAAGTTTTTTGCCCATTTGGACCCATGAATATTATCCTACCATCACCAAAATCAATAGGCTTCTTCCCTCCGGGACCTTCATCAAAACCCAAAATTTGGTGGCGATCGGATTAAAATTGCGACCTGTAGCGTGATTACAAGGTTTAGATGGACAGACGGAAGACGGACGGACACACATCGCCAGATCGACTCAGCTCGTCGAGACATTCATTTTGGTATATATAAGTATGGGTCTACGGCCATTATTTCGATGCGTTACAAACTTTTTGGCCAAAATCAACTTATAATAACATCCCCCCACATAGTGGTGTAAGGTATAAAAATAATCAGTCGGTATTGCCGACCAAGAGATGCCCTCAGTCTGTGAGACTCGCCCCACGAAAAACTTAATATCGCTTTAAACAAGACCATAACAAGTACCTTCGGTAAACATTTCCAAAGGATCCTCGAACAGATCTTAAACTGCACTGGACCGGTAGGGCCAATTTCCGAACTTAAACTAAATTTGGACATAATATTACGAGGTCCAAAGTTTGCACAAAATCGGTTGCTCCGTTTAAGAGATTTCGCACGTAGCATTTTAGCGAATATTTTTTAATGTTTGTGTGGGAGGTGCCCGAAGGAGTGGCCCGATGGCATCATCATGGAACTTTATCTAAGATACGCAGAAATATTACGGTCAGCGGTGCTAAGCTGGTGGTTTTCCCGCTACTTGTGGTGATTTTTGACGTACAAAAACCACTGTTTAATCAGGAATGTCAACTGTTTTAAGGTAAAAAATCGCTACAGACCTATGGTGCGTATGTGGCTGTAGCGATTTTTACTTCGAAACAGTTGGCATCCCTGATTTGGACCAACACAGTATACGATTCGAGGGTCGTCAGGCTTACCAGCCTTTACAGGAGGTGATCGTAGAGTTTTTTTTTACAGCTTTATGCGGCCCATACACTATGGGCATGCAGGACAGCATTTGTAATAGTATTAGTAAATTTTGAAGTTTTTGTCAATGTATTTGGGAGTAGTTTTGGCAGGATTGAAATCAAAATAGTTTTGATTTTGTAAATGAACCCCTTTCAATCCGATGAATTTTGTTTATTTTCGAAGTAACCAACAAATAATTTTTGAAAACAACAAATATTATTTGTGAGGAAATTAAAAATTTAGAAAACTTCAACCCAAAATCGAGTTCTGGAGGAAAATTCATCATTTTTGCAATATGGATTGAAGGAATGCCACACACTATTCAATCACACACTTACACAAGGGTTCATCGGTTGCTGTCCTGCATGCCCATAGTGTATGCCCGGCATTAGAACCATTTTAGAGGGAACTATGGACTTGCCCTAAAAACTTGTACAGTAGTAATGGAAGAGGCGAATAAATGTTGAAGCAAAAAAAAAAAAAATAAAGCAGGTCGAGTAGAGGTCTTAAACTGTACTTTTCCGGAATTTTTTGTGGACCGATATAGTCCACATTGGAAACTGATTTAATCGGTTATTGCCTTCGAGAGTTATTGTGCGAACCATTTAAAGGAAAAGTTTTGAACTTTTGTGGGGGAGAGGACCGATATGACCCATAATAATTATATAATTGTTCCACAAACATCCCAGACGGGACAGGGAGACTTCTCTCATATCAATGAGTGCAACCCGATTCATATTAGCTCAATTAAAAGGGGCCTACAGTTTCTCGCCGAGTCCGAACGGCGTGTCTTAAGACACCAATTGTAGAGAAGTTTTATATGGCTGAAATAGTCAGGAAATATCGCCAACATTACAGAGGGGTATTTTGCCACCGTTGAAAATTTGATGTTGCCTGACCGGGGAATCGAACCCACAAATTTCTGCGTGCAAGGCGGGTGTGCATACCATTGCACCACAGAGGAACCCCCGATATGGGCCATAGTCGAACTTAAACTAAGTCCATATTTACATTAGGCAATTTTCCTTGCGGCAATTGTCAGTTTGGTGGGAGAGGGTTGAGGAATATGGTAACCCTTTGCATCTCAACACCCTCTCTCACTGACAAACTGACAATGGCCGCAAGGAAAATTGCCTAATGTAAATATGGACTATATTCTAAATTACAGTTAGTTCGGTCGAAAAATGTAGCTATTATCTCAAAAACATACCCAAAATCGGGAGGTACTGTTATAGGTCAACACATGGACCTATACCCAGCAAAAATCCTCATTACAAACCTCCTTTCCCACCCATTACTTTAACAAGGGCATGTCGCGCGAAATATCTGGTTATTTTGTAACCACTGAAATAAGTAGATACTGAGTAGATTCTGACTACTTATTTCAGTGGTTACAAAATAACCAGATATTTCGCGCGACATGCCCTTGTTAAAGTAATGGGTGGGAAAGGAGGTGTGTAATGAGGATTTTTGCTGGGTATAGACAGTTTTTGGTGGAAAAGTTTTACCACCAATGAAAACCTCAAATGTCAAATTACAGCTATTTCAAACAAAAAAATGTAGCCAAAATCCTCAAAATACCTAAAATCCGGAGGTACCGTTATATAGGAGGATGTACCAAAACATAAACCTATGTTAAAAATGTTTGTTGGAGAAGTTTTGTGGCCACTGATAACCTCAAGTTACAGCTAGTTCGGACAAACAAATCTGCCAAAATCCTCAAAATACCTAACATCGGAAGTTACCGTTATATAAGGGGCTATATGAAAATATGGACCTATATTGACTTTTTTTTGTGGAGAAGTTTTGGGACCACTGGGAACCTCAAATGTCAAATTACAGCCAGTTAGGACAAAAAGTGCAGCCAAAATTTCTAAAATACTTAAAATCCGGAGGTTCCGTTATATGGGCGCTATACCTAAACATGGATCTATGTTGACAATTTTTGCTGGAGACACTTTGTGACCTTTAAGAACCTCAAATGCCAAATTACAGTTAGTTCGTACCAAAACAATGCAGTCAAAATCCTCAAAATACCTAAAATCCGGAAACACCATTATATGGGGGCCATAACTAGAAATGGATCGATATAGTTCACTTCAAACTTGACCGAATTATGGAAAAAAATAAGCTCAGGTGCAAACAGATAGCATTCTATCTCAATTATTGCGAACGCTAGAGTGATTACTACAGACGGACATGTATAGATCGACTCAGAATTTTACCCTTATCATGAATATATGTATATACTTTATGGGGTTGCAAATGTTGATTTCAATGTGTTACAAATAGAAAAAACAAACTTAATATAGGTACTCTCCCTACTATGGTGGAAGATAGAAAAAGAATCATTTTCCATCCTTTAAAGATTTCTTCACCTAACCTAAATTTAATAGAATTTCCAGATTTATTTTGAATCTGTTGAATCTGTTTTCTTTGCTCGCTGCTTTTGGCTTAAATTAAATTCTCCAGAAACAAGGTAATAATGGGACTAAATAACAACAACATAACAAAAACACCTGTTACCCTTAGAGCGCAATGCTGGAAAACAAAAACAGATAACGATGTTATTTTGGTTTCCTTAGAAATGCAAAAAAACAACAACAAAAAGCTCAAGGCTATGGCAAAAAGAAAATACCCACCAACATATCCTTTTCGTTGGTGTTCTTGTTGTTGTTACCATTGCTCATGTTAGTAGTGTGGAAAGAAACCCTGTGGAACAGGTAATTCGGAAGCTGATACATTTCTAAAATGAAAGCCTGTGTGTGTTTGTTGTTATACATTCATAATACCCTGGATAGTACATCCGTCCATTGAGATTCAATTCAGTTTGTTTGCCTTCCATCTTATTTTGTTTTTTTTTTTCGGTTCATTTGCCTTGCCATTGTTTTGCTTCTGCCGTAGATATTTTTGAACCTCGAAAAAACCGTTTAGACCACATGAATGTGTGTGCGCACGCGTTTTGTAGCCGAGTGTGTGTGTGCATGCGCGATTTTTTCTTCTTTGTCTTCACAATATTAAGAGGTTCAAAGATATAACTTAAGCTGAACGCGCTAAACCCGTGCCGTTTTTCTACTTTGTATTATACCGCCTGTTTGGCGGCATGTTGCACAAAGAAAAAGAACAAAAACAAAACAACAAAAATGAAAATGGCAAACGAAAGCCAGACACATTGAGTTATATGGACGTAACACAACAATAATAACAGAAAATAACTAACAACAACAAGAGCATCATCATCGCCACAACTTGAACTGGAAATCCAAAAAGCGGCTACAGCTAAATATTGTCCATTGTGGGCACTGGTGTCCCAAAACAAAGTGGACAATGTTGTTGTTGTTTAGGTGTTGCTTTTGGTATTGGGTTTCGCAAATCTTTATATTCTTCGGAGTTTTTTTCCTACAGTGATCAAGTTTTTAAAGGAACAGTCTGTTGAAAGTTCCCTATGGGACCAATCCTGTGGGATCCTTGTGGTCATCATACCCAGCAATTACTCCTCATAATCTGCCCTATGTTAGAAAAATTTTCAGTTAGGAACCACATTTTTACTAATTTTAAACCGTTTCAAACCGTATCCAATTTTTAAAGGTTTCTGATCTAACATATCTCTCCATGCGGTTACCTACTGTCCGCTTTTGGCAAATTTCAAATGTTTACCGGTAGTATGTGCTACATTACGAGCATGATGATTGCACAGAATGTTGTTGTTGCTGCTGCTGTTGTTGTTGCCATTGTATTCTGTTTGGTGTTGTTCTTTGTTAGTGCGCTGGCTGGCCTTTGGGACGTGTGTGTAGAAAAGAAGAAGAAAATGACATGGTCTCGTAAAACATTTAAGATTTAACTTTACGATCTTCAATGTTGTTGAATCAGGGCTCAGAGTTTGAAAGGAATGAAAACATTAGGGCAATACTTTCAAAATTAAAAGTGGGTCAAGAAGGAAGGTTTGAGTCCATTTTCTTAGTAGTCGATTTTTCAAAGCCCTTAGGTTTCGGCCCAATGGTTACATTGAGTGCCGCGTTACAACAACCACACGAAAAAAGTGGAAGTAATGTCAAGTTTTCGTTTGAAGTTTTCATGTTGTTGTTGTTTTTAGCGCGTGACGCTACTCACAACGGACCGATTTTCCAGAGCGCATTATTGTTGAAACCCATGAAAATCGAAGCCAGTTCTTTTTCATGTATGTTTATATTGATTTTCAACGACAAACTATTTTGAATGGGTCATGTTTTCGATATTATACACTTGTTGACAATATTAGTTTGTTTATTTTTGAATGGCGCCCAACGTGGGGCCTGAACCCAAGAGCTAGAATATCTAACAATTTAATTTCCCCCAAATAAACTACTTCACAGATAAAAAATCCTGCAGAATTTTTATCCTTGTTTTACTTCTGGTTCTTCACCATAAAGTGGCGCCCAATGTGGGCCACGAACTGAAGACTTTCACGGTGGGTTTAAGTATGACCTACTTATTTGGTTTTCGCCATACATATGATTTATCATTGGAACTAAACAGATTAAATTTGCTTTCATCTGTAAATAAGAGGGGGTTTTCTGAAAGATTTGTATGATCTCTAGCGATTCGCAGCCTTGCGTTCTGATATCGCTTACTAATGTAGGATTTTTTGTCTGGTTCTTTTACCACGTAAATCAGCTTTATACAGTACATTTCTAATAGTCTGAGGGGAACTTTTTCGCCAAAAACTTTTCTGCTGGTACTGCGAGCATAGAAGCACTAAGCAAAAGTTCTGATCTGTGGCCTGATATGTTGTTGAAAATTTTTTCTATTTTCAACGAGTTTATCACTTGGATACCCCATTATTACATATTGAACAGTAAATCGACTTAGATTTACCATTATTTTTGGGTCTTCACATTAAAGTGGCGCCCAATGTGGGCCTCGAACTCAACACTTTGACATTAACATTCTTATGGTCTTCACATTAACCGAAAATCAACCAATTAAATTTTCTAAAGATAAAATGTACATCAGAGAAACAAATCTGCAGATGAAAAGGAATGCTTTTGTCCTTGTTATAATTTCGGGTCTTCAATTTGTAGCGCCCGAGCTGAAGACCTTGACAATAACAGTCTTATAGTCTTTACACTGAGACTAAATATCAACCAATTAAATTTGCAAAAAAGAAAAAACATAATGAGGGAAAAATCACCAGACGAAAAGAAAGTGGCGCCCAACGTGAGGTCCGATCTTAAGGGCTAGAGTATCCACCAATTTAATTTCCCTTAGACAAAGTATTGAACAAAGGGAAAATCTGCAGAATTTGTGTACTTGTTTTACCTTTGGTTCTTTACCATATAGTGGCGCCCAATGTGGGCTCCGAACTCAAGACTTTGACGGTGGAACTAAGTAGGGGCTCTCTATTTGGTTTTTCCATACACATGAATATCTACCCATTATATTTCCCAAATAGAAATTATTTATCAAAGAAAAAATCTGTAGACGAAAAATGATGCCTTTGTCCTTGTTATATTTTCGGGTCTTCAATTTATGCCGCCCAATGTGAGGCCCGAACTCAAGACCTTGACATTAACAACCTTATGGTCTTCACATTGAGCCTAAATATCAACCAATTCAATTTCCAAAGAATAAATATATGTTAGGGGAAAATCTCCAGACGAAAAGGAAGTGGCGCCCAACGTATCGACTAAACCCAAGAGATTTAATTTCCCGCAGCTAAAATATTGAACAGAGAAAAAAATGTGCAAGATTTGTGTCCTTGTTTTACTTATGGTTTTTCACCATAAAGTGGCGCCCAATGTGGGCCACTAACTGACCGCTTTGACGATGGAACTAAGTAGGAGCTCTTTATTTGGTTTTCTCCATACGTATGATTTATCATCGGAACTAAACAGATTTGAATCGTGAATAACAGGTTTTTCTAAAATGAAAAGTCTTTGAATTTATGGTCTCTAGTGATTCGCATCCTAGCCTTTTGATGTCGCTTGTGGGTTTTTTCTGGCTTATCTACCATCTACATCAGCTTTATATAGTACACTTCTCATAGTTTCAGGGCAACATTTCCGCAAATATTTTTCAGCCATTACTGCGAGTTTAGAAGCACTAAGGAACGGTTCTGGCCAATCACCAAATATATTGCTGATCACTAACTGAGAACATTGTGCTGTAAGCCTTTTTTATTTTAAGGCGTTTTCACTTTATATCGCTTTATTATATACTGAACCTTAGATTTACTATTATTTTTGTGGGTCTTCACCAACGTGATACCCGAACACAGCACTTTGACATTAACAGTCTTATGACCTAAATTTCCCAAATAGGAAGGCAGAAAAAAAACTAAAGACGAGAGGGACGAATTTGTTCTTTCGGGTCTTTAGCATAAAGTGGCGCCCAACGTGATGCCCGAACGTATGACCTTCACATAAAGAGCCTTAATGTCTTCACATGAGCGAGAATATCTACCAATTAAATTTGCGGAAACTTTATATATCAGAGAAAAAATCTGCGGACAAGAAGAAATAACTTATCCTTGTAAAATGTTCGGGTCTTACCTTAAAGTAGCGCTCAAAACCATGACATTAACAGTCTTACTATAGATTAATTTTAATTTCCCGAAATATTATGCATACATATATCAGAGAAAAAAATCTGCAGGCGAGAAGAAATAATGTATCTTTATTATACTTTCGGCTCTTTATCATAAAGTGGCGCCCAATATCCTGTCATTAACAGTCAAATGGTATTCACATTGAGCAAGAATACCTACCAATTAAATTTTCCAAGGAGAAATTATATTTTGAGAAAAAATCAGCAGGCATAAATGAGAATCTGTTCTTATTATACATTCGGCTCTTCAGTATAAGGTGGCACCCAAGGTGGGGTCCGACCCCAAGAATCAGAAATAAACAGTCTTCACATTGAGATAGATTAATTTAAATTCCCCGAAACTTTATATATCGGAGAAAAAATCTACAGACGACAAGAAATAACTTATCTGTGATATACTTTCGGATCTTCACCATAAAGTGGCGCCCAAGACCCTGACATTAACAGTCGTATGCCCTTCACATTGTGCTTAAATATATACCAATTAAATTTGTCAAAGATAAATAATATTTTGAAGAAAAACCTGCAGGCATAAACGATAATCTGTCCTTGTTATACTTTCGGGTCTTCCCCATAAAGTGGCGCCCAAGGTGAGACACGACCTCAACAATCAGACATAAACAGTCTTACGATCTGCACATCGAGATAGATTACTTTAAATTTCCGAAAACTATATACGTATATCCGAGAAAAAAATCTGCTGACGAGAAGAAATAGCTTGTAATTATAAACGAGAATCTGCCCTTGTTATACCTTCGGGTCTTCACCATAAAGTGGCGCCCAACGTGGGGCTCGACCCCAAGAATCAGATATAAACAATCTTACGATCTTCACATTGAGGTGGATTAATTTAAATTTCCCGAAATTTTATATATCAGAGAAAAAATCTGCAGACGAGAAGAAATGACTTATCCTTGTTATACTTTCGGATCTTCACCATGAAGTGGCGCCCAAGAACCTGACATTAATAGTGTTATGGTCTTCACATTGGGCATATATACCAATTAAATTTGTCAAAGATAAATAATATTTTGAAGAAAAACCTGCAGGCATAAACGATAATCTGTCCTTGTTATACTTTCGGGTCTTCCCCATAAAGTGGCGCCCAAGGTGAGACACGACCTCAACAATCAGACATAAACAGTCTTACGATATTCACATTGAGAAAGAATATACACCAATTCAATTTCCAAAAGAAAAAATATATTTCAGAGAAAAATATGCAGGCGGGAAGGATGAATTTATCTTTGCGCTATAAAGTGGCGCCCAAGGTGTGGACCGACCCCACCAATCAGACATAAACAATCTTGTGATTTCACATTGAGATAGAATATCCAACAATTCAATTTCTAAAAGAAAAATATATTCAGAGAAAAATCTTCATGCGGAAAGGAAGAATTTATATTTGCGTCATAAAGTGGCGCCCAAGGTGGGGTCCGACCCCACAAATTAGACATTAACAGTCTTACGATCTTCAGATAGAATATTTGCGAACTCAATTTCTAAAAGAAAAAAATATATTTCAGAGAAAAATCTTCATGCGGAAAGGAAGAATTTATATTTGCGTCATAAAGTGGCGCCCAAGGTGGGGTCCGACCCCACCAATCAGACATAAACAATCCTACGATCTTCACATTGACATAGAATATCTACCAATTCAATTTCCAAAAGAAAAAAATATATTTCAGAAAAAAAATCTGAGTGGCGCCCAAGTTGGCGTCCGACCCCAAGAATCAGACATTAACAGTCTTACGATATTCACATTGAGAAAGAATATACACCAATTCAATTTCCAAAAGAAAAAAATATATTTCAGAGAAGAATCTGCATACTAGAAGTCCGAATTTATCTTTGCTATCACCATAAGAAGGCTTCGTATGCCAATACAAACCCTTTTGTTAGCGATTTTTCTCACTCATCCATAACGCGATGGCATTCCTTTAGAGGACTGCCATTTTTGCGCACATTTACAACTGCCGCTTAAAATGCAATGCAATGCTGTATTATTATTAAAAGAAAGTCAAGTGGACAAGAGTGGAAAAAATGTATAAGCGGCAAAGACTACAAGAGTGCTTGGCCTGCATGCCATCCAGCCAGCCAGCATGCGGCTGCAACAGCAGGAAAGAAATAAAACGAGAAAACATCTCGTCATTGTAATCGCCATCCTCATCTTTACGGTTGTCGTATATATCAATGGGCGCATGCGCCCATTGATCTTTTCTTTGGCGGTAAACAGTAGCTGCTATCGCTGTCGGCTGAATGGCTGGATGGCCGGTTGGTTGGTTGTTTGTACGAATCATCATCGTTCAGACGGTCGGTCGTTCGGTCGGTGGCTTTGGAGAAGGTTAGGTTCAGTTGCTCTACACACGTTAGTCGGATGGTCGGTGTATCTGTTGTTTTCCTTTTGGAAGGGTTTTGTTTTCGTGTTTTGTTTTTTGCTCCATACCATCATAACTTTTATTCCTTCCTTTTGCCTTTTTGGCTTTAACCTTTTTTTGTGTGTGTGCTTTTATGCAGACATAAAATCGTCCAACGAGACAAATAAACTTCAACATCAAGACTTGGCGATATTGTTGGACGTTTGTCTGACTTTCAGCGCAAGCGAGTTTTGTGTTGTTGTTTTTATTGTTTTTCTTATTATTATTATGGCTTTGACTTGGTTTATGAGACTTCTGGCTTACTGCTGTTGCTGCTTAACATCCTTAGGTATTTTGGTTTGTTTGACTGGCTGGCTGGCTGGCTGCTGTGATGAGGGTTCTTCTTTCCACCAACCAACCAACCAACCTTCTGCTAGGTTTCGTTGTCGTTGGTTTTTTTTCTTGTTGTTCTGTTCGTTTCTGATACCCAATACTTTGTTGTTGTTATCAGTATTGTTTTGAGGTTATTGCTGCGGCTTCCACTTTGTATTTTGCCGGTCAGTTGATTTGTTATTTGCCGCCAAGTTGAGTTGTTTATAATAAAGTTGCACGCAAAATATTTAGTATGCGCGGATTCCTTTAAATTGATTATAATTTAAGGGATTTGCTACCTAATTTTTTGTTTCTCTGCTGCTGCTGCTAGCTTGGTGAATGAAAGCATGCTGACTGCTCTCGAGATAATATCATTGCAATGTAGCTGCGGTGACGGCTGCTGTCATTATTTTTTAAAGGAAATCTATACAATTTGTGGTTTTCTCTATTGGCCCCGTGACTGCAAACATTCAAGTAAGCCCAAAACAAGCCGACAAGCAGGCGAACAACCCACCAACCACTTGCCTTCAATCTATTATGGTCGTCTGTCTATATGTACAATCTGATAGTTGCCTGTTTGGTTGTCTACCATACCGCCGCGCACCTCTAAATCGTTAGCTTTGATTTTTCAAAGTTATTGGCGGCGGTGGCGGCGTCATTTGAAAGCCTTTGAAGCAGAAAACCACTCGCTTAATCTATGAAAACTATTGATGCCTATAAGCTTTTTAATAATAGTTTCAAATTAAGTTGTCTATATTTATATTCATAAATTCCATGACAGCTGAAATATGATCGTTAGTGAATAGCAACAACCAGCAGCAGTTGTATTTGTTGTTGTTGTTGTTGTTGTTGCGGTAAATGCTTTTTAGCTGGAAAATTAAAAACAAAAAACGTAACAACTGCTATTGAACTATTTGATATATGGTTGAAAATTATGATACCAATTTTTATAATTCTATTAGCTAATGTGACAGAGATATGACAGAGGCAATATTACATTTCAATTGTGACAATTTTGGATTTTGATTGCTCTCAGAAGTCATCTTTTAGCTTTCAGCTTTGTTCCTTTACTTTTTAGTAGCAAAAGAGAGAACTGTGAAAATTGTTCTAACGTAACAAGTCTTGCACAAAAGTAAAGGAACGGAAAAATAGTAGATCTGGCAGCAATGACAGATAAACAAACATGGCTGCTTAAAAAATTACAACAAACTAAATTAATTTCAGTGGTTTAAATTGTTTATTATTTATATTTAATTTATTTTATTTCTTTTTATTTTGATTTGACAGTGCGCTTTTTTTCTTTTGCCTTAATTGTCAAATAAATGTCAAATCAGCAGTTTGACAGATTTTTCGCTTTTTACACCACGAAATTTGTCGAGGAGGAAGTATTTAAGGTGAAATCCATTTTGTCATGCTCTCTCTTAAAGTTTGCTTCAAGTTTTACTTTTTTTGTGTTAAGGAACGCTTTCCGAGTTAAAAATGGTAAAATGGTAAAAATGGAGAAACTTTAACGTAAAGGAACAAAGCTTATGTGATAGCCATGACTGCGTTGTACAACCTTCATGTTTAGGATAGCTGTCCTGGTAAAAGTGCAGACAATTTTGTAGACCCAACTGTTCTCTACAAGCTGGTAGAGGATATTTTAAAATCATCTATGAATAACACGTTTTTGTTTCTTCAAAATGAAAAAGTCCTTGAATTAATGCTCTCTTTTGATTCCCAGCTTAGCCTTTTGATTTTAGCTTCATACATTACATTTTTTTATAGTATGAGGACATTATTGTTTTCCAAATACTTTTCTGCAATTACTGCGAGTTTGGGAACACTAAGGAACGGTCTGTTTTATCAGTCGTATGATACATTGCTCATCCCTGACTAAGAAACTGTTGTTATTCGGTGTTTTTATACCCTTAGCATTTATGTGACTCATCGAAATAATGGTTTTAGACCCCAAGTATGATTGAACGAAATCCGTTTCAGACAATTTGGAGTTGATTTAGACGAACATGTCCGTATGTCTCTCTGTCTAACCAGAGCGCAAGATAACTCTCAAACGAATCAACGGTTTCGATCCAAAATCTGGCTTCGTAATATTTTGTCCAAACTTAGTTTAAAATATGAAGATTGGTTAAATCGGTCCACTCTTTCCGGTAACTCCCCTCAAAAGTTCGAAAATGTTCGGAAACTTTGTGCGCACGATAACTCTTTAAGCGGTCCACTCCTTCCGGTACCACCCCCACAAAATTTCGAAAATGTTCGGAAAATTTTTGCGCACAATAACTCTTGAAGCGAGTAACCGATTTGGTCCATACTAAGGTTCCATAGATAAGGTTCCAATATGGACTCAATCGGTCCACTCCTTCGGGTTCCTACCACACAAAATTTCGGAAAAGTTCAGTTTAGGACCTGCTCTCGAATCACTTTGATTTTTGTTGTAACAACTTGTATTCACTGCCTCCCATACGACGGTACAAGTTTCATCAGGGGCAAGTCCATACTTCTTGAAAAATAGCTAGATGTAAAAAAGATGTAAAAAACCCATATGAAACCATGTGTAGTGGTCGAACGGATCTGCCGATTCGGTCCAAAATGTGGATTCGTAATATTTTGTCCAAACTTAATTTAGGTTCGATGATAAGCCATATCGGCCCACTCCTTCAGGTACCTCCCCTACAAAAGTTCAAAAATGTTCGGAAAAATTGTGAATTGAAGTGACCAGTTTGGTCAGGCGACGCGCTGATAAGGTGTATGCATCAGCTAGTTAACACCATCTGGCAGGAAGAACGCGTACTCGACGATTGGAACCTGAGCATCCTATGTCCCGTCCACAAGAAAGGAGATAAGACTGTATGCTCCAACTATAGGGGCATAAGTCTTCTCCCTATTGCCTTTAAGATAGTGTCAGGGATATTGTGCGAACGACTAAAGCCAATGGTCAACGAAATAATTGGACCATACCAATTAGAGTTGTGCAATCTAGTTCATTTTAAAGATCTAGTTCAATAGCTCAGCTCTTTAAACTGAACTAGGTCAGTAATCTAGTTCATAGTTCACTGTCCAGTTCAATCATTCGGATCCAAATCGTTCACCGGCTCTTAATCGGTCGTTTGATGTAAACGCATACATACACCAAATACAAACAAACAAAAGACTAATATAATTTAACTACTCCATAACAAAAATATTACATTTGCATAGTTTTATTGCATTCTTAAAGAAAGATTAATTAATTTTAGAAAAACATCATTCATTTAGGTGGCTGGCAAAAAATCGTATGTTGTGTGTGTGTAGAAATTGTGTGTTTCTTTTTCCCCCTTTTTTCTATCCAAAAAGGAAGATTCAATAGTTAATGGATTCGACATATTGTAATATGTTATGTCTCGTATGTTTTTGTAGAAATCTTTTTTTTTTCGGACAGCTATTCCATGTACCTTGATCCAAAACATAAACAAACTGATCACATTACGAAGGCATCCCTTAACATAGACGACGCCGTCACTTTATGTATTTGTGAGCGACATGTTGAACTAGATTGTGAATCGTTCGTTGATCGTACGGTCACCGACTGATTATAGTTCAGTGAAGTATTGAACTATAATGAACTATATCGACTGATCTAGTTCATACGCTCTTTTCAATGAATCGTTCAATTGAACTAGTTCGTTCATGAACTGTACATCTCTAATACCAATGTGGCTTTAGACCTGGCAAGTCCACCATTGACCAGATATTTACCCTGAGGCAAATCCTAGAGAAGACCCAAGAGATGCAGATCGACACATTTCACCTTTTTGTCGATTATAAAGCAGCATTCGACAGTCCCCCCGATCAAAGGTATTCCATGCAATGTCTGAATTTGGTATCCCCGCAAAGCTCATCCGGCTTTGTAAGATGACTTTAACTGATACTAGGTCCTCAGTTAAAATTGGAAAGAACCTCTCCGAAGAATTTTGTACCAAAAGAGGTTTCAGACAAGGAGACAGCCTTTCGTGTGACCTATTCAACATTTTGCTGGAAAAGGTAATACGAGATGCAAATGTCAAAGGAAATGGCACAATTTACACCAATAGCCACATGTTACTTGCCTATGCTGATGACATAGACATCATGGGACGATCAGTAAAGGAAGTAACTGATACCTTTAGGAAGGTCGAAGCAGAATCTGCGAAAGTGGGTCTGGCGGTAAACGGCGAAAAGACCAAATTGATGGTGTCGACGCGCAAAGCGTCCATAGAGCTCGGACCAACTGTGGAAGTTGGTACCTACAATTTTGAGGTAGTTAAAGACTTCGTGTACCTCGGCACTGCCATAAACACAACAAACAACATCAGTTGTGAAATAAGAAGAATTGTATTGGCCAACAGATGCTACTATGGTCTAAGCAAGTAATTTAAAAACAAAGCCACATCTCGTCAAACAAAAATAACACTATACAAAACGCTGATACTACCCGTGCTAATGTATGGCTCCGAAGCGTGGGTACTTGCGCAAGCAGATAAGGCAGTGCTTGGTGTGTTTGAGAGGAAAATTTTTCGAAAGATCTACGGGCCGATTTGCGTTGACGGTGAATATCGACGTCGTATGAACCACGAGCTATATAAGCTATACAAAGAAATGAATATAGTTAAACGTATCGAGATGCAACGATTGCGTTGGCTAGGCCATATCATGAGAATGAGCGATGATGAACCCGCTAAAAAGGCGTATGAATACATGCCACATGGCGGTGCACGCAGAATCGGCAGGCCTAAGCTTCGATGGAGCATACAAGTGGATGAAGAAATGAAAAGGCGCGGTATTCCAAAAAGTCAAGCGAAAAACAGAGAGGAATGGAGATCTTTTCTTAGTTCGGTCTATGGAACAAATGTTCTGTAATGGGCCAACTAAGTAAGTAAGTAAGTAACTTATTTTGAAAAGTAGGCGTGGTCAAGTCTTTGGGTCCTAAAAAAGTAGGTAAGGTAGATGACACAACCACAATTGTCTCTATTTTAAATATAGCATTTTTAACGAAATATGGTATAGGGGAAGTACCTCGCCTCTTCCGAAATTCAACAAAATTATTAGCTCATTTAAACCGAGGGTCACCCTTGTACATTCTCTGACAATTGCAGAGAAATAGGTTCCGTAGTTTTTTGTAGGAAAGATAAAAATTGAAAACAGTGTGGTCAAATAAGTCGGGTTATGACGAACATTTCACAAAAATAATTATCGGAATCGTTCCAACCGTTCTCAACTGATGCCATTACGAACGAACGACATTTGATATTTATTTATTTAAAGATCCTAAATTCAACAAAATTTGTAGTCCATATTAATTTTTGATAATTTTACAAAAAGTTGGTTCAGTAATTTTTCTAGAAAAAATAACAATTGAAAATTGAAAAAGTGGGTGTGGTTAAATGTTCTTTGCATAAAAACCTAAGTCGGTTTATGGCGAACATTTCACAAAGAGAATTATCCAAATCGGTCCAGTCGTTCTCAACTGATGTCATTACCAGAGTTTTGAAGTTCCGGAACGAACTAGTTCAAAGGAACTATTCCGGAAAAGGAACTATTGGAACTATATCCAGCTCATGCGTTTATATGGTTCCTTTCGTTCTTCTCGTTCCTTAAATTTAACGCCTACGTCGATCTTTCGTCGTTGCTGTTTATTCGCTACAATGTATTTATTTTTATGTCAATTCATCCACGAAACCATCAAAACATTTCGGTCTCGGTACTATTTGGAACGAAGGAAATAAAAAGAACGATGATAGAGAAAGATTCGGTGAACTATTTCGGTTTCGGAAATATTTGGAACTATGGGAAAGTCGAAAAATCGATTATTGCTTTTCATTAGGTCTGTACGATAACTTCGCAAGTGAAAAGTACTTGCAAATACTCAGCAAGTCCTCAGTAACCTCTCTCCACTAATTTTACTCTCTCGAAACTAAGAATTTGCAGATTGTTATCGAACAGCAATTTGCTAATATTTGTAAGAAGTCAGCTGATTTGATAAACAAGAAGAAGAAGAAGAAGTTGGCGGAAAAGATTAAATTCAACAATTAAAGGTGTTTACCAATTTTTTTTTCCATTTAAAATTAGAAAAATATGAGCAATAAGAGGAAAATGGAACGCAGTGCGATGTTTGGCATATACATATATTTATTAGCTCTGTTCCTTTACGTGCAAAAATCCTCAAGTTTGACCACTTTTTACTCGAAAAGTGTTCCTTTACTTTTGACACCATACAATTCATATGGGAGCAGTTTACAACTTTTAAAAGTAAAAACTCAAAAGTAAAGGAACAGACCAATTGATATCGTTGGGAATACATGGCCGTCTACATTGTATATCTCCTACTACATGGATGCACCGCTGTTTGCTGGGATTTAATACCTTTAAAATAAAAAAATAGTCACCACAAACTACAAAATAAAGGCCTGGGACACAAGCCGCTCGGCTTTCTTGCTTAATTCATTTCTGGTAAAGAAATAAAGAAATGTCAGAATCACATTTCAATTAGGTCGAATTTGGTCTTTGGTCTTTTACCAGAAATGTATTAAGCAAGAAAGCCGAGCCGCTTATGTCCCAGGCCTTAAGTTATTTTACTTACGCTATCGTTTTCTATAATTTATTAATTTTTCCCTTTTTTATTTCTATTTATTTTGTAAACAAACGTTTGTTTATATTTTTGCCAAGAAGTCCACCGCAATACATTCGAATTTAAATCAGCTGATCAAACTTGCAAATTCTTACAAGAAAAATTTTCCTTGCAAAAACTTGTAAACAAAATTCAACAAAACTCTCCAAAATTCTCTCACAATTGTCTCCAAATTCGCTCTCTTTTACTTTACAATTTTGTTATCGAACAGCATCTTGTAAAAGTTTGTGCAAATTTGTACAAACTTTTCGGTTATCGTACAGACCTATTACCTGTTAATGACAATTCAAAGAAACCTTACTACCAAATTTTGAAAACTCAAATCGCACAAGTGACTCACTTTTTTATATAAATATAGGATAGGATATATGATATAGATCGGAAAAGTTAAAATCAATAACTCCACAAATTGCATTAACAATGCTTACAATCATTTCATGATAGAACAATATAAGGTAACAGCAATACCCAGCTGACTGAACTGTGCTGTAATGTTAGTGTCAAATTCCATACGACAGTTTACATATACATATATTTATTTCTATGTTCAACTTATATTAGGGATATATGAATGTATATTTTTTGAGAAAAAAATATATCATTCAGATAAAAACTATTTCCCATAATGACTTTTTCATATTAATGCCATGTAACCTCCTCCAAGTCTGAACGACGTGCCGCACACTAAAACACCGCTTATGGAGGCGGGACAACATTTGTTAATATGTGTGGTATTCTGTAAAATTAAAAAAAAAACTAAAGCCCTAATAAACATGGGATATTCAAACAACTTCTTCTTTTTCAATGATTTTCCAGCAATCCCAAACATTTTTGCAAGAATTCTACTTTATGAAATTATGCATTTCTTGTAAATTTAAAGTTTCCTAAGTAGCCGGCTTTGAACAGGAATTTAATACATTCTCCTATAAACAGGTGTAAAAATAGGTCGCGTGCATAAAAGTACTCTCCGTAAGCTTTAAAGCGATGCCCATATTGCCCACGTTAGAATTGTAAAATGTCAAGACCCATATCTCGGGAGGGATGGATTATATATCGTTGTATTCAGGATGCCAAGGGCTATCTACTGTAAAAATGTCAGCCCGATCCGAGAGGTGCCCATAAACAACCTAAAGGTGTGAAAGTACGAAATTTCCGAAATGTCAAGACCCATATCTCGGGAAGTATGGACTTCCCCCCGGAAAATTACATATCGTTGTATTCAGGATGCCAATGGCTATCTACTGTAAAAATTTCAGCCCAATCCGAGAGGTGCCCCTAAACGACATTTAAGCCAAAATATTAGTTTTTTTTTTAAATTCCAATAATGTATAGACATTTCTTTTTTGTTTACATATATCGGCGACACTAACGTTACCAAAAAAACAAAAATTATTGATTTGTATCTGTTGTAGTATTTATTTTACATTATTTGTTCTACCATGCAATTATTTCTTGTTTACCCATACGTTTTTAAGTCCGAATTGGTACGGATTTTTTTGCCTAGTAGCTTCTAAAATTGTCGACAATTAAGAATACTTAAATATTTTCATCTGAATATTCCAAAAAGACAAAATTTTAAAAACTATAGCTTTGTCGAGGAGGACTTAAATCTCAAGATTATCCACTGAAATCATGGGTTAATCCATCTGATAAATGATAAAATTTAGATCTCGATCCTGCTAGGAGAACAGCAACAAAACGCTCTAAAAGCTCTCAAATATCAAAAATTATTCTTTCACAATACATGAAAGATTTACCAATATTTGGACCAAAATTGGACATATTTTAACTTGCCCCATATCCAAAAAAGGCAATTTTATTCATAGTTAAAATTTGCTAAAACACTGTGTTTTCGCATCTAATTGGATGATTTAAGTTTCTGTAGTTTATCCACATATTGGGTAAATACCTCGGTTTTTACCCAATTTACACATTTTAATGGGTATTTACCATTTGGGTATTTACCCATTTCCCATCTCTAGATATGAAGTAGGTCGACAATGTCATATCATTTTTTTGAGAAATAAATCAATTAAATCTCAATGTTTTTATTTTAAAATCAAAAATGTTTTTAGACTTTTTTGGAAAGTATCTACTATTGTTAAGGTCTTTGAATGTTACATTCTTTAAGAAATTTTCTTGATTTCGAAGACCTAAAATTATGGCGCCAATTCCATATATGGTTCTATGTCACGTTTTCTTATAAGAAAATAATCCAAATGATCATTCAAAGTAATCTTTATTTCAATATAGCAATTAATATAACCCATCATAATCGTATAACCATTCTTACCTTTAAATTATTTTTATGCTGTTTAATCCATTTGCAAGTGTCGGGATTCATCTCGTTACAATTGCGAGTTGATGTGTTATTAAATTCTTTTAAATTTGTCATAATTTCTCCGTGAATATTCCTTTTTCTTGTGATATAATTTTTTTTAACTCAAATAAAATTTTTCAATTTTATTTTCAAAATATTTCAGACATGATCACCACCAATTTAACATTTTAGTAATTCAATTCAAACGACATAATTTCATTTTATAAAACAATCAATTTTTTTATTTGATTTATTTTCTTCAGATGCCTTTCATTTATTTTTTGCACATTAAATCTCGACAAAATTTCAAATTTTCCTTTGAAGTTGTTGTTTTGTTTTTTTTTCTTGGTTCACTTTTCTTCTTTACATTGCAAATTAGTAGACGTTTTTTTGTTGTTGTTATTTGCTTTGTTTGAAAGTAGATCAATTAACACTTTAACATCAAACGATTTATTTTCCGTTGCCGCGAAGCGAATACGTTATGGCGAATCGAAAGCGTTTTTCTTGTTTTGTTTATGGAAAAAAGTTAACGTTTTTTTTTGCAGAACAATTTCTACCGAACACACATCCGTTCAGCTCGATCAATCGTTACGGAATGAAAGACACTGGTAGCTTCGTGCAGTTGTCTACCAACGACGACGACGCACGTTCGAATAACAAACAACCAAAGTACCCCAAAAGATCAGACAAAAACGAAGGCGGCATTGATCGGTAATCTTTTCATTTCATGCCAACAGCAAGAAAATCGTTGTCGTCGACTTCAAGCCGTCACAGGTAAAGTGTGAGATTGTTTGGTTCATTGGAAACGACAACAGGGAGATAGAGAGATTAGGAATGAAGAATGCAGGGAATTATTGGAAATGGAAACATCTCACAGAAAATAAAATGGTAAATGAAACACTGTTCATACTCATTCTCAAACAAATCTGTTGCACTTCTTTTTGCCTCCATTTCCTTCAGTTTTTCTCACACTCACACCAGGTCGGTCAAACGATTTGTTTAGAATGAGCGAAATAATAACAAAAATAATAATTGAATGCTAAAAGAGAAATGGAGAAAAAATAGTATTTGATTACGAAAATGATGGGTAGTTGTAGTACTACTGCTATGCATGGTGGCGGTTTGTGGGTGGCTGTAATGCGTAGATGTTTCGTTCCTGTAGGAAAACTAAGGAAAGAAAAATGTTTGTAGTTCTCTATTTTTATAAAAAGAGGAAAAAGTTGTTATCTGCTCTATGTATATCTGAGCAGATTTAACAATATGAATATGTTTGGAATCTTGAACCACAAAAAAAAATTAAAATGGTCAAACAGACTTCGTGGGCATCAAAATTTTCAATAATTGAATTTCTTTTAACCTAAATTTTTGAAACCGTCTTTTTAAAAGCCACTAAAAATTATAAAACCAGTAAGGAAAGGATCAAATTCGGGCGGGGCCGACTATATGATACCCTACACCACTGTGAATAGGTAAAATATATATGGGAGCTAAATCCAAATGTGAACAGATTACGATATAATTTGGCACATATATTTCTAGACCAAACACCGTTACACATTCCAAATTTCATCAAAATTAGACATACATAGCGTCTTTGGTGCATCAAATACCTTAAATCGGGCGAAAATATATATGGGAGCTAAATCCAAATCTAAAACGGTTTTGATATAATTTGGCATACTTATTTCTATACCAAATTTCATCACACATTCCAAATTTCATTGAGATCGGACATATATGTATAACGTCTTTCGTGCACCAAATACCAAAAATCGGCCGAAAATTTATATGTGAGCTATATCCAAATCTGAATCGATTTTAATATAATTTGGCACATTTATCTATAGACCTAATTCCATCACACATTCCAAATTTCATAAAAATTTAACAGATACAGCGGGGTTGGTGCATCAAATACCTCAAATCGGCCGAAAATATATATGGGAGCTATATCCAAATCTGAGTCGATTTTCACCAAAAGCAATACCGTTCTTCATTTAATCGACTCAGAAAGTGATTCTATGCATATCCCTAGAAGGAACTATGGGTCTATATCTTTTCTCTAGGCATGTTACATACAAATGTAATAACGCATAATGCCCTTACCACAGGGTGGTAATACAACATAATCGACAATGAATCAGAGGGAACAATGAAGAAGAACTGCTTCTAACATATGCCGACGATGTACTGTTTGTGCTATAAGGCCACTTTGGAAGCACTGTAGAAAAAGTTTGAATGTGTACAGTGGCACAAATAAGTATACAAAAATGAATTTCAAAAATGAATTTCAGGCTACATCGTTTGTTTTTTTAAAGCAACAACTGAACTGTGTGGTTCCTAGGTGATAAACCCCTTTTCTTTATTTTAATATAATACGTATATTTATTACAATTAAAGAAATTCAATTTTCACAACACAGAAAAGTATACGTACCCTTTAAAACTATTTACATTTCACATACAGCTTGTTTATAGCCTCCACCATAATATGGAGGGTAAAATAAAATTTGTCATTCCGTTTGTAACACATCGATATATTCATCGGAGACCCTATAAAATATATATGTTCTTGATCAGGGTAAAATTCTAAGTCGATATAACCATGTCCGCCTGTCCGTACCTCCGTCCGTGAAATCAAGATAAAGCTCGCAATTTTTATACCCTCAGCATTTATGCTAACGATACACTTTCATACGGGCAAAATGTGCCTCATCGAAATAATGGTTTTAGACCCCAGGTATGTTTGGACGAAATGTGTTTCAGACAATTTGGAATCGATTTAGCAATGTCCGTGCGTCTGTCTGTCTGGCTGGCTGGAGCGCACGATAACTCTCGAACAGATCAACCGATTCGGTCTAAAATTTGGCTTTAGTAATATTTTGTCGAAACTTAGTTTAAGTTCGAATATGGGTTATATCGGTGCACTCCTTCCGGTACCTCCCCCACAAAATTTCAAAAATGTTCGGAAAATTTGAACGCACGATAACTTTTGAAAGGAGTAAGAGAATTGGTCCATACGTTGCACATCGTGAAATTTCTACCAGACTTAGATGTGGTTATAATATGGACTCAATCGGTCCACTCCTTCTGGTACCTCCCACAAAAAATTTGGGAAAAGTTCGGTTTAGGACCGTCTCTCGAATCTCTTTGATTTTTGTTGTAGCAAATTGTATTCACTGTCCCCTATACGACAGTACAAGTTTTATTAAGGGCAAGTCCATACTTCATAAGAAAATAACCTGAAAGCTGCGAAAAACCCCTATGACACCGTGTGTAGTGGTTAGTGCGCAAGATAACTATCGAACGGATCTGGCGATTCGGGATAAAATTTGGCTTTCGTAATATTTAGTCCAAACTTAGCATAAGTTCGAAGATAAGCCATATTGGTCCACTCCTTCAGGTACCTCCCGCACAAAGGTTCAAAAATTTTCGGTAACAATTGTGCTCACTATAACTCTTGAAGGGAGTGACCGATTTGTTCCATACTTTACACATCCTAATATATCTATCAGATATAGATCAAGATCGAATATGGACTATATTTGTCTACTCCTTCGGGTACCAACCACAGAAAATTTTGGACAAGTTCACCTTAAGCCCTGCTCTCGAATCACTTTGATTTTTATTGAAGCAACTTGCATTCGCTGCCGCAATAACGACGGTAAAAGCGTTGTCAGGGGCAAGTCCATACTTCTTGAAAAAACAGCCCGAAAGGCGTAAAAAACCCTATGGCACCATATGTAGTGACTGGGGAGCGCAATAACTCTCGAAATGATCAACCGATTTGGTCCAAAGTTTAAAAAGATCTACTTCCAAAATGGAGTATGTCGATCCATTCCTTCAGGTACTTCCTGCGAATTATTAACGAGCTTTAGTTCATACGCCCAAAAGGCCACAATATCTGCAACCTGCTAATACATAATTATTGGGGAAAAAGATTTTGAGGGTATATCTCTGTCGGCAAAGCCGACTGATACTTTTTCACTTGTTAAGATAGAGTTTTATAATTTGGTAAAGAAGTTTCTATTACTCCTAGGATGTTTGGTATTGCAAATGGGCTATATCGGTCCACGTTTTGATATAGCCCCCATTGAACGGTACATCCCGATTTGCGGTATTTTGAAGGTTGTGACCTCAATATTCCTCTTAAATGACTGACATTTGGTATTTAGTCTTATATAAAACGTTCCATATGAAATTTGTCGGTATAGGTTCACGCCTTCATATAGCCCCCATTAAGCGAAATTGCTGAAATTTGGTACTTAGTCTTCATTTGGGGTATACAATTTGTCATTTGAAATTTGTAGGTATAGGCACACGCCTTCATATCGCCCCCATAGAACTGTACCTCCCGCTTTTCGGTATTTTGAAGGTGGTTCATATTACCCCCACAGAACTGTACCTCCCGATTTTCGGTATTGTGAAGGTTGTGGTCTCAATATTCCTCCGAAATGGCTGAAATTTGGTATTTAGTCACTTGGGGTACAAAACTTTTCATATGAAATTTGCCGGTATATGCACACGCCTTCATATCGCCCCCATAGAACGGTACTCCGCGACTTGCGGTATTTTGAAGGTTATGGCCTCAATATTCCCCCGAAGTGGCTGAAATTTGGTATTTAGTCTTCACGTGGGGTATAAAACTTTCCATATGAAATTTGTCGGTATAGGTCCACGCCTTCATACAGCCCCCATAGAACGGCGCCTCCCGATTTTCGGTATTTGAAGTTTGTGACCTCAATATTCCTCCGTAATGGCTGAAATTTGGTATTTAGTCACTTAGGGTATAAAACTTTCCATATGATATTTGTCGGTATAGGTCCACGACTTTATACTGTCCTATAGAACAGTACCTCCCGCCTTGCGGTATTTTGAAGGTTGTGGCCTTCCTCCGAAATGGCTGAAATTTGGTATTTAGCCACTTAGGGTATAAAACTTTCCATATGATATTTGTCGGTATAGGTCCACGACTTTATACTGTCCCATAGAACGGTACCTCCCGACTTGCGGTATTTTGAAGGTTGTGGCCTTCCTCCGAAATGGCTGAAATTTTGGCATTTAGTCATTTGGGGTACAAAATTTTTCATATGAAATTTGTCGGTATTGGCACACGCATTCCCAGCGAAAAGTTTGCCTCCAAAGAGGCAGTTAAATGATATGTACAAGTGATTTGGAAGTGCATCAAATTATGCATTTTCACTCATGATTTTTACAAGGGAGTGACCCCGGAAAGAGGCACTCCATTGCACCGCATTTTAACTAACCCTTTGGTATTGCATTTTAACTGAACCTTTGGCACTGCATTTTAACTGTCCCTTTGGCATTGCATTTTAACTGACCCTTTGGGGTAGAATAGGAGGCAGTCCAGAGCACGTGTTTTGAATAACAAAATAAAATGTATTTATTATTTGTGTAAAACAAAAATATTAATAATTTTATTATTTGTCTTCCCATTATCCCATTCATCCCATTCCCATTTATCTCTTTTTGGAAATGTATTCCGCTGCCTGTAGAGATGTACAAACTGATTTATGTACATGTAGGGATCTCTAACAACTGCTAATAAAATGTAGTGAACGGAGTGCCTTTTTCACGACTCCGTTTGCACTGCATCCGGATGCTGTTAAATTGTGAGGAATTGGAGTGCCTTTTTCACGACTCCGTTGAACTGCCCCCGGATGTTGTTAAAATGTGACAAATGGATGTGATTCTTTGGATTGCATCCAAATGCGGTTAAAATGTGAGGAATGGAGTGCCTTTTTCACGACTCGGTTTAAACTGCATAAAAACATGCCGTGAAAGAACAAATCTACATTGCACTACTTCCAATTTATTTTGCTGGGTTCATATAGTCCCCATATAACGGTACCTCCAGACTTGCGGTATTTTGAAGGTTGTGGCCTCAACATTCCTCCGAAATGGCTGAAATTTGGTATTTAGTTTTCATTTGGTTGTAAAACTTTCCATATGAAATTTTTCGGTGTAGGTCAACGCCTTCATACAGCACCCATAGAATGGTGCCTCCCGATTTCCGGTATTTTGAAGGTTGTGGCCTCAATATTCCTCCGAAATGGGTGAAACGTTTTATTTAGCCTTCGTTGGTGGTATAAAACTTTACTGTACGGTACCTCCCGATTTTCAGTGTTTTCAAGGTTATGGCCACAATAATCCATCAAAATGTATCAAATTTGGTATTTTGTCTTCGTTGGGGGTATTCAGTTTTCCCCTTTTAATATGTCGGTATAGGTCTTCGTATAGCCCCCATAGAACGCTTTATCCAAATGTTCGGTATTTTGAAGGTTTTGGACTCAATATTTCAACGAAATGGCTGAAATTCGGTGTTTAGTCTTCGTTGTGGGTGCAAAACTTTCCACCTGAAAGCGCCCATAGACCGGTAGCACCCGAATTTCGGTATTTTGAAGGTTAGCCACATTGTTTTACCGAAATTGCTGAAATTTAGTATTTAGTCTTCTTCATAAACGAAAGGAAACTAATTGTTCAGTTTTACTTTAATACAACTCGTGGTGAAGGGTATTTTTGTAAAAAATTGTTTTTGAAACGAATGTTTCGTAACAAAGCGAATTTGTTTTAAATTTGATTTTTACAAAAAAATTAAAAGCATAGGTATGATTCCGAAGTTGAGAACCCCCGCAAACGTTTTAAGGACCATGATCTGTGAGCCTGCACCTGGAGTGTTCGCGCTCTTTATAGAGAAAGTCAGATCGGAAAACAAGAAATCAAATTGATAATGTTGTGATAAATGGAAGAAATTCTGAGCGTGTGAACGCACAACAGATAGCCACAATACATTCCTTTCAACTAGCCCAATTGCTTAATGAAGGCATTCCTCGTCCCGATAACATATTAGCACAATGGCAAAATATTGCCCACTCGATGCAAACAACCGAAAAATCCATATTTGGATACCAGAGACCTTCGCGAAGGAATCCATGGTATGACCAGGAGTGTCGTGCTGCTACCGAAAAGAAAAAATGCGGCATATAGGGCTACTCAACAATCAGTAGCAACGCGTAGCGCACGAGAGTGAGAGAGGTATTGGGAGTAAATGAGAGAAGAGAAACGTCTTTTCCGCAGGAAAAAGAGAGAAATGGAAAGGCGGGGATGTGAAAAAACCGAGATGTACAGGAGCCAGAATGAAGTGAATGAAGTCCGAAAGTTCTACCGAAGAGTGAAACATCAAACTGTTGGCTTTGGTACTGGAACATCCTCCTGTAGAGACCAAAAAGATAATTTGGTAACTGATACTGATACTGTGCTCAGGATATGGAAAGAGCATTTTTCCAACCTGTTGGTATCCGATAGTAGGGATGACGAAGAAAATACCACAGATCCAATCCCAGAAGATGGTATTGAATGTATACCGCCCAGCCAAGATGAGGTAAAGACAGCAATAAACCGGCTGAAGAATAATAAGGCAGTAGGAGCCGATGGCTTACTAGCCGAGCTGTTCAAAACCGGAGGCGACATGTTGATAAGGTGTACCCATCTGGCAGGATGAACGAGTACCCGACGATTGGAACCTTAGCATCCTGTGACCTGTCCTGATATTATCTGATACTTGGTCCTCAGTTAAAATAGGAAAGAACCTATCCGAAGAGTTTAGTACCAAAAGAGGTTTCAGGCAAGGAGACGGCCTCTCGTGTGACTTATTCTACATTCTGCTGGAAAAGGTTATACGAGATGCGAAGGTCAAAAGAAGTTGCACAATCTACACCAATAGTCACATGTTACTTGCTTATGCCGGTGACATTGACATCATAGGTCGATCGGTAAAGGAAGTAACTGATACCTTTGAAAAAGTCGTAAGGGAATCTGCTAAAGTGGGTTTGGCGGTAAACGGCGAGAAGACCAAGTTGATGGTGTCTACGCGCAATACGTCCATAGAGATCGGTCCAACTGTTGACGTTGGTTCCTATAATTTTGAGGTAGTAAAGGACTTCGTCTTCCTCGTCACCGCCGTAAACATAACCAACAACACCAGTTGTGAAATACGAAGAAGAATAGTGTTGGCCAACAGATGTTACTTCAGTCTGAGAAGCAGTTTAGGAGTAAAGCCCCATCTCACTGATACTACCCGTGCTAATGTATGGTTCCGAAGCCTGGGTACTTGCGCAAGCAGACAAGACAGTGCTTGGTGTGTTTGAGAGTAAAATTCTTCGAATTATCTATGGATAAATCTGCGTTGATGGTGAATATCGACGTCATGTAAACCATGAGCTGTATCTGCTATACAGCGACATCCGAATAGATAAACGTATTGAGATGCAACGATTGCGTGGGCTAGGCCATATCATAACAATGAGCGATGAACCCGCTAAAAAGGCGTATAAATACGCGCCACATGCCGGTGCTCGCTGAATTGGCAGGCCTAAGCTTAGATGGAGCAAACAAGTGGATGAAGAGATGAAAAGGCGCGGTATTGCAGAACCGAAGCGTAAAACAGAGAGAATTGGAGATCTTTTCTTAGTTCGGCTTATGGAACAAATGTTCTGTAATGGGCCAGCTAAGTAAGTAAGTACTCTTCGAAGATCGATGCGATGATTCAGGAAACGAACGAAACTGAACAAGACGCTTGAATCGTACGAGAAGTGGAAATTGTGGAATTGCAATCCTATTGCACCAATATGCCAAGTACAGTCGCTTGAGCTTGACTCTAGTGACCCATAGTTGATATGTATGTTGGTAGCGGCCAAGTGTGGAACCCCGCGTTATTCGCCTGACATCAGGTCATTATTGAACGGTGATTACCGACTGGTACTAGGAGTTTTTAATGAATGGAATTAAATTGTCGGAAATTGCCGGAACTGCATATCGTTGTCTGAGCGGCTAGATAACCCCACATTTTGCACTATGAACGAGGACTTTCCCACCTGGGCTGATTAAGGACGTCGTACTTTCATTAACCGTGGGGAAGCCAATTAGAGAACTGTACAACCCCTTTCATGTTCGGGTAGCAGAGATGAATTTCCAAGACATTATCACTGCTGCAGCCGCTCGCCATATTCCTGCTAGTCGAATACCTGAAATAAGATTTTCCAGCAAAGGCGACGGGTGATGAGATTCGTTTATTCCAGATTCCAGTGAGAGAGCTGACATTGAGAGTCAATAGATTAGCCGATGAGGACAAACGGGAGGGGCAGCTGCCCTCATGCATGCTTCGATGGACCCTTTCTTAGAGAAGATATGTTTCGATGGACCCTTTCTGAAAGAAAGAGTGCTTCGATGGACCCTTTCTGAAAGAAAGAGTGCTTCGATAGACCCTTTCTGAAAGAAAGGGTACTTCGATAGACCCTTTCTGATAAAAGGGTGCTCCGATGGACCCTTTATGATAGAAAGTGTGCTTCGATAGACCTTTCTGAATGAAAGGGTGCTTTGATAGACCCTTTATGAAAGAAAAGGTGCTTCGATAGACTCTTTCTTAATGAAAGGGTGCTACGATTGAACCCTTTTGAAAGAAAGGGTGCTTCGATTGAACCTTTTTGAAAGAAAGGGCGCTTCGATTGAACCTTTTTGAAAGCAAGGGTGCTTCGATTGAACCTTTTTGAAAGAAAGGGTGCTTCGATTGAACCTTTTTGAAAGAAAGGGCGCTTCGATTGAACCTTTTTGAAAGAAAGGGTGCTTCGATTGAGCCTTTTTGAAAGAAAGGGTGCTTCGATTGAACCTTTTTGAAAGAAAGGGTGCTTCGATTGAACCTTTTTGAAAGAAAGGGTGCTTCGATTGAACCTTTTTGAAAGAAAGGGCGCTTCGATTGAACCTTTTTGAAAGAAAGGGTGCTTCGATTGAACCTTTTTGAAAGAAAGGGTGCTTCGATTGAACCTTTTTGAAAGAAAGTGTGCTTCGATTGAACCTTTTTGAAAGAAAGGGTGCTTCGATTGAACCTTTTTGAAAGAAAGGGTGCTTCGATAGACCCTTTATGAAACAGTACTTCGATAGAACCTTTCTGAAAGAATGGGTGCTTCAAAAGAATCTTTCTGAAAGAAGGGGTGCTTCGATTGAACCTTTTTGAAAGAAAGGGTGCTTCGATAGACCCTTTATGAAACAGTACTTCGATAGACCCTTTATGAAACAGTACTTCGATAGAACCTTTCTGAAAGAATGGGTGCTTCAATAGAATCTTTCTGAAAGAAGGGGTGCTTCGATAGAATCTTTCTGAAAGAAGGGGTGCTTCGATAGACCCTATCTGAAAGAAAAGGTGCTTCCCGAAAGGGTGATAGACCCTTTCTGAAAAATGGGTACTTCGAGAGCCCCTTTCTTAAAGAGAGGGTGCTTCGATAGAACCTTTCTTAAAGAAAGGTTGCATCGATAGACCCTTTCTGAAAGAAAGGATGCTTGGATAGACCCTTTCTAAAAGATAGAGTGCTTCGATAGACCCTTTCTGAAAGAAAGGGATCTTTGATAGACCCTTTCTGAAAGAAAATGTGCTTCAATAGACTATTTCTGAAAGAAAGGGCGCTTCGATATAACCTTTCCTAAAGAAAGGGCGCTTCGATAGACCCTTTCTGAAAGGAAGCGGGCTTCGAGAGACCCTTTCTAAAAGAAAGGGTGCTTCGATGGACTTTTTCTGAAAGGAAGGGTGCATCGATATACCTTGTCTGAAAGAAAGAGTGCTTCAGTAGAATCTTTCTGGAAGAAGGGGTCAATAAAATCTTTCTGATAGAAGGGGTGCTTCGATAGACCTTGTCTGAAAGAAAGAGTGCTTCAGTAGAATCTTTCTGGAAGAAGGGGTCAATAGAATCTTTCTGATAGAAGGGGTGCTTCAATAGAATCTTTCTGAAAGAAGGGGTGCTTCAATAGAATCTTTCTGAAAGAAGGGTGCTTCAATAGACCCGTTCTGAAGGAAAGGGTGTTTCGATAGACCCTTCCTCTCTCCAAAAATTGTTATATTACTAGAGTTCCATTTGCACAACAATCCAATATTCAACCTCAAATCTCTTCTTTAGTACACATATGATTATCAATTCCCTTTTCATATCTTTCATTGCATTTTTTCTATAGAATAAATCTGTTAAATTGTCTTCCGTATAAGTTATTATGATTCGGCATCCCAGTGAAGTTTTTCCTTTGTCGATCTCCATGGAAACTAGGAGAATTCCCACCGTTATTTCCAATGCCAACATTTCAAAGTGGTATGCCGCCAAAGCGTTGAGCGGCGCATGCGTACTCTGGTGGTTTCTGAGCGTCGTAGCCTATCCTCAGCGTACATACATCCATAAATAAATTCAATAACAAGAGACACGCGCACAGATGTTATTTGACTGCGAAAAATAAATACAAACATTGTAAAACTGGAACCGTAACGTTGTAAGAGACATGCAGACAGACAGATAGACGGACGGACGAGCACTGAGACACACAGACAATGGACAGTTAGTCATCCAGTCAACAGTAATTCCATAAAGCTAGACAGACGGACAGACAGACATGACAGCCAAGGCAGAGAGCAAATAACCAAAAAACAAAAACAGAAAAACTCTGAAAAACATTGAAGCAATAAAGCCAAAAGAAATGTTGGTAAACGGACAGACGTCTTGAATTGGATGGATGGATGTTCGTTCCTCTTATTTTTTCTTCTGTTTTGTTGGCGTTTCATCAACGACTCGTCAATGGATTTTCTTCTTCATCGTCATAGCCAGCAATCGTCATGATCATCATCGTTCACAGTGGCGCAGTGCTGACAATTGTCCCAGCCCCCCTGGGATCCCCCGTTTTTGCCATTGCCTTGGACATGGTCTTGGACTCTTCATCTTTTGCCCAAAAGTAGTATGAATCTACGTATGTACACATGTATGTTGGCATGTAGCAGCAGCAGCGTAGAGTAGCGTAGTAAAGTCGTAGTATTCCGTAGAGAAGAGCGGCTTAAATGAAACGTGTCGGCAACACTTTGAAGCCCACAACATCAAAGAAGCCGATTGTTTACATAATAGTGGTCTTTGAAACGGAACAATAGAATGCCAGGATCAAAAGTAATAGCCGCCGGTATCGAAATAATAACAGCACAACACATCACCAGACAAACGATTTGAAACGAAACAAAACCGAAACTCGAATTGATAGCCCAGCTGAAGCAACTAAAATCAAGCCATTGATTCATGTGCCATTCCATCTTTTGCCTCATTTCTCATTTGCCCCAAAAAAAAAAAAAAGACAAAGCCGCTGCAACAAACAGCAGCAGCAGCAGTAATAACATTAAAACAACGAACATACACAAAACAAAGGCCATAAAATTAGGAAGTACAATGTGAAACGAAACAACGATAAAGAAATGCCTAATTGTGTGAAAAACACACAATAAAGGAGCAATTCAAAGATATCAGTGGAGGAAAAGTGAAATGTTGTGGGCGGTAGGGATTCCCACAATTCCTTTGAAGAGAGTTGCTCTAATCAGAAGAAGAAATAAAAATAAATTTCAGCAAATTATAAATGCACAGTATAAGGGAAGAGCGGTAAGAAGTAGAGTTGGGGAAGTCGACTTTCAATTAATCCATTAAGCCTTTTTGGGGTAACCTAAAAATCAATATATGTAGATGCAGAAAAACCAAGGCTCGACTTTCCAAGATCGATGCTGTTCTGTTGTCCTCATGAACTATTTTTCATAGGACATGTTTTAGAATGACGTCCTCTGTTGGCAACAATATTTATAAAAATCCCTAAAATCGATCAGGAAGCCGATTTTAATAGACTTAGATTAAACGAGAAAAAACCAAAATACCGAAATGTCGATACAAGAGTAGTCTACAAGGGAAAGCCTCGAGAGAAGGCCTTTTTCAGTATATAAAACACCCCAGAAAGTCTTCTTTTGTCTATGGAAGGCCTCAGGGTGGTCTTCTGTGGTCTGAAAAAGACATTAGGGGGTTCCCTTTGGTCTATAGAAGACTCTAAGAGCTCTTCTTTAGTCTATAAAAGAGCTCAAGAGGTCATATTTGGTCTATAAAATACCAGAAAAAACGCTTTCTTCTGTCTATAGAAGAGCTCAATACGAGTCTACGAAAGGCATCAAGAGGTTTTCTTCGGTCCAAAGAAGATCTTATCAGGTTTTCTTCTGCCTATAGAAGATTTAAAGAGATCTTTTTCTGCCTATAGAAGGTCTCAAGAGGTATAAAAATACCTCAAAAAATCTTAGTCGGTCGATAGAAGACCTCAGGAAGTCGTCTTTTGTCTATGGGAGGTCTTAAAAAATTTTATTTGGTTTAAAGAAGACCTAAAGATGTCTTCATCGGTCTATAGAAAATTTCAGTAGGTCATCTTCGCCCTATGATAAACTTCAAGAGAAGTTTCTTTTGTCCAAAGCATAGCTCAAGACGCTTTCTTCTTTGGTTTAAACAAAACCTCAAAAGCTTTCCAGTAATGTATAGAAGATCTCAAGGGGTCTTCTTCGGCCTATAGAACACCTCTGGGGGTCTTTTTCTGTCAGCTGAAAACCAAGCTCAAGACTCTTTCTTCTTTGGTTTAAACAAAACTTCAAAAGCTTTCCAGTGATCTATAGAAAAACTCAAGGGGTCTTCTTCGTCCTATAGAACACATCTGGGGTTCTTTTTCTGTCAGTAGAAAACCAAGATCAAGATATCAAAAGGATCTCAAGAAGCTTTTGAGAGGTCTTCTTCGGTATATGAGAGCACAGAAGACCGTCTTTGTTCTACAGATGACCATAAGAAGTTTTCTTCTGTATATAGAAGACATTAAGAGGTCTTCTTTGGTCTATGGAAGACCTCAAGAACTCATCTTATGTCTATAAAAGTTTTTAAGAGTTTATCTTTGGTCTATGGAAGGCCCCAAGAGGTCTGTAGAACGCTTTAATAGGTTTCCTCAAGAGGTCTTCTTCTGTCAATAGAAGTCCTTCAGAGGTCTTCTTCTATATATAGAAGACCTCAAATTGTCTTCTTATATTTATACATAACCTCAAAAGATTTGTCTGTTTTAAGAAGACTGCCTCTTTCTCCAGAAGTTTTCTTTTGTCCAAAGCATACCTCGAGAGGTCTTCGTTTGTTTTTAGAAGAGAAAATTTCTTCTGTCTATAGATGACCTCAAGAGGCTTTCTTCTGTGGTTTAAACAAAACCTCAAGAGTTTTCCTGTGGTGTATAAAAGATCCCAAGGGGTATTTTTCTGTCAGAAGAAAACCAAGGTAAAGATATCAAAAGGATCTCAAGAGGCTTTCTTTGGTCCATAGTAGACCTCGGAGGTCTCCTGTGGAAGTTTTTGTGGTCTAAATGGCTCAAGAGGTCTTGTTTGATCTACAAAAGACCTTGAGAGGTATTTTTTGGTCTATAGATGAGCTCAAGTGGTCTTGTTTGGTCTAAAAAAATACCTCAAGAGGTCCTTTTTGGTCTATGGAAGCCCTCAGGAGGCCTTATTTGGTATATGGAAGGCTCCAGGAGGACCTCTGAATAAAAAATACCTTAGGATGTTTTCTTTTGTAAATACACGACTTCAGTAGATTTTCTTCGGTCTACAAAATACCTCAAAATTACTTCTTTGGTGTATAGAAGACCTCAAAAAGTTTTCTTCTGTCCATAGCAGAGTTCTAGAAATCTTATTTTACGTATCTCAAGGGTCTTCTACTGTATATTGAAGTTTCCTAGAGGTTTTCTTCTGTAAGGAAAAGGCGTCAGGAGATTATTTTTGGTATAAACAAGACCTAAAAAGCTTCTACAGAATATTTTAAAAGGTCTTCTCCGTTCTATAGAAGACCTCAAGAAGTATCTTTTTTGTCAGTAAAAAACCTTTTCTTCTGTCTTTATAAAACCTCAAGTGGTTTTTATTTTCAGGAGGTCTTCTTCGGTCTATAGAAGACCTCGGGAGGTCTTCTTCGGTCAATGAAAGACCTCGAGATGTCTTCTTCATTCTATAGAATACCTCGGGAGGTCTTATTCGGTCTAAGGGAGACCTCGGGAGGTATTCTTACGTCTATTGAAGACGTCGGGAGGTCTTCTTCCGTATATAAGATCTCAGAAAATAGGTTTTGGTCTACAGAAGACCATAAGAAGTTTTCTTCGGTATATAGAAGACATTAAGTGGTCTTCTTTGGTTTATTATAGACCTCAAGAACTCTTCTTCTGTCTATAGACGATTTTAGGAGGATATCTTTGGTCTATGGAAGGCCTCAAGAGGTCTTCTTCAGAAGACCTTAATAGGTTTCCTCAAGAGCTCTTCTTCTGTCAATAGAAGTCCTACAGACATCTTTTCTATATATAGAAGACCTCAAATTGTCTTCTTCTGTTTATACATAACCTCAAAAGGTTGTTTTTCTGTTTTTAGAAGAGGCCTTCCTTCGTCTATAGTAGATTTCAAAAAGTCTTCTTTGGTCTACATTCAAAAGGTCTTCCTTCTTCTGTCTATAGAAGTCCTAAATAGGGTTTCGTGTACCTTAAGAGGTCTTCTTCTGTCTATAAAAAACCTCAATTGGTCTTATTTGGTCTGTAAAAACCTCAATTCTGTTGACAGAAGGCCTCGGGAGGTTTTCGGTAGCTTAGTGAAGACCTAAATAGATCTTCTTTGCTCTATAGGGGTTCTTCTGTCTGTAGAATTTCTGATGAGGTTTTCTTCTATCTATAGAATACCTCAAGGGTCTTCTTCGGCCTATAGAACACCTCTGGGGGTCTTTTTCTGTCAGCTAAAAACCAAGCTCAAGACTCTTTCCCCAAGGCCTCAAGAGGTCTGTAGAACGCTTTAATAGGTTTCCTCAAGAGGTCTTCTTCTGTCAATAGAAGTCCTTCAGAGGTCTTCTTCTATATATAGAAGATCTCAAATTGTCTTCTTCTATTTATACATAACCTCAAAAGATTTTTCTGTTTTAAGAAGACTGCCTCCTTCTCCAGAAGTTTTCTTTTGTCCAAAGGTCAATGGTCTTCGTTTGTTTTTAGAAGAGAAAATTTCTTTTGTCTATAGATGACCTCAAGAGGCTTTCTTCTGTGGTTTAAACAAAACCTCAAGAGTTTTCCTGTGGTGTATAAAAGATCCCAAGGGGTATTTTTCTGTCAGAAGAAAACCAAGGTAAAGATATCAAAAGGATCTCAAGAGGCTTTCTTTGGTCCATAGTAGACCTCGGAGGTCTCCTGTGGAAGTTTTTGTGGTCTAAATGGCTCAAGAGGTCTTGTTTGATCTACAAAAGACCTTGAGAGGTATTTTTTGGTCTATAGATGAGCTCAAGTGGTCTTGTTTGGTCTAAAAAAATACCTCAAGAGGTCCTTTTTGGTCTATGGAAGCCCTCAGGAGGCCTTATTTGGTATATGGAAGGCTCCAGGAGGACCTCTGAATAAAAAATACCTTAGGATGTTTTCTTTTGTAAATACACGACTTCAGTAGATTTTCTTCGGTCTACAAAATACCTCTAAATTACTTCTTTGGTGTATAGAAGACCTCAAAAAGTTTTCTTCTGTCCATAGCAGAGTTCTAGAAATCTTATTTTACGTATCTCAAGGGTCTTCTACTGTATATTGAAGTTTCCTAGAGGTTTTCTTCTGTAATGAAAAGGCGTCAGGAGATTATTTTTGGTATAAACAAGACCTAAAAAGCTTCTACAGAATATTTTAAAAGGTCTTCTCCGTTCTATAGAAGACCTCAAGAAGTATCTTTTTTGTCAGTAAAAAACCTTTTCTTCTGTCTTTATAAAACCTCAAGTGGTTTTTATTTTCAGGAGGTCTTCTTCGGTCTATAGAAGACCTCGGGAGGTCTTCTTCGGTCAATGAAAGACCTCGAGATTAGGCCGGGGCGATTTGTATGGAAGGAAAAAAGTGTTATCGGGCGCCTGGAGATTCTGATTTTTGGGATTGTACTGAGCAAAAAAGTCAACTAGACCATATGTCTACGGTGAAAATCGAGCCCCCGGATTTTGACTTGAAGTGTTTTTTCAAGGATTTTTGGACATTTTGGCATATAACAACCAAACCACTGAGATTTTCGATCCAACACAAAGACAACAATTGTAGCCAAGACAATAATAAAGAACTCTCTAGTACATCGCAAAAGCATTGGAACGCTCCTTCAGGTAGTTATGGCCTCGAAAAAGTGCACGTTTTTCGGAAAATATCGATAAAAGACACTGTGCTACAAAATGGAACTCAAAGTCAGTGGGTGGAAAATTTCTTTTGGAGATGAAAGCCCTTGGTGAGTGTACTGAGAACCCAAAAGGAAATTTTCACCATAGGTCAAGTTTCCGAGATATTGCGTGATTAATGGTTTAATTTTGGCCCCTTAATTTGTGAACAAATAGCTTTATATCTCTCTAAAGCGTTATTGTAGCTTCATTTTGACATTACATGTCTTCAGTCAAATCGAATGGTGAATCTTTTTGTAGAATATTTCATCCCTCTAACTCAATTCCCTTTCATGTCCTTTTCGTCCTTTATTTTTTGAACCGTAGTAAAAGTACCACAAGGCGAGATTTTACAGCATCCAAATATTCTACAAAAATGTTGTTCAGAAGATTTTAGGTACGGTTCTCATTGATGACCAGTCAATATTTCCCCGTTTTCATGGTCCCTTTTGACATTTTACCGGTTTTTGTTCAGAAAACTATGTTTTGTTTTTATGTATATTCGTTATTGGTCTGTGGTGCTTCTGAAATACTTACCATAAATAGCTATTGTAATGACGAACACGTTAATAACAAATTTTATTGGAGGAAAGATCCGGTTATCTAAATTTTTGAACCGGATATTCTAATATTAAAACCGATTTTGGAACCGGTTTTAAGTATCCGATTAACCGTATATGTATATCATTAGAAAGCTAATAAAATGGTCAATCAAATGACAGCAAGTAGCTGATTACAACATTGTTGGTTACGAAGCTAGAACAAAAAAACCGCGTTCTTAAACCGATTTTGATGTAAAATATCACTGGGTTCTTTTTGGCAATGAAAGTCGATTAAGATAATATTATAAATCTGGAAAGGCAGTTATATCATAGGTCAAACTTCTGAGTTATGGCGAGATGAATTTGTGTTATGTTGTTTTTTATCATGCAAAGTAAAGTAAGTAAGTAAGTAGTCTATTTCTTATTTTTCCTACATTTTATTCAAAACTATAATGTTTTTTGTTTTGTTCAATATTTATTTTGAAAAGCTTCGTAACCAACAAAGTTGTAATCAGCTACTTGCTGTCATTTGATTGACCATTTTATTAGCTTTCTAATGATATACATATACGGTTAATCGGATACTTAAAACCGGTTCCAAAATCGGTTTTAATATTAGAATATCCGGTTCAAAAATTTAGATAACCGGATCTTTCCTCCAATAAAATTTGTTATTAACGTGTTCGTCATTACAATAGCTATTTATGGTAAGTATTTCAGAAGCACCACAGACCAATAACGAATATACATAAAAACAAAACATAGTTTTCTGAACAAAAACCGGTAAAATGTCAAAAGGGACCATGAAAACGGGGAAATATTGACTGGTCATCAATGAGAACCGTACCTAAAATCTTCTGAACAACATTTTTGTAGAATATTTGGATGCTGTAAAATCTCGCCTTGTGGTACTTTTACTACGGTTCAAAAAATAAAGGACGAAAAGGACATGAAAGGAATTGAGTTAGAGGGATGAAATATTCTACAAAAAGATTCACCATTCGATTTGACTGAAGACATGTAATGTCAAAATGAAGCTACAATAACGCTTTAGAGAGATATAAAGCTATTTGTTCACAAATTAAGGGGCCAAAATTAAACCATTAATCACGCAATATCTCGGAAACTTGACCTATGGTGAAAATTTCCTTTTGGGTTCTCAGTACACTCACCAAGGGCTTTCATCTCCAAAAGAAATTTTCCACCCACTGACTTTGAGTTCCATTTTTGTAGCACAGTGTCTTTTATCGATATTTTCCGAAAAACGTGCACTTTTTCGAGGCCATAACTACCTGAAGGAGCGTTCCAATGCTTTTGCGATGTACTAGAGAGTTCTTTATTATTGTCTTGGCTACAATTGTTGTCTTTGTGTTGGATCGAAAATCTCAGTGGTTTGGTTGTTATATGCCAAAATGTCCAAAAATCCTTGAAAAAACACTTCAAGTCAAAATCCGGGGGGCTCGATTTTCACCGTAGACATATGGTCTAGTTGACTTTTTTGCTCAGTACAATCCCAAAAATCAGAATCTCCAGGCGCCCGTGATGATGTTCAAATCGCCCCACTCTACTCGAGATGTCTTCTTCGTTCTATAGAATACCTCGGGAGGTCTTATTCGGTCTAAGGGAGACCTCGGAGGTATTCTTACGTCTATTGAAGACGTCGGGAGGTCTTCTTCCGTATATAAGATCTCAGAAAATCGGTTTTGGTCTACAGAAGACCATAAGAAGTTTTCTTCGGTATATAGAAGACATTAAGTGGTCTTCTTTGTTTATTATAGACCTCAAGAACTCTTCTTCTGTCTATAGACGATTTTAGGAGGATATCTTTGGTCTATGGAAGGCCTCAAGAGGTCTTCTTCAGAAGACCTTAATAGGTTTCCTCAAGAGCTCTTCTTCTGTCAATAGAAGTCCTACAGACATCTTTTCTATATATAGAAGACCTCAAATTGTCTTCTTCTGTTTATACATAACCTCAAAAGGTTGTTTTTCTGTTTTTAGAAGAGGCCTTCCTTCGTCTATAGTAGATTTCAAAAAGTCTTCTTTGGTCTACATAAGAGCTCAAGAGGTTTTCTTTGGTCTATACAACTTAAGAAATTTCTTTAGTCTCAAAAGGTCTTCCTTCTTCTGTCTATAGAAGTCCTAAATAGGGTTTCGTGTACCTTAAGAGGTCTTCTTCTGTCTATAAAAAACCTCAATTGGTCTTATTTGGTCTGTAAAAACCTCAATTCTGTTGACAGAAGGCCTCGGGAGGTTTTCGGTAGCTTAGTGAAGACCTAAATAGATCTTCTTTGCTCTATAGGGGTTCTTCTGTCTGTAGAATTTCTGATGAGGTTTTCTTCTATCTATAGAATACCTCAAGAGGACTTCTTCTGTCTATAGAAGACCTAAAGATGTCTTCTCTTGTTTATGGAAGATCTAAGCTGGTCTTTTTCTGTCTAAACAAGATTTTAGTACTCTTCTTCGGTCTATATATGTCATCCAGAGCTCTTCTTTGGTCTACGGAAGACCTCTAGAGGTTTTCTTTGGCGTAAGGAAGACCTCTGGAGGTCTATAAGAAAGCTCAAGAGGTCTATAAAATACCTCAAGATGTTTCCTTCTGTCTGTATAAGACCTAAATAGGTCTTCTTTGGTCTATAGGAGTTCTTCTGTATACAGAAATATTGAAGAGGCTTTCTTCTATATATAGAAGGCCTCAAGAGGATTTCTTATGTCCATACTATACCTCAAGATGTCTTCTTTTGTTTATTGAAGATCTCAATAGGTCTTTCTCTGCCTGTAGAAGATCTCAGCTGGTCTTTTTCTGTCTAAAAAAGAAGTCAGTACTATTCTTCGGTATATTTAAGACCTCAGGAGGTCTTCTTTGGCATCATCTGTTTATACATAACCTCAAAAGGTTTTTCTCTTTTAAGAAGACTGCCTCCGTCTCAAGAAGTTTTCTTTTGTCCAAAGCATAGCTCAAGAGGTCTTCGTTTGTCTTTAGAAGAGAAACTTTCTTTTGTCTGCAGATGAACTCAAAAGGCTTTCTTCTGTGGTTTAAACAAAACCTCAAGAGTTTTCCTGTGGTCTATAGAAGATCCCAAGGGGTTTACTTCGGCCTATAGAACACCTCTGGGGGTATTTTTCTGTCAGAAGAAAACCAAGATAAAGATATCAAAAGGATCTCAAGAGGCTTTCTTTGGTCCATAGTAGACCTCAGGAGGTCTTCTATGGAAGCTTTTTGTGGTCTAAATGGCTCAAGAGGTCTTCTTTGATCGACAAAAGACCTTGAGAGGTCTTTTTTGGTCTATAGAGGAGCTCAAGTGGTCTTGTTTGGTCTAAAAAATACCTAAAGAGATCCTTTTTGTCTATAGAAGCCCTCAGGAGGCCTTATTTGCTATATGGAAGGCTCCAGGAGGACTTCTGTGGCTAAAGAATACCTTAGGATGTTTCCTTTAGTAAATACACGACTTCAGTAGATTTTCTTCTGTCTACAAAATACCTCAAGATGTCTTCTTTTGTTTATTGAAGATCTCAATAGTCTTTCTCTGCCTGTAGAAGATCTCAGCTGGTCTTTTTCTGTCTAAAAAAGAAGTCAGTACTATTCTTCGGTCTATTTAAGACCTCAGGAGGTCTTCTTTGGCATAAGGAAGACCTCAAGTGGTATTCTTCGATCTAGAGAATACCTTAAGAGGTGGCGTTCCTTGGTCTACGGAAGACCTCTGGAGGTCGTCTTTGGCCTTAAGAAGACCTCAAGAGGTACAACTCGGTCTATAGAAGACCTTAGGAGGTCTTATTTAGTCTATGGAAAGATGTTATGAGGTCTTATTGGGTCTATAGAAGATCTCAAGGGATTTTATTCTGTGTAGAGAAAGCCTCAGTAGGTCTTTGCTAGTTTAACGAAGACCTTGCGAGGTCTTCTTCGGTCTATGGAAGACCTAAAGATGTCTTCTGTGGTTTTCTTGGGTCTACAGAAAACCTCAAAATGCCTTCTTCGATGTAGAGAATACCTCAGAAGGTATTTTCGGTCTATAGAAGCCCTCAAGAGGTTTCTTCGGTATATTGAAGACTTTAAGACCTCAAAATTTCTTCTTTCGTCTATAGGAGACCTCAAGACTTTTTTCGGTTAGTGTATAGAATACCTCAAGAGCTGAAGAAGTTTTCTATGATCTCTAGAAGACTTCAAGAGGTCTGCTTCGGTCTGTGGTCTTCTACTTCTGTCAATGGAAGACCTAGAGGGGCCTTCTTATGCCTATAGAAGATCTCAAGAGGTTTTCTTTGGTCTATGGAAGGCTTCAAGAGGTCTTTTTTGGTCTAAGAAAGACTTGTAGAGGTTTTTTTTCGGTCTATAGAGTAACTCAGAAAGTCTTCTTCTGTCCTCAAGATGTTTCCTATTTTGTCTGTAGACATATTATTTTGCCAAGAGGTCGTCTTCTGTCGATATAAGATCTTGGGAAGTTTTCTTTGGTTTATGCTTACCTATTTCTATATAGCGAAGTACCCAACAAAGTCGTGCTCACACTATCAGTAATACCAACCAAAATAGTGTTTTGATTTTAAAATCATAACAAAGAACATGATGATCCCGACAATCATCTCTGACTATTCATAATGCCATTCTTCATTGCTCCACTTTGTTTTCGATGTTGCTTGTTACAATTTCTTTCGAAGTGCAGTCGGTTGGTTTGTTGGTTGCTTGCTAGCTGGCTGGCTGGCTGGCATGCTTGTTTGGCCAAACACTTGTGGCATCTTCAGCATGCATGCCCGCAAGCTGTCATTGTGTTTCTGTTGCAAGTTTAAGCCACAAATGGATTAATTGCATTGCAATGCGGCATATGCAAGAAATTCCTTTGCGCCACTTACCGTCAATAATTATCGCTCGTGGCATAGCAATATTTCTGTTTGTTACAGTTACATTTTTCTTAGATTTTCTACAACTGCTGCTTTTGTAATTGTCAGTCGCCAATAGTTGGTCTCTGACTGCAAATAGTAGGTTGCCAGATGAAATATTCAGATGATTATGAGGGTTGGCGTTTTTTATTTGGGATAACGACTTCTATTTTGCTTTTCAAAATAATCAGTCTTAATCCCATAGTCGTTGTTTTAATATTTTATTTAAACACGTTTAATTTATTAATGGGAAAAATTGGCGATGTTTACCAAGGGGTAAGTCAGGGACGACTATTGTTTCGGATCTCGCCACAGATCCTCATCAGTTCCCTTGTTTCTTGTTTTTCAACGTGAAACTAGGTCCGGGCACCGTCGAAAGTGTGGTTTATTGCTGTAGTAAGCAATACCAACAAATTAGTTATGTATTTTTCGTTGAGATTCAACGAACGCATGGCACTGGGAAGGAGTTGGTTTTGTTTGCAAGTGAAGTGGTTTGAGTTTAGGTAGTGCCAAAGAAATTCTCGATTAGAGTCTTTCTTTGGGCACGTATCTATTTGAGCGAGCAATTGACACTTAGGTATAAAAAGTTTCTTGTTGAAAAAAAAAAAAGGAATGAGGATCTGTGGCAAGATCTGAAACTCAAGTTTTCAGATGATCAATAATAATGGGTTGGGGGCAGTGGTACATTCTCTTTAAAACATGTAAAAAATAATTAGTCCACCTCCCTATAGATGTACAAAACAAAAATAAGAGGATTGACAATTCAGTATAAAGAGGCAATTCGAAAGAGAATTTTTAGCGTTTCTTGACCATTATGCTTCTGGACGATAAACATTACGTCGTTGTGAACAGGACCACAATAAATATTTTAAAACAATTCCCAAAACTACCCTTAAACAAAAACTTTGAACATTTGTGAGTGAAGTACCAAAAGTTGTTGTCCGATATAGACCTACTTGGAAGGAATATACGATTCACGAGTTATCACGCCAACCACCCAGAAACATTTTTTATTAGTTTTATCGTGGTAAAGTGAGTAGAGCCCCATTAGCCTAAAAATGAATATTGCTATGAAAGAAATACTCCCTTCCAATTATTGCACTAACATCTGCTAATGTAATCTAAAATCTTCAAGGTCAGCGGCCGAGGGTATATACACTTTCATAGGGCAAAATGGTTTTAGACCCCAAGTATGTTTGGGCGAAATCCGTTTAAGACGATTTGGAGTTGATTTAGCCATATTCGTCTGTCTGGGGTGACGTAGGGGATGAATGATACCAAGGAACGGTCTTGACCGGCTTTAACATGACAAAGCCCAGGACTTATCTTGGTACCTCTTTCATCTCAATTGGACACTGACCTCCACGTGGTGTCACCTGGGGAGCTGCCCTTAACGCCTGTTAATGGCAGTGAGCTAACATGTGCCGCGCGTTTACCCATAAGAACGATACATACTTAGATTGGGCGTTGGGCTAGTAACTCACCCCGTCAAAACAGCTTACTATGAAACAACAAACAAAAAGAAGAAAAAAAACCCCTCTAACGTTGACGACCCCCGCAAACGTTTCAAGGACCATGATCTGCGAATCTGCACTATGAACAGAGTAGGTGTAGTTTGAACACTGGCGGATGTACTTGATAAGTACAAAGCTGATATTACCGCGTTGCCAGAAGTGCCATTAAATCGGGCAGACATAAAGATCACAAACGATTACGCAATGTATTATAGCAGCCATGAAACGAACATGGGCTAGATGTTGAATTTATGGTAAACCGGAGGCTTAAAAATCTCGTATCCAGTTTCACTCCGGTTGATGAGAGAATTGCCACAATCCGTATAAAAGCAAAGTTTTTTAACATCAGTCTCATCTGCGCTCATGCTCCGACCGAAGAGAAATACGAACAGACCAAGGATATATTCTATGAGCGCCTAGAGAGAGCATATGACAGCTGCCCTGACCATGACATTAAAATTGTTCTACGAGATTTAAATGCTAAAATGGGAAGGGGAAATTAATTGGTCCCACGGTCGGCAAGTTTAGCCTTTATGAGGTAACATCCGACAACGGAATGAGGCTAATCCGTTTTGCAGCGGCAAAGAACATTGGTACAACACATCGACATACACAAGGCTAAGTGGATATCCACAGATGGGAAAACATAATTAAAATTGATCATTTTGTGATAGACGGAAAACACCCGCCCGGTGTGTTAGATGTTCGATCGATTCGAGGTGCGAACATCGATTCGCACCAATTCCTTGCAGCAGCCAAGGTACGCACTCGTCTTAATGTTGCGGCAAAAGTGCGATCTGCAAACACAACAGACAGACAGCACAAGCCTACTCCGCTCAACCGACCCGCATGCTGGAAAACAGTACTCCTTGTCCCAATAATGTAGAAGCGCAGTTGCAAAGAATAGCCAACTCCCTTCAGACTTCTGCAAAATCTATACTTGGGGTACCAAAAGCCTCCACCTAAAATTTATGGTACGATCAGGAGTGTCGTAAGGCTACATAAGAGAAGAACGTGACATACAAAGCAATACTGCATTCAGTAGAAACACGAAGCGGGAATGAAACTTATCAGGAGAAGAGGAGAGAGGAATGTGTACTTTCAGGAGAAAAAATGAGAAGCAAGAAAAACGTGAGTGTGAGAAACTCGAGATGTTCAGGAGTCAGAATAAAGTACGAAAATTTTACCAGAGTGTAAAACACCATACTGAAGGATATGGTGCAGGCGAAGAGGATTTGGAAGGAGAACTTTATGAAGCTCTTTCTATCGAATATGGGTGGCGATGAATATACCCCAGAACCAATCGTAAATTACAACGTTGAATGTTTACCACCTAGCCAAAGCGAGGTTAAGACAGCCATTAATCGCCTGAAAAACAATAAAGCAGCAGGAGCTGATGGGCTGCCCGCCGAACTGTTCAAGACCCGGTGGTGAAATGCTGATAAGGAGTATGCATCAGTTAATTTGCGAAATTTGCCAGGAAGACAGCATACCCAACTATTGGAACCTCAGCCTACTATGTCCCGTACAAAAGAAAGGAGACAAGACGGTTTTTGCAAATTACAGAGGCATAAGTCTTCTACCCATTGCATACAAAGTGCTGTCGAGCATACTGTGTGAACTTTTAAAACCCATGGTCAGTGAAATAATCGGGTCATACCAATGCGGTTTTAGACCTGGTTAGTCGACAATTTACCAAATCTTCACATTGTGCCAAATACTGGAGAAGGCCCAAGTAAGTCAGATCGACACATACCAGACATTGGCTGACACAAGATCAGCAGTTAAAATAGGAAAGAACCTCTCCGAGCCTTTCAACACAAAACGAGGTTTCAGACAAGGTGACAGTATATCGTTTGACGTAAGAGGTAATGTTGCTTGCATACGCAGATGACATGGACATAATAGGTAGATCAACGAGAGCCGTAACAGCCACCTTTGCCAAAATTGAAAAAGAGTCTGCCAAAGTAGGTCTGGATAAAAATGACCTCGCCAGAAAGGCATTTAATACGAGCCACTAGACGGTATACGCCCCAAGAAAAGGCCAAAGCTCCGATGGAAAGACCAAGTTGTAGAAGATATCACAAAACTTGGCATCCAAAATTGGAGAAGTAAACCAAAAGATCGGTGCGTTTGCAAATCTATTCTTAGTTCGGCTTATGGAACAAGACGTTCTGTTTAGTATAAAAGCCATCTAAGTAAGTCGGTCTGCCTGTGTGACTGGAGCACACGATAACTCTCGAACAGATCAACCGATTCGGTCCAACATTTGGCTTTCGTGATATTTTGTCCAAACTTAGTTTAAGTTCGAAGATCGGTTATATCGATCCACCCCTTCTGGTCCTTCCCCATAAAAGTTCGAAAATGTTCTGAAAAATTGTGCGCACAATAACTGGAAATAACCGACTTGATCCATACTTTGCACGTCGTGAAGTTTCAACCAGACATAGATGAGGTTCGAATATTGACTCAAGCGGTCCACTTCTTCGGGTACCTCCCACACAAAATTTAAAAAAAAATCAGTTTAGGACCAGCTCTCGAATCGCTCTGATTGTTGTTGTAACAACTTGTACTCACTGCCCCCATACGACGGTACAACTTTCATTAGGGGCAGGTCCATACTTACTGAGAAAATAGCCTGGTACCTGGGAAAAAAACCCTATGACACCATGTCCAAAATTAGGCCCAAAATTAGGCCTTCGTAATATTTTGTTCAAACTTAATTTAAGTTCGAAGATAAGCCACATCGGTCCACTCCTTTAGGTACCTCCCCGACTAAAGTTCAAAAATGATCGGATAACTCTTGAAGGGAGTGACCGATTTGATCCATACTTTACAGGTTCTAATATATCTACCACATATAGAATAGGTTCGAATATGGACTTTTCGGATAAGTTCACCCGAATGATGTAAACTACCCCTATGGCACCATCTGTAGTGACTGGAGAGCACGACTCTTGGACTGATCAACCGGCGTTCGTCATATTTTGTCCAAACTTAGTTTCAGTTCGATGATGGACAATACCGGTCCACAACTTCCGGAACTTAACCCCAATATTTAAAAAATGTCACTAAAATGGTATGCACGATACCTCTTGAACGGGGCAACCAATTTGGTTCAAATTTTGGATCTCCTATTAGTTTGTCCAAATTTAGTTAAACTTCTAAAACGTCCCATATCGGTCCTCTCCTTAGGGTACCTCCACACAAAAGTTCAACATTTGTGTCTAAGTGCAGTTTAGGGTCTGTTCGAATATCCTTTGGAAATGTATACGTATGCTGTTCGTTGTACTCCTGTTAACAGCGATATTATGTTTTCCGTGAAAAGTCCATGCTTCCTGGCATACTGGTCCAAAAGTTATACGAAATGACTAGTATGCGCGATGTCTATCGAAAAGATTGTAACGTGGTTTTGTCGTAGGCTGGGGTAGAGTTAGCCATGTCCATGGTCGCCATAAGGGCCCAATAAACTTTACGGAATAATAAGACGAGTGAACTTCCTTTCCTGGGGGTTAAATCGAATATTTATTGATGTAAAACTAATTTATAATCTAATAATGTTTAAATACGATAAGAAGTGTTTAGATAGCTAATGGTAGATCGTATAATTGACTGGGGATCAGCAACTTGGATTCAGTATTTTTCGTTGGAAGCCTCGAATGAGATAAGTGTCTGATGAGGTGGTGATCGGGATCAGAGATTCGTTGTTTGGTTGGGGTGCAGGTAATTTGCAGACGCCCGGGAACACGATGAATCGCTGTACGGTAGTAGGGGATTTGAAGATAATCGGGAACTCGGTAATTCGGTGTTCCGTAGTAAGCGACTTGAAGATAATCGGGAACACGGTGATTCGCTGTTCGGTAGTAGACGATTTGAAGATAATCGGGAACTCGGTGATTCGCTGTTCGGTAGTAGGCGATTTGAGTCTCGTAGTGAAGTAGTTTGGCGCTTCGTGTCTTAGGTGATTGGCCACTCGGTGATTCGTGTTGTAGTTGTTCGGCCACTCGATGTTCAGGGTTCGGTCACTCGGGGATTCGTGTTGTAGATGTTCGACCACTCGGTGATCCGTGTTGTAGACGTTCGGTCACTTGAGGTTCGTATGGTTATTCTGGCCCTCGGCTCTCGTGTTGTAGAGGGTTCGGCCACTCGGTAATTCTGCTATCGGCTTGGTTGTTCGGGTCTTCGGTCGTTAGTGTTAGTTCTACGTTAACCTCTACAGTATACTACGAAGGTGGAGTGGAACAACACCCGAAGGTGGAGTGGAACAAAACCCGAATGTGGAGTGAATGTATTAGCCACCGCGCAAAGAGGTAGCTCTCAAAAATACTTCCCAACATCTCTACACTCCAGTGTTGGTTTGCGGACTACAAGCACACAACTGTAATCAAACCCGTATGGCTGGCTCCCTGCAGTAGCAAGCCTGACCTTTCCCCAACAAACTGAAATATATGTGTGTACAGTTACACAAAGCGATTGATAATTACACCGCAGTCGTAATACTGCCGATCACCTCCAATCGCACTGTAACACACACCTCACCAAGTAATGAATGTACACCCAACAGTGTGTATTGGTTGACTGGCTGTGACGCTGATGGGTAATGGGGGCCTTGTTATTGGTTGGCTAGTTGTGATGTTGTTTGTTAGTGGGGCGTTGCTGTTGTTGGTATTATGTAGGTGATCATCTTGTCACGTTACAAAATATTACTCCCAAATTAAGATCCACTTCCGTAATGGACTATGGACCGACCATTCCTTCTAGTAGCTCCTCCGCAACACTTTTGAACTTTAATCCTAATCCACATATTTGTCGGCACGTTCAAATGTCCAAAAAGGGGTACATAATTCTAAAAAGACCCTAAATACATTTGATTCGATGAAAGTTTCAATTCACATAGCCTGAGGGTATACAATCTCTGTCGCCGACTGATACTTTTTTACTTGTCTATACTGGAGCTTGTAACATTTGTTTTAGTGTGTTCAAATTTGTCCTCGACCGAAGCTTGGATCACGCATTTTATCGAATCTTCCCCCCATTGAGGAGGAAGAGGAGTCCTTCAAATCTGGCCACACTCGTAATCATATTTTATATTTCTAGCGGCTATGACAGAGTTGTTGGGTATTTCATCTCTTTCTCTATCTGTGTTGAATGCTGCTCTTGTTGTTGTTGTTGCTGCTATTTTAACAACTTTTAATATTTCAAATGAAATGTACAACAACAAAAAGCAGAGCAGAAAAATCAGCGTAATTGCGGCTAGATAAGGTCTTTGCCGCCACCGCGGTCTTCTGACTAAAACAAATCAAAGAAGTGATGGAAAAATGAGTAGAGTGGAAACAACAACAACAACGACGACAATAACAACGAAAAATGTGAAATAGAAATGCACAAAGATTTCCAAGATTAAAGAAATTAGCCGCTCATATTATTACGAATCTACGAAATAGTTAGATCAACGAAAAAGCAGAGAGATAGATATTCGTGCAAACCGACGTACAACATACAAAGATAGACAACGTTACCGTGGCCGCCGCCATCGCCATCATCTTCATCATCATTAAGATGAAGATTGTTAAGAGGCTACAGCTGTTAAAGCTGACAGTCAATTTGACGGATGGATGAACGTACATACCGTACGGGCGAACGAACGAACAAACATTGAGACAGATATGCGCTATTATGTGTTATGCGTTCCTTACGAATTGTGGTATACAACGGAGCAAAGTAGCGGCTAGAAAAAGCGTAGTACATTTGCAATAGATAAATGTTTGAAGTGGAAAAGGATAATATCATTTTCAAATCCAAAATACAACTTTTTTTTTGAGTGATGGCGGTTTTGAGCTACAGAGAATTTGCTCACTACCTCAAAGGGAACTTTAAGAGTTCAATACCTTAACTCTGTTTTTTACCCACCCTACTTTGGCAGATATTTAACATTTTTATAATGGCATTGAACGATATTTTCTCAAAAAATTGAAAGTATTGAAAGGTTCCGTATTGCAGGCTCTAGGTATTCTTATAGGAGGCCTATTTATATGCCATCCATCACGTGATTTTATTGAAAGGAGGTCATTACTCTTCTTAAAGGTTTTATCCTCCTTTCAAAATATGCTAATTTTTCTACAAAAGGGTGTTACCAAGCAGAAGCCTCAATCGACATTGTTATCTAGGAATTGTATAGACAATAGGGTGCAAAAAGCCGACATATTACCCATCCAAACGCAATAAAAAATATATAACCCCGAGTACCGATTTGTTCACGCACACTCAAATGATTTTTCTAATCAACATAATCTCGTCTATTATGTACATGACCTATAATTCAATACTTCAAAAGCATGAGCAACAAAAACAACCAAATTGTACCTTCAACAAATCCCTTTAGAGATTTGCCACTGCTGTTGTTGATGCCGCAGCTTCTCAATTCCCCATCCCAAATGCTGATGATGCCGATGCTGCTGTTGTTGCTGCTGGTGATAGGCGGCAACGGTCTTTGAAATCACTTGTTAATAATGATCTTAAAATGTCTTATCAACATTTAACGATCTGCTTTAATGAAAGCCGAAAGAGCTTCTGGTTTTTATGCCACCATGCGGCCACAATAAACCCAACAACAACACCAATAATGATGATTATTGCTAAAATTAAAAAAAAAAAAACATCCACACAAAAAGGGGAACACACAAAAGGTGGGGGTATATGAAACAAACAACATCAATATATTTTGGTCAGAACAAATTACGGTCACCCAAAATTGACCATAATTTAGGAAGTTTCATTTCTTTGAATAAAAAATGTGTTCAATAAAATATAAAGTTTGTTTCTTAAGTCTTTTGTTTTTCCTTCTCTTTTTTTTCGTCTTCATTTTTATAGTAGTTGCGGTTTTTTGCTTGAAGCATTTCCTCTTTAATATCCAGTAGCCAGCCTGCCGTTTATATGATATGCAGCTCTACATTAAGCCAAATTTATTTTGATTACATTAGCACTTTTTCGGTGTTTGTCGGAACACTTTTGTATTTTTGGTGGGTCGTGTGTGAGTGTATAGATGTGACTGGGGTGTAAAGGAACATAATAGTTATGGGATATTCTATGAAAATTAGGATTTATATTTTATGTTTTATATTTTAAATTGTATATATTATATTTTATATATTATAATTTAAATTTTATATTTTATATATTCTATTTTATCGGTGACGTAGGGGATGGAAGATACCAAGGAACGGTCCTGACCGGTTTTAACATGGCAAAGCCCAGGACCTGACCTCCACTCAGCGGCTAAAGTCTGTTTTTGTGTGTTTTCCCATTTATGCTCAGATTATTATTTTAAAATTAGGTTGAATAAAAATGCTGTGTCAAATTTTAATAGCACTGTGCAACACAATTTACTTTTTTCTAAATTATGGAATTGGGTGACGTAGGGGATGGAAGATACCAAGGAACGCTCCTGACCGGCAAACATGGCAAAGCCCAGGATTTATCTTGATCCCTCTGTCATCTCAAGTGTACACTGACCTCCCCGTGGTGTCACCTGGGGAGCTGCCTTTAACATCCGTTGAAGGTAGTGAGCTAACATGTGCCGCTCGTTCACCCATAAGAACGTTAAAAACTTGGGTTGGGTTAGTAACTCACCCCGTCAAAACACCGCCTACTATAAAAAAAAAAACAAAGAAAATTAAGAAAAACAAACCCCTCCAAAGTTGACGAACCCCGCAAACGTTTTAAGGACCATGATCTGCGAATCTGCACCTGGAATGTCAGGACTCTCTACAGAGCAGGTGTAATTTGCGCACTGGCGTATATACTTGGCAAGTTCAAAGCTGATATTATCGCCTTACAGGAAGTGCGATGGAACCGGGCAGACGTAAAAATAACAAACGATTACGCACTGTATTATAGCTGCCATGAAACGAAACATGAGCTAGGTGTTGGATTTATGGTAAATAGGAGGCTTAAAAATCTCCTCTCCAGATTCACTCCTGTTGATGAGAGAATTGCCACAATCCGAATAAAAGCAAAGTTTTTTAACATCAGTCTCATTTGCGCCCATGCCCCGACCGAAGGGAAAGATGAACAGACCAAGGATATATTCTACGAGCGCCTACAGAGAGCATATGACCGCTGCCCTGGCCATGACATTAAGATTGTTCTAGGAGATTTTAATGCTAAAATTGGGAGAGAAAATATCTTTGGTCCCACGATCGGAAAGTTCAGCCTTCAAGAGGTAACATCCGACAACGGAATGAGGCTGATCGATTTGGCAGCGGCAAAAAAACATGGTAGTGAGCAGTACCAGATTCCAACACCTCGACATACACAAGGCCACGTGGATATCCCCAGATGGGAAAACAAGAAACCAGATTGATCATATTGTGATAGACGGAAGACACTCGTCCGGTGTGTTGGATGTCTGAGCGATTCGAGGAGCGAAAATCGATTCGGACCATTTCCTTTTAGCAGCAAAGGTCATGAAGGGAATCTGGTAACTGATACAGATAGCGTACTGAGGATCTGGAAGGAGCAGTTCATGAAGCTCTTAGTATCGAATATGGGCGGCGATGAAGATACACCAGAACCAATCGCAAACGATGACGTTGAATGTCTTCCACCTAGCCAAAGCGAGGTCATGACAACATATAATCGGCTGAAAACAATAAAGCAGCAGGAGCTGATGGGCTGCCCGCCGAACTGTTCAAGACCGGTGGCGAAATGCTGATAGGGAGTATGCATCAGTTAATTACCGAAAGGAAGAAAGCATACCCAACGATTGGAACCTCAGCCTCCTATGTCCCGTACACAAGAAAGGAGACAAGACGGTGTGTACAAACTACAGAGGCATAAGTCTGCTCCCAATCGCATACAAAGTGCTGTCGAGTGTGCTGTGTGAACGTTTAAAACTCATGGTAAATAACATAATGTGTGTTCGTTTACTCAAAATTTGTACAAATTGTTACTGGATGTTGTTCGTTTACTCTACAATACAATGTAAAAGACCTTAGTCGATTACAAGAAGTTACTGGACTTGTTTTTAGACCTGGTAAATCGACAATTGACCAAATCTTCACACTGCGCCAGTTCGAGATGACCGACGAAAGACAGATCGACACATACCACCTGTTCGTCGACTATAAAGCCGCCTTCCACAGCCCAATTAGATCAAAGGTGTTTCAAGCCATGTCTGAGTTTGGTATCCCCGCAAAACTTATACGATTATGCAGGATGACTTTGGCTAATACAAGATCAGCTGTTAAAGTAGGAAAGAACCTCTCGAAACCTTTTGAAACGAAACGAGGTTTCAGGCAAAGTGACAGCCTATTGTGTGACCTATTTAACATTCTATTGGAAAAGGTCATACGAGAATCGAATGTATATACCGATAGAGATAAAAATAGCACTATATACAATAAGGATATAATGTTACTGGCCTACGCAGACGATATTGATATAGTAGGTCGATCAACTCGATACGTAACAGCCACCTTTGCGAAAATTGAAAAAGAGTCTGCCAAAGTGGATCTGGCAGTCAACGGCGATAAGACAAAGTTTATGGTATCAACACGCAAGACGTCCAGTAGACTCGGACCAACTGTTGATGCTCAGAACTACAATTTTGAGGTAGTAAATGACTTTATTTACCTCGGCACCGCCATAAATAAAACGAACAACATCAGTTTTGAAATCAAAAGAAGAATAATATTGGCCAACAGATGCAACTTTGGTCTAAGTAAACAGTTTAAAAGTGAAACCACCTCTCGTCAAACAAAACTTACGCTCTACCAGACACTGATACTACCCGTACTTATGTATGGATCTGAAGCATGGGTACTTGCGAAAGCAGATGAGGCAGAAATGCCCGCCAAAAAGGCATTTGAATGCGAGCCACTCGATGGTGTACGCCCCAAGGGAAGGCCAAAACTCCGATGGAAGGACCAAGTCGAAGAAGATATCACAAAACATGGCATCCAAAATTGGAGAAGTAAAGTAAAAGATCGGTTCGTTTGGAAATCTATTCTTAGTTCGGCTTATGGAACAAGACTTTCTGTTTTATATAAAATCCATCTAAGTAAGTAAGCCCAGGATATATCTTGGTCCCTCTTTCATCTCAAGTGGATACTGACGTCCCCGTGGTGTCTCCTGGGGAACTGCCTTTAACACCCGTTAAAGGTAGTGAGCTAACATGTGCCGCGCGTTCACCCATAAGAACGTTAAAAGCTTGGGTTTGGGCGTCGGGTTAGTAACCATCAACTACAAAAACAGCCTACTATGAAAAAACGAAAGAAAAGAAAAACGAACCCCTCTAAAGTTGACGAACACCGCAAACGTTTTATGGACCATGAACTGCGAAGGTGCAGTCTTCGCATTGGCAGACGTACTTGAAAAGTACAAGGCCGATATTACTGCCATACAGGAAATACGATGGATTGGGAAAGGCTTCACATCGCACTGTATTATAGCTGCCATGACGTAAAGCATGAGTTTGGCTGCGGATTTGTATTTAGTCGGAGACTAAAACATCTGCTGCAAATCGAATATTTTACGAGCGCTTAGAAGAAGCATATGACCGTTGCCCTGCCCATGACATTAAAATCATTCGACACGATTTTAATGCCAAAATTGGAAAGGATATTATCTTTGGCCCAACAGTCGGGAATTTCAGTCTCCACAGTGAAACATCTGACAATGGTATGAGACTGATAGACATTGCAACTGCAACAAACATGGTAGTTAGCAGCACCAGATTTAACCATCTCGATATTCATAAGGGCACCTGGCTGTCTCCAGATCAAAGAACAAGTAATCAAATTGATCATGTTGTGATAGATGGAAGACATTCATCGAGAGTGTTGGATGTACGATCGTTCCGAGGAGCAAACATAGATTCGGACCACTACCTTGTTGCAGCAAAGGTACGTACCCGTCTAAACGTTGCAAATAAAGCACGAACAGACACAACGCGTAAGTTGGACATAGATAGGCTGCAAACACAACAGATAGCCATAGCATATTCCACTGAACTAGTCCAATTGCTTAATAAGAGCACTCCTTGTCCCGATAACATAACAACATATTGGCAAAATATTGCACTCTCCATGCAAACAGCCGCAAAATCCATACTTGGATACCGGAGACCTCCAGAAAGGAAGTCATGGTATGACCAGGATTGTCGTGTAGCAACGCGTAGCGCACGAGAGAGATATCGGGAGAAAAGGAGAGAAGAGAAACGTCTTTTCGGCAAGAAAAAGAGAGAAATGGAAAAGCGGGAGTGTGAAAAAATTGAGATGTACAGGAGCCAGAATGAAGTCCGAAAGTTCTGCCAAAAAGAAAGTCATCAAATTGATGGCTTTGGTACAGGCACATCCTCCTGTAGAGACCAGCAAGGTAATTTGATAACTGATATAGATAGTGTACTCAGGATATGGAAAGAACATTTCTCGAAACGGTTGGTATCCGATAGTAGCGAAAACGGAGAAGATACCACAGATTCAATACCAGAAAATGGTATTGAATGTATACCGCCCAGCCTAGATGAGGTAAAGTCTTCTCCCTATTACATAGAGGATAATGTGCGAACGACTTAAGCCTATGGTGAATGAAATAATTGGGCCATACAAATGCGGCAAATCCACCATTAACCAGATATTTACCCTGCGGTAAATCTTGGAGAAGACCCAAGAGATGCAGATCGACACTTAACACCTTTTTGTCGATTACAAAACAGCCTACGTTCAAAGGTATTCCAAGCCCTCGGTACTCAGTTAAAATAGGAAAGAACCTCTCCGTAGAGTTTAGTACCATAAGAGGTTTCAGACAAGGTGACGGCCTCTCGTGTGACCTTTTCAACATTCTGCTGGAAAAGGTTATACGAGATGCGAAGGTCAAATGAAGTGGCACAATATATACAAACTGCTATATGTTACTTGCTAATACCGATGACATTGACATCATGGGTCGATCGGTAAATTAAGTAACTGATACCTTTGAAAAAGTCATAAGGGAATCTGCTAAAGTGGGTCTGGCGGTAAACGGCGAGAAGACCAAGTTGACTGTTGACGTTGGTTCCTATAATTTTGAGGTAGCAAAGGACGTCGTCTACCTCGGCACCGCCGTAAACACAACCAACAACATCAGTTGTGAAGTACGAAGAAGAATAGTGTTGCTACTTCGGACTGAGTAAGCAGTTTAGGAATAAAGCCACATCTTGTCAAACAAAAACAACGCTTTACAAAACACTGATACTACCTGTGCTGAGTTACAGTTCCGAAGCCTGGGTACTTGCGCAAGCAGACAAGGCAGTGCCTGGTGTGTTTGAAAGGAACATTCTTCGAAAGATCTATAGACAATCTGCGTTGACGGTAAATATCGACGTCCTATGAACAACGAGCTGTATCTGCTATACAGCGACATCCGTACAGATAAACGTATCGAGATGCAACGATTGCGTTGGCTAGGCCATATCATAAGAATTGGCGAAGATGAACCCGCTAAAAAGGCGTATAAATACGTACCACATGGCGGTTCAGGCAGAATTGGCAGGCCTGAGCTTAGATGGAGCAAATAAATGGATGAAGAGATTAAAAGGCGCGATATTCCAGAAAGCGGAGCAGTAAACAGAGAGAGTTGGAGATCTTTTCTTAGTTCGGCTTATGGAACAAATGTCTATAATGGGCCAGCTAAGTAAGTATTTTATATTTTAAATTTTATACTTTATACTAGCTAAACGGGTGACGTAGGGGATGGAAGATACCAAGCAACGGTCCTGACCGGTTTTAACATGGCAAAGCCCAGGATTTATCTTGGTCCCTCTTTCATCTCAAGTGGACACTGACCTCCCCGTGGTGTCCCCTGGGGAACTGCCTTTAACACCCGTTAAAGGTAGTGAGCTAACATGTGCCGCGCGTTCTCCCATAAGAACGTTAAAAACTTGGGTTTGGGCGTCGGGCAAGTAACCCTCCCCTAGAAAAAACAGCATACTATGAAAAAACGAAAGAAAAGAAAAACAACCCCCTCTAAAGTTGACGAACCCCGCAAAAGTTTTAAGGACCATGATCTGCGAATCTGCACCTGGAATGTTCGCACTCTTTATAGAGAAGGTGCAGTCTTCGCATTGGCAGACGTACTTGAAAAGTACAAGGCCGATATTACTGCCATACAGGAAATACGATGGATTTGGAAAGGCGTCACACGACTAAAACATCTGGCATCCAGTTTCACTCCAGTGAATGAAAGACTTGCTGCAATTCGAATAAAAGCTAAATTCTTCAACAGCACCTGGCTGTCTCCAGATCAGAAAACAGCAGCAAAGGTACGCACCCGGTTAAACGTAGCAAACAAAGTACGAACAGACACAACACGAAAGTTAGACATCGGTAAGCTGCAATCACAACAGATAGCCACAGCATATTCCACTCAACTAGCCATGCTTAATCAAAGCACTCCTCATCCCGATAACATATCAGCGCAATGGCAAAGCATTGCCCACTCCATGCAAACAGCCGCAAAATCCATACTTGGATACCAGAGGCCTCCACCAAGGAATCCATGGTATGATCAGGAGTGTCGTGCTGCCACCGAAGAGAAAAATGCGGCATATACGGCTACTTTACAATCCGTAACAACGCGTAGCGCACGAGAGAGATACAGGGAGAAAAGGAGAGAGGAGAAACGTCTTTTCCGCAGGAAAAAGAGAGAGATGGAAAAGCGGGAGTGTGAAAAAATCGAGATGTACAGGAGCCAGAATGAAGTCCGAAAATTCTACCAAAGAGTCAAGCACCAAACTGATGGCTTTGGTACAGGCACATCCTCCTGTAGAGACCAGCAAGGTAATTTGGTAACTGATACAGATAGTGTGCTCAGAATATGGAAAGAACATTTTTCAAAACTGTTGGTATCCAATAGCAGCGAAGACGACGAAGATACCACAGTCCCAATCCCAGAAGATGGTATTGAATGTATACCGCCCAGCCAAGATGAGATACAGACAGCAATAAATCGGCTGAAGAATAATAAGGCAGCAGTAGCCGATGGGTTACCAGCCAAGCTGTTCAAAACCGGAGGCGACACGCTGATAAGGTGTATTCATCAGCTAGTTAGCACCATCTGGCAGGAAGAACGAGTACCCGACGATTGGAACCTGAGTATCCTGTGCCCCGTCCACAAGAAGGGAGATAAGACTGTATACTCTAACTATAGGGGCATAAGTCTACTCCCTATTGCCTACAAGATCGTGTCAGGGATATTGTGCGAACGACCCTGCGGCAAATCCTGGGGAAGACCCAAGAGATGCAGATCGACACCTACCACCTTTTTGTCGATTATAAAGCAGCCTTCGACAGCCCGCTGCGTTCAAAGGTATTCCACGCAATGTCTGAATTTGGTATCCCCGCAAAGCTCACCCGGCTTTGCATAATGACTTTAACTGACACGAGGTCCTCAGTTAAAATTGGAAAGAACCTCTCCGAAAAGTTTGGTACCAAAAGAGGTTTCAGACAAGGAGACAGCCTTTCGTGTGATCTCTTTAACATCCTGCTGGAAAAGGTTATACGAGAGGCAAACGTCAAAAGAAGTGGCACCAATAGTCATATGTTACTTGCTTATGCTAATGATATAGACATCATAGGCCGATCAGTAAAAGAAGTAACTGATACCTTTATGAAGGTCGAAGGAGAATCTGCTAAAGTGGGTCTGGCGGTAAACGGTGAGAAGACCAAGTTGATGGTGTCGACGCGCAATGCGTCCATTGAGCTCGGACCGACTGTGGAAGTTGGTTCCTATAATATTGAGGTAGTAAAAGACTTCGTCTACCTCGGCACCTCCGTAAACACAACAAACGACATCAGTTGTGAAATAAAAAGAAGAATTGTATTGGCCAACAGATGCTACTTTGGTTTTAGTAAGCAGTTTAAAAACAAAGCCACATCTCGTCAAACAAAAATAACGCTCTACAAAACACTGATACTACCCGTGCTGATGTATGGCTCCGAAGCCTGGGTACTTGCGCAAGCAGACATGGCAGTGCTTGGTGTGTTTGAGAGAAAAATTCTTCGAAAGATCTACGGACCAATCTGCGTTGACGGTGAATATCGACGTCGCATGAACCACGAGCTGTATCTGCTGTACAACGACATCAATATTGTTAAACGTATCGAGATGCAGCGATTGTGTTGGCTAGGCCATATCATAAGAATGACCCAGCTAAAAAGGTGTATAAACACGGACCGCTTGGCGGTGCACGCAGAATTGGCAGGCCAAGGAATAGATGGCGCAAACAAGTGGATGATGAGATGAAAAGGCGCGGTATTCCAGAAAGCGAAGCAACAAATAGAGAGAATTGGAGATCTTTTCTTAGTTCGGCCTATAGAACAAATGTTCTGTAATGGGCCAGCTAAGTAGTAAGTAGTAAGTAATATACTTCATATTTTATAGTTTATAGCTTATATTTTATGTCCTATATTTTATATTATCTATTTTATATTTCATATTTTATATTTCATGTTTTATATTTTATACTTTACATTTTATATTTATTTTTTTATATTTCATATTTTATATTTTATAATTTATATTTTACATTTTAAATTTTATATTTTATAGTTTCTATTTTTCGAGAGCATTTGGAACTTCTCGTATATACCACATTGTTGTTAAATGACCGGCATGCAGTGCCGATGATGAGAAAAGGAAATCCTCGCTGACAAGCAAAACCAATTGCAAAACATTGAATGTTCATAAGCCGAAAATTTATTTGCTATCTTTTGAAGAAATCTCACAACTAATGACAAACTGTGTCAATAAAATTGAATTTGTTGTTTTTAAATAAATTTTTGAGCCCGCAAGTCTCTCAGCAGCTTTAAACGTTAATAATGGAACAATTCCACTGTTTCGATTTCATTTATTAGGTTCTTGCATTAAAAAATTGGAAACCTTAGATAAGCAGATGCCAAAGCTATTTATGACCAAATGGCAAGCATCGTAACATTAATGTCATATCCAGGGCGGACGAAGAAGAAACTTTAAAAAGAATTAATCTGAATATTTAAAACAACAAAGAAAAATTTATATCAAATTTTAATGGTTTCCTTCAATCCAAAGTGATTTTATGTGTACATATTTTTTTGGTTTTGCTTTTTTTATTGTCTTTTTGTTTTTGTTTTTTTTTTGAGGGAAATTTGTATTCTTTGCATTTTTAGGGACTTTTGTCGGCAATGTCAGTTATTTTAGGCTGCTGATGGCTTTATAGCTGTTGTTGCTGAGCGCAACAACGTTTGAAGTTTTGCTTTCAAAACCAATGCCTAAAATTGGTCTATAAAATTTTTATTGATCTCATTAAGAGCGTTAGTGGTGATGCTTGACCAATGCCGGCGTATTCTTTTTGGCAATAAAAGTTCAAAAGCATTGATCTACAAAACACAACAGCAACAACAGCATAATTGTTGAGGTTCATTTTGGGGTATTTTTGTTTTATGACTCTTTTTGCTGCCAGCTTTTAAGTTGTTGTTTTTGTTTTGTGAAGTGAAAAAAATTCCAAAAATCGCCAATAAACAAATGTCGGTTCCAATCAAAGGCAACTTTACCATTTTAACGAAGGAAATTATACATTCTTTAATATTTATTTATATGTACCGTAAAAACAGGGATTCAACTAATATTACATTTTGAATTTTTGTATTTAATGTTTATAATGTAGCAACAATTTTCAATTCTTAAGGCTGAGTGACTTTTTAACTTTCCAGTAAGATACATATATAAGAAAAAAAACCAGTGGCAGTGTAAAAAGCCCTCGCAATGAAAATACTAAACAATTGTTTTGCATGGGTATGAGTTGTGGTACAGTTTGCTTTATTCCATGTATATCTAACATCACGTGTTGCCTGAATCTCAAGATGCATACATAAACAACATAAGATGGGTTTTTCATAGCTCAAACACGGCTACTGCCGTTTTCTATGATCTTTGTAATTAGCCCCTTTGGGAGGGCAACAGCTGAGCAGCAGACGACGCGTGTTATTTGTCATTTTATGTGACGCTGGTGCCTTTAAGCTTTTGACGTCTGTCCAAGCCAATGTCTAGACATTGGCTTTGAGACTTATAATTATTAATATTTATGGGCTTTTTCTGCATAAATATTGACATGCCATGGCTTCTGAAAAGTCCCTAAAGAAATCTTGCTACTGCTAATGAAAAATTAGCCACATGGACGGTACAATGTCATGCCAAACAATCACAATTGCTATACAACTTTGAAGTTGTATGTACGAGTTGCTGTATGAGTGTGTGGCGCATTGATAATGTTCCTGCTCATTATTCTTTCTAATTGTGCCTCTAATCGGTGTGTGTTTAACTTGAAGATTAGTTTTTGATCACAGATATTCCAAAGTCTTTCATGGTTACCGCCAAACATTGATCCAAAGATATTTGTAACAATGTTAGACACGCTAGCATGTACTTGAATACTTGAAATAAAAACCCTGGCATGGGAAAAGAGAGAGAGTTAGTTTCAATTTCTCTTACATTAATCGTTATTAAATATTAAACACAATTCAAACTTTACCAAGGGAAGTGTTTTTACAACCTCTACCCTTTGATACCACCAAAAATTTGTCTCGTCTAAATAATGTGTATGTTTGGACGAAATCCGTTTCAAACAATTTGGAGTCGTTTGAGCAATGTCCGTCCATCTGTCTGGCTTGTGCGCACAATAACTCTCAAACGAAACAACCGATCGGATCCAAAATTTGGCCTTCATAGTATTTCGTCGCAAATTGGTTCAAGTTCAAAGATAGGCCATATCGGTCAATCCATGCCAGTACCCCCCCACAAAAGTTAAAAAATGTTTGCTAATTGGTAATAACTAGACAGCGGAATTTTATGCACCCCCTATATTTGGTCCGATTCATGTCAAATTTTGGGACTGGTCATATTTTTGGCTTCTGATTCAATTGCAATCAATACCTATGACATATTCAAAATTATACAACAAATATTTCAATAATAGGTACAAAAATGTTTGTATGTAAAATTTTTCTGTTTAAAATTCTTTTCAGACAAGTCAATAAAATAGAGAAATGTATAACCACAGCCTCAACCTTCAAAATATCGAAAATCGGGAGGTATCGTTCTATGGGAGCTATATGAAGGCCTGAACCTAAACCGACAAAATTTATGTGAAAAGTTGTTTACCCGCAAGGAAGACTTAACACCAAATTTCAGCCATTTTGGCAGGATATTGGGCCCACAACCTTCAAAATACCGGAAATCGGGAGGTACCGTACTATGGGGGCTATATGAAATCGTGGACCTTTACCGACAAATTTCAGGTGGAAAGTTGTATACCCCCAAGGAAGTCTTAATACTAAATTTCACCCATTTCGGAGGAATATCGAGGCCACAACCTTCTAAATACCAGAAATCCGGAGGTACCGTCCTATGGGGGCTATATGAAGACGTGGACCTATACCGACAAATTTCAGGTGGAAAGTTTTATACTCTCAGGGAGGACTTAATATCAAATTTCAGTCATTTTGGAGGGATATTGAGGCCACAACCTTCAGAATACCAGAAATCCGGAGGTACCGTTCTATGGGGGCTATATGAAGACGTGGACCCATATCGAGACATTAATACAAAATTTCAGCCATTTCGGAGGGATATTGAGGCCACAACCTTCTAAATACCAGAAATCCGGAGGTACCGTTCTATGGGCGCTATATGAAGAAGTAAACCTATACCGAGAAATTTCAGGTGGAAAGTTTTATACCCCCGACGAAGACTAAGTACCAAATTTCAGTCATTTCCATGGGATATTGAGGCTACTACTTTCAAAATACCGAAAATCTGGAGGTACCGTTCTATGGGGGCTATGTGAAGACGTGGACCTATACTGACAAGTTTCGTGTGGAAAGTTTTATACTCCCAGCGAAGACTTTATACAAAATGTCAGCCATTTAAGTGTGATTTTGGGGCCACAAACTTCAAAATATCGGAACTCGAGAGGTACTGTTCTATGGGGGCTATATGAAGACGTGGACCCATGCGGATAAATATCAGGTGTAAAGTTTCATACCTCTAACGAAGAATTCGTTTCATTTTGTGATAAAACGAGTTTCTGCCTAATCAGATTTTCTCTACGACCATCCTAACCATATATGCATTTGCATAGGATTCCGCTGTCCTCATAGTGAAATTTTATGTAGAATTTTTCATCCTTTGACACTTTTCACCTGCAACCAAGTTTTATATTACTTCCATGTATCAACTAGAAAAAAGAAGGGAAAATTTTTCATCAAAAAACTGGGAAATATTTTCATGTTTTTTCAGCAAAATTGATACTGATATTTTCATGCTATAGAATGTAAAAAGACATTTCATTTCTTTGGTGACCTATGGTGAAATTTGACGAAGAATATTTTTGTCTCTGACATCATCTCTCTAAAATTATGTTTTGTGGGACAATTTTGAATAAACTCAGATGAAGTCCGACTTTAACCCTAAAACGTGTTTTTCATTTTTAGAGATTTTTGGCGATTAGACAAGAGTTACAGATTTGGTGTATTCTGAGACCTATAGTAACATTTTATGGCGAACAATTTTGTAGAATATTCGGATTTCATACGATCACATTTTTAATGAGTTTTTGAAAGATTTTCGAAAAAAGGACAAAAAAGATCCCTTTGATGAACCGCATGAAGGTTAAAATTTGTAACAAAAATATTTCCCACACCCTCCTAAGTAAAGTTGCAAAAGACATTATATACCTGAAATGCAAGGATTCCATGTATCTAAACTCGAATATTTCGAAAAATTTAAAAATGGGCGGAACTTGCCCCGCCTATTTTGGTTAGTTTCCGACGTAAACTTTAAAAACTCCGATACACGTGTCTCATAGTTTTAGCTCTATTTTCATAATGTACTCGGTTTTACCCATCATTTTGAAAAAAAAAATTGAATTTTGTTGCACAGTGTTATTAAGGGTTGTTAAGGACCTTTGCCAAGCCATGCTAGATGTCTGCCAAAGTTGAATAGGACGATGGGATCTATGTTAGACAGGAAGGTCAGAGTGTCTATCTCATATCTGCCTAGTGTAAGGTATCTGCTTGTTTGCAACATGGGACACCCACAAAGCAGATGGTCGACAGTCTCTATCTCCTCCGCATCTTCACATAGTCTGCAGTAGTCAATGCCACGGTCGTCCCATTTTGAAGTTAGCGAACTCACTCTGCAGTGACCTGTTATAGGTCGCACCACGATTTTCATCCCTAACTTATCAAGTGAGAGGAAGCCGTTCCTCGACGAGAAACCACAGGCCAGATTGCCTTGGATACCCTACAAACAGATTCCAATAGCCATCTTTGATGTGTTTTCTCATTGAAGATCTCCCGAAGTTTGCCGATGTAGTGGCACATCGGTGGTCGGGCGGTTTCATCAACTGATATGTCGATAGACCTAGAGCCACCTCGTGTCCCATGATGTTGCTGTGGTCCGGAACCCGACATAGCTTTACGATATCGTGTATATCCTGCAGAGTTCTCCTACAATCAAGAATAGCTCTTGAATTTATGGTACGTGACTTGAGAGCCTTGAGGGCCGCTTGACTATCGACATATATAGTCACCGGTCCTGTAAGACTGCCTTCAAGCCCTTTCACCAATTCAACTGCTTTCTTGATAGCAAGAATCTCCGCCTGAAAAAACATTACAATTATCGTCAAGTTTATATGAGTTTTTAATTAGTGGATTCTCGCAGTAGACGCCAGCGCCAGTACCTTCTTCCATTTTGGACCCGTCTGTGTAAATTGCCAGACCGTCCAGAGTAGATTTGCCCTCAGCCCATGCGTCGTTGCTTGGAAAGATAACAGTTAAGGAGTCAAACTTGAATGACGTAGGCATCGCTTACGCAACCATTGTCACCTAACTCAAGTCGACTATCAACTAGTTTTAGGACATTCGAGTGTCCAAAGTGTGAACCACGCCAACACCCTGACTCCCAGAGTCTAAAAGCAGTTCCCGGCGCATGAAACTGGATTAGGATATCCAGTATGATGTTTAAAGCAGCTTGAGGAGTGTTTTTAATCGATCCGGTAAACAGCGGTGACGCTGTTTTTTGTACACTTGATAATTTGGAGAGTAACGCTGTGTTCCCAAGAGCTTGCCACCAGACCAGTCCACCATAGGTTAGTATGGGCAGGACCACGGTAACATACAGCCAGTGTATCATCTGTGGTCTCAATCCCCAGCTTTTCCCAATGGAGTTCTTACAGGAATAGAGTGCCATGAGTTCTTTCTTCATTCGCTCCTCTACATTTCTTTTCCATGACAAGAGATGGTCCAGAAAAGTGCCGAGGTTTTTAGCTTCCGTAGAAAGTTCCAGGGCCACCGCGTCCAGGGCTGGAGACTCGAAATTGGGAATTTTGCGTTTCTTAATGAATAGTACAAGCTCTGTTTTTCCCGGGTTTACTCCCAGAACGTTGTTCTGGGCCCAGTTTGCATGTTGTACTAAGGCTCTTTGCATGAGCTCAGACAGGGTTGGCAGGAATTTGCCACTTATCAGCACAACCACAGCTTCACTAACTCCTTCTATCGACTCGCTGAAACTAACCCAAGAATTTCGCTTAGATTTCTTGATTTCACTCTTCTACTTATTGAAATTGACCTTGTAGGCATTTGGGAGGAGTCTTTAAGTTTTTTGTGCGCAATTTTTTTGGTGGACGTGGGGCAAGTTTATTTGATGGTGGGGTAATTTTTTGTTTGGTGGGGTAAGGGGGCAATTTGTTTCATTCGCGAGTGGAAGTCGAGCGAATTAGAGGGAGTATTCGTAGATCTGCCTCCCACACAAAGTTTGGAAAGAGTACAGTTTAAGGACACGTCTGGGATCGTTTTAAATATTTGGCAACATGTTTGTTTTTTCGGGAGCAAATCCATACATCCTGAGAAATTAGCCCAAAAACTCAGAAGTATTGTGTATGCTTATTCTCTTTAAGTCCGAGGCTGAGGGTATATCTAACTGGTACTTTCTTACTTGTTTTTATGCATACATACTATATTCGACACGCCGTTCGGACTCGCCCTCAAAATGGTATTCAAAGTATAAGCCCCATCACTATGCACAGGGGAGACACTCTATGGTTCGATATTACAAATACCATTCAAATCTGCTTGATATGTCTATTGATTTAGGGACTCTGTTTTATATTTTTCACATCTGTAGAACTCTCCTGTCTATATCACCCAGAAAAATATACTGCATTTGCAATATTTTGTTGTCAAAACACACCGGTAGGCATTTTATATAAGTGATCCTCTAAAATCATGAAATGACCTCCTTTAGCAGTTCTCTGGGCTGGATTCTGGATAGGTTTGTAAATATTTCCATTGCATATCATTTACGTTGAAATACGATGCGGGTGCTGCATAGCATACAGATCGACTTTTCACGTTGTATGTGCTTAAAAAGATGTCTTTATCTGCTCCCTATGTGCTGCTGGTCAGGTACCCGGGACCTTATTCATGCTTCTCATCTTATCGCAAATAGCTGTGACATGCTCCAGTGGGACCCCCGAAACTTTGAGATAATTGGTGGTCGGAAATATTGACTCATTGACCTGCACATAAAGTGGTAACTTCATATCCGCAGTCCATGTGGTGACCAATGTGGTTGTTGACTTTGTGGCAGAAATGTTTATATCCCTCACGTGGAAGAACTTTGCAAGATCAGTAAGACCTGACGTCATGGGTGTACAGTTATCCGCGTATGCAATTTTGTTCATACCGTCGGAATGGTGTCAAATTGTAGAATGTAGAAGTTATCTAGTTCCGGAGCTATCTTTCCTGCTTCGCTCTACGGGATTTGAATTCTTGTTTCTGCAACCTCATCCATGGTAAACTGTGGTGATTTCTACTCGCGTGGAATGCAAACCACCTCTTTTCGGACGATCGCTATCGGGGTACTCGCCGTTATACATAAAAAAGTCCGATCATCTTTTTCTCCGGGTTCGACTTCAGCTTTGTCCATAATTTACTACTACCGCTTTCAATTTTGCCGTAATACAATTTTGAGTAGTCATCGGCGAACCTTTTGACCTCCAATATCAACTCTCCGACTCTGGAGTCACAAGGGATCGTACGATGTAGATCATCACGCTCATTCGCTGATCCTATCGCCTGTGTTGGAAAATAGCTCTTAATTTAGGTAATCGACCAGCAGGTACATGGAGAGAGGCTCCGAAAATAAGAGGTACTTCTCTGAAGCGCTGTTTAGTGAATTCTCTGAATTATTGTCAATTGACATTGCCATGTTTAAAGGAAAGTATGGTAATCGGAGTTTATAAAGTCGGCTAGTCTATTGATGGAGATGCAGATAAGGAGATGGTTTGGATCCCGAGGGGACAAGGGAGACTTCTCTCATACACATGTAGAGAAGTTTTTCATGGCGGAAATATTCAGGAAATATAAACCAACTTTATATGATGGGACTTGCCAACGTTCTGTTCAGGGATTAAACGACAGGTCTTCTAAATGCAAGGCGGACTGCATCAAAGTGGCTCCCAGCCTTACTTACTTACTTAGCTGGATTCTACAGAACATTTGTTCCACAAGCTGAACTAAGAAAAAATCTCCAATCCTCTCTGTTTGCTGCTGTATTTTCCCAATCTGGGATTCCTTCCTGATGTCTCGTTTCACTTGTTCGCTCCAACGAAGCTTTGGCCTTCCAGATCTGCGTGAACCCCTTTGCGGCCCGTATTTATACGCCTTTTTAGGGGTTTCATCATCACTCATTCTTTTGACATGGCCTTGCCATCGCAATCGTTGTATCTCGATTGGTTCAACTATATTGATGTCGTTGTATAGTTGATACTGCTCGTTGTTCATACGACGTCGATATTCGCCGTCAACGCAGATTGGCCCGTAGATCTTTCGAAGAATTTTTCTCTCGAACGCACCAAACACTGCCTTATCTGCTTGCGCGCGTATCAGTGTTTTGTAAAGTATTACTTTTGTTTGAGATGTGGCTTTATTCTTAAACTGCTTTTGTTGGCCAAAGTAGCCTCTGTTGGCCAACACTATTCTTCTTCGCATTTCACGACTGTCGAAGGCTCTTTTAAAATCGACAAAAAATGGAGTTTGTCGATCTGCAGTTCTTGGGTCTTTTCCAGGATTTCTTTCAAGGCAAATATCTGGTCAATGGTGGATTTTCCCGGTCTAAGGCCGCTCTGATAAGGTCCAATTATTTCATTGACCATAGGCTTTAGTCGCTAACACAATATGCCAGATACTATCTTTTATGCAATAGGGAGCAGACTTATGCCCCTGTAGTAGAGCACACTTCCTGGAGCGTTCTTCCTGCCAGATGGTGCTAACTAGCTTATGCTTACATCTTATCTGTCTTATTATTCTTCCGCCGGTTTATTGATGTCTTTTCCTGATCTTGGCCGGGCGGTATACATTCAATACCATCTTCTGGGATTGGATCTGTGGTATCTTCGTTGTCTTCGTTAGTATTTGATACCAGCAGTAGCAGCACGGCACGGCACTCCTGGTCATACCATGGGTTCCTTGGTGGAGGTCGCTGGTATCAAAGTAAGGATTTTTGCATGGAGTGGGCAATATTTTGCCATCGGGCTGATATGTTACCGGGATGAGGAGTGCTTCATTAGGCAATTAGGCCAGTTGAGTGGAATATGTTGTGGCTATCTGTTGTGATTGCAGCTTACCGATGTCTAACTTTCATGTTGTGTCTGTTCGTACTTTATATGCAACGTTTAACTGGGTAAGTACCTTCGCTGCAACAAAGTGGTGGTCTGAGTCTATGTTTTCTGCTCGGAACAATCGTTCATTCAACACGCTCGATGAACGTCTTCCATCTATCACAATGTTATCAATTTGATTTCTTGTTCTTTGATCTGGAGACAGCCAGGTGCACTTATGAATATGGAGATGCTTATATCTGGTACTGCTAACTACCATGTTTTTGCCGGTGCTAATTCTATCAGCATCATTCCATTGTCAGATGTTTCATTATGGGGACTGAAAAACTTGGTTTTAACCGTATTGTAGAAAGTCTTGCATTCACTGGGGTGAAGCTGTTTTAACCTCAGACCAACTACAAATCCGCAAACAAATTCATGCTTTGTGTCATGGCAGCTATAATACAGTGCGTCATCTTTAGATGTTGTTGTGACGTCTTTCCCAATCCATCGTATTTCCTGTATGACAGTTATATCACAGCGTGCTCTGACTAGATCTTCCGGTCTTACGGTCAAATAAAGAGCTATTTATCTGTTTAGCCGGTGTTATTCATCTCTAGCCATTGACTAGGATGGAATTCCGCTGCTCTTAATTCGCAACACGTTCTCCCAGAACCAAGTGCTTATCGTCTTCGAGCAGTGGCTAGAAGACGGATATAGCGGGCGGAATATTGTCGGAGGGATATAGACATTCAGCAGTTCTATCTTGGCGGTTCTACGTCGTATGCTGGGCAGATGTTTTGCACCGGATCTTCGATCCTTGCCCTTGAATTCAGACGGCTCCACCATCCTTAGCGTGGCAGCTGACGCTCCTCAATTGCGATAGATGGGGGAAGTTCTCCGCGGACCGCATTCACACGTTTGTTGTTTATGTCATCTGCGATTGTATACGTGTGAATTCTATTTAAACCTACTTGATAGGCTTGTTGATCTAGGGCTACTCTCTTGTAACATTGGACCTCTCTTTCTAGGTTATGGTTTCCTGCATACCTGGATGGTGTTGTTCTTTCCACCATATTGTGATCAATATTGCTCGCACGGCAGCACCCGAGCAGTATTGCTACGAAAGCAATGACATGCTGCACTGAACAAATCTGGGTCTCCTTATGTAGATGAAGATATTAGGGGGCACCCTGTTGCGGCGTTCTGACAGGTTTTAATAATTTTCCAATTTTCCAAACTGGCGTCGCTTAGCTTACCACAGATCGACCTATGGCGATTAACATATTTGGTCAACAAGGTTTCCTTATCTGCACACCAAGTGCTGCCGACTAGGGACTTGAAGACCTTGTTCCTGACGAGATGAACGTGCTGTCGAATGTGACCCCTAGAATTTTCGTGTTGTTTGTAGTCGGAATTCCGCTACCATTGACCATGACATTTAACTCAGTTCCCGCTTCTGCCATAGTGCCAGTAGCGGATAATTGCATATTCGCGTGGAAAAAGTTGGTAAGATCAGTCAAGTAGGTATTCCTTTCACAAATGACATAATGTACTTGACGCCAAAGTCGTACAATCATCCGCATATGTTACGATCTCAATGCCGTCTGCAGGGGGCGGAATACAGGGGATGTAGAGGTTAAACTGTTTCGGAGATGTCACCCCACTTTGGTGAACTCCCAATTTCACTCTACGGGGCTCGTACTTCTTGTTCCTGAATTCCACGTACGACTGACTTCAACACATATAATTGATTATCCATCCTTTCAAACTTGGCTGGAGGGTTGTCTGATCGAAGTTCCTCAACAGAGTGGAGTGCTTGACAGCAGCAGAGGTTTTGACAAGTCAAACGCCACCATCACTGTTCTATCACACGCCTTGCTTTGGTTAAGTCCTCAACTAATATGTGTGGTGATGGCGTGCAGAGCTGTTGTCGTGCTATTATGCTTACGGAACCTTTTTGGGACGCTGCACACTGCAAAATATGAGCACTTTAGCGGAACTTTACTAATAACTTTTAAAGGAAAAGGTGTAGATTCCTAAAATTTTGCACAAATGTTTCTTATATTAGTGGACAGTGTGGGGCTCAAATTGGGCCACATAGACCCGCGGTTTCCTGTAGCGCTCATGTAACGGTGGCTGCCGTTTTTACATTTTACATTCATTTTTCAATCGATTTTGATGCAAATTGGTATATTGGGTTTTCAGCGGATAGAAAACTTATGTACAAAATATTTTCAATATAGGTTCGCGTTTTGGAATAGCCCCCACATGCCGGGTTCCTCATATTGGGTATTTTAAAGGTTAAAGACAAAAATTTCAGCCGATTTTGATGCAAATGTAAATTTTAAGATGTTAACGAATAAAAAACCTCCTCACACAAAAGCTGTCAACATAGGTCCACTGCTGGGTGAAGCCCCACAACCCTACACATCTATTAAGGAGTAAAACGCCAATATTTTTTGTTTTCATTTGTATCTACAATGTTTATTGGTCCATTCAGCAGGTTTGCACCATTAATTTTGTTAATAATGTCTTTCAGATCAAGTTCAGGTCTGCACTGCATTAAAATTTTTAACGTATTTTGGTATTTGCACCGCAGCATCTAAAAATGTTGCACTATATGTAAATCACCAAAATTTAGAGGTCAAAACTATGAAAAATTGCGAGAGGTTTCTTAATTTTACAGAAATTATCATTGTTAGAATTAGTGAGTCCATTTCTTCAAAACACAGTCAACAATGGCGTTCATTGTCGCGTTTACCTTCCACTTTTGGAAAATGCAACTGAATGAAATTCCCGAAGTCTTTTTAGAAAATCTTGAATATCTCCAAAGACCGCGCGATACCGCACCAGTTTTATAGCTTTGCGAACAGAGGAGAATCCAATCTTTCAGATTATATATATCTTAACACGTGAATGTACGTAATTCACTTTTGAAATGACCACGGAAAATAAAAAAATACAATTTTGAAAACTTCAAAAAATCACTTCTTTTCGACTAAAATTGCACGAAAACAATAAGGGTTTTTTGCATTTTTTTAAAGTGTAAAATATCATAATTATTTTGTAAAATATTAAAAAAAATAAATCATGGCATACTGACTTACCATTTGTCCGCGCCACTCCATTTTTTTAATGAATCAAAAATACATTTCTTACAAAAAAAAAAATTAAAAAACAAAAGTGCAACTTTAAGTGCATTTTTAAGTCGTTTCGTGAAGTAAATCGGCAAACTGAGTATGGACCATTTGCAGTGGAGTACTTAGCTAACGAATTCAATAAAAGTTTATTTAATTTCATGTACTTTGAAATCCCTTAAAGTTCCACTAAACTTCCCAAATTTCGCACTGTGCGCTGGGGAGGACTAAAGCCTGGACTTTGCTACGAGCGAAAACGAAATCGTTCTGTACAATTCACCTTTGCTGGCATACTTACTTGGCTTCAGTAGCGGGATCACTCTACCCATTTTCCAGACCTCGGGAACGTTATGGGTGGCACGTTGAGAACTTTAGTGAGATTCTCGACTAACGGCACATCCAACTGTTTCAGCATTACTACGGAGATTCTCTCAGGGACCAACGCTATGGATAATTTAGCGCAACATCATCCATGACAATCGCAACATCATCCATTGTACATTGTGGTGGTTCATGCTCGGCAGGAATAGATCTAATGCGACTTAGTACTCTTCGAATGTCACTCCCGGTTTGCTCGACAAACTGTCGATTGAAATAACTTGCGCACTTCTTGGGATCAATCAGCGTAACGTCGCCTAAAGTGACTGAGGTCCTATCTTCCTTCGTTCCATGGTTCGAGATTGACTTCACCGTTGCCCACAATTCACTTATTCGGCTCCAAAGTTGCAACTCTTCAGATGATTTAACCACTTGTCCCGTTTATGCTCATCGAAGACAACAGGTGTTGTTCAGCTTCGTTTTTTGAATCGCCGCCACAATTATCCTTAACTGAATGATAAAATCCACGCTCTCATTGATCTTCCCACGAACACCATCGCAGATATACTGCAGGAATGTTTTAGTGACAGCGGCGGAGTTCCCTAACCTGAATACGACTATGAAGACTCACTGGGGTATCAAGGTGACGCAACACGGCAGTGAGAGGTCTGATCACTACAGAAACGAATGTTCTAAGAAGCAGGGTAACACCACGTGTAGGCCAGTGTCCATTTGTGAGGAAATAACAGGGTCCCTCTTTCTGGAGTTTTCCACGATAAAGCCAATCCGAACGTTCGTTGGCATATAACAACCAATATCTCGTGATTTTTAATAGAATATATAAAGTTCTCGCTGCCTTGTGATCTTTTTACCTTAGGCATGGCAACGATGCGGTATATCAGAAACAACGAAAATACGTAGTTTTGAAAATAAATTCAAAACTTGGCAAGACATTTTTAAATATTCAAACAATTCGGTACTCACACAAAGTTGTTGTTAAAGTTTTCAAAAAAGAGATAATCTCCAAAAATATTTCTACATTCATGCCTGTATGTGTTTATCCTTTGTACCGACTGCATAACCTGCTATCCATGGTCACACAATTTGCGGAATTATGGTGCGAGTATTGAGATTATATCAAATGACAATAAATGTGTGTGCGTGCGTGTGTTCCTTTGAAATTTTGAATAAAATAAAATTCATTTGAAGTACTTCGCTTTGCACATACATTAGCCAGAGATAGGTTTTAATCGTCGTGTGTACTTGAAATCAGAAAACAACAGGCTGCTTTGGCGGTAGCGCTGGCGGCGGGCGGCATAACAAACATACGAATATACAGAGAAAAAACGAGCAGATGCCGCCGTATATGTTGCACAGATTAATAAAACCACAAAAATGCCAACGATGTGTAAGCTTGAGAGCACCGTAATCTTGAGCGATTGATCGTGGTGACGCTGATGATAGGTAGTAGTAGGACAAGTAGTATAAAGACGACCACGATCACAATGACGTTGTTATTGTTGTTGTTCTTGTTGATGCTGATGATACAAACAATATGAGGAGAGTTGTAAACAGTGTTGAAAGGGCAAAGCAAAACCGAATATTATTAATAGCAAAGGAATGGTTCTGATTACCATTAATAGGGTGAAGTCCAGGTTTTATTGTTGATTATTTTTCAGCTCTGGAAGGAAATCTTTGTAGTGTCAGCCATAGAGATACCATATGAACCTCTACAAAACTTGAATAAAATTGTATCAGCAGTAGACAATGATTCAGAATTCGACAAAGGGGAAATATCTATAACACAACACAGATCCACGGCTTACCTTGCTATATATTGTGGGGATTTCAACTGCCACTTAGTCATTGGAGGTACATATGGCGAACAATCGGACATCGGATGTACCCCTTCTGTGACAACAAATGTCGACCGATTCAATGCATGTTGGGGTGAGGAAACGAAAGCCTCAGATGAACTTATTAAGTCCAGACTTAAATAAATCCACACCTTATGGGCTCTTTGGTCCTCACTAAAAATCTTAAATAAATCCACGACTGATTGCCTCTTTGGCCCCAACTAAAAATCTTAAATAAATCCACGAAACATCTGAATTTTAATTCCAATTATTCCATTTGTAATTCGAATTTATCCATTTGTAATTCGAATTATTCGATTTGTATTTGAATTATTTGAAACAAAAAATCAGACATTTTTATTCCCTCCACCATAGGATGGGGGGTATATTAAGTTTGTCATTCGGTTTGTAACTACTCGAAATAATCATTGTAGACCCCACAAACTACATATATTCTTGATCAGCGTGCAATTCTACATCGATATAGCCATTTCCGTCCGTCTGTTCGTCTGTGGAAATCACTCTAGCGTCCGAACGGATTGAAGTAGGTGGATGAAACTTTGGTAAAATCTATTACATGTATGTATTGAAAGCGTGCTATGTAGGTCCACGTTTTCGTATAGCCCCCATACAAAGTGACGCGTGATGCGTCGTCGTTTTAAGGAAATTGTAGGATATTTGTCCCATTTGACCACCGAATTGCTTGTAATTTGGTATTTTGTGTCTCCAGAGGCTAAAAAATATTTCTAAAATATTTCTCGTTTCAAGAGGCTAAGAAACATATCTACCATAAAATGTTTACATTGGTCCACGTTTTGGTATAGCTCCCATATAACGCCCCATATATAGTACGCGTCATTTTAAGATATTTTGAATGTATTAGTCCCATTTGAGCACCGAATTGGTTGCAATTTGGTATTTTGTGTCTCCAGAGGCTAAAAAACATTTCTACTAAAGTTTGTTTATATAGGTCCACGTACGCGTCACTTTAAGATATTTTGAATGTATTAGTCCAAATTGACCACAGAATCGGTTGTAAGAAGGTATTTTGTGTTTCCACAGGCTAAGAAATATTTCTACCATAAAATGTTTATATAGTTCCAGGTTTTAATATAGGTCCCATAGAACGATATCTCCCGATTTTCGGTATTTTGAAGGTTTTAGCCCCATTATCGCAGCGAAATGGTTGAAATTTGGTATTTAGTCTTCGTTGGATGTATAAAACTTTCCCCGGAAATTTGTAGGTATAGGTCCACGCCTTCATATAGCCCCATAGGACAGTGCCTCCCGATTTTCGGTATATTGAAGGTTGTGGCCTCAATATTCCACCGAAATGGCTGAAATTTGGTGGTTAGTCTTCATTTGGGGTATAAAACATTCCATATGAAGTTTGTCGGTATAGGTCTACGCCTTCATATAGCCCCCATATAACCGTGCCTCCCGATTTTCGGTATTTTGAGGGTTGTGACCTTAATATTCCACCGAAATGGCTGAAATTTGGTGGTTAGTCTTCATTTGGGGTATAAAACATTCCATATGAAATTTTTCGGTATAGGTCACAAGCCATCATATAGTCCCCGTAGGACGATATCTCCCAATTTTCCGTATTTTTGAAGGTTTTAGCTATACTATACTATCAAAATGCATGAAATTTGATATTTCGTCTCCTTTTGGGATGCAAAACTTTCTCCCAGAAATTTATCTGCATCGGTCCACGCTTTAATGTACATCCCATGGAACGGTACATCCCAATTTTCGGTGTTTTGAAGGATTTAGCCACATTATAACACCGAAATGGCTAAAATTTGGTACATAGTCTTCGTTGTGGGTATAAAACCTTTCACCTGAAATTAGTCGGTATAGGTCAACGTCTTCATATAGCTCCCATAGAACGGCACCGCCGCATTTTCGGCATTTTTAAGGTTTTAGCCTCATTATTCCACCGAAGTGGCTGAAATTTGGTATTTAGTCTTTTTCCGGGCTAAAAAAATTTCTCTCAGAAATTTGTCGGTACAGGTCAACCTTTTGAAAGAACGGTACCTCCCGATTATAGGTATTTTGAATTTTGTAGCCTCATTATTTCTCTGAAGTAGCTGTAATTTGGTATTTAGTCTTTTTCTGGGCTACAAAAATTTCCCTCAGAAATTTGTCGGTATACGTGCATGTTCTGGGGGGCACGGCCATAGAACGGTATATCCCAATTTTCGGTATATTGAAGGTTTTAGCCTCATTATAACACGAAAATGGCTGCAAGATGGTACTTAGTCTTCGTTGAGGGTATACAACTTTCCACCTGAAATTTGTCGGTATAGGTCCGTGTCTTCATATAGCCCCCATAGAACAGTACCTCCCGATTTTCTACATATAGCCCGTTCTCCACCAAAATAGCTGATATTTCGTATTAAGTTTTTGATCGAGGTATGAAACATTGCAGCCGAAATGTGCCGGTGTAGGTCGACGTCCTTAAATACCGTACCTTCCGATTTACGGTATTTTGAAGTATTATATATATTTGTATTTAAATTGCCATGGGTGTATAAAATATTGCAGAAGAGAATTATCAGTATAAGCCCTTTTTTCATATAAATAACGCCATAAAAGCGTACTTCCCGATTTCGGTATTTTAAGGTTGTTTCATCAATATCCATCCCATCGGAACGGATGAAATTAAATGATTAATCTCCGTTGGTGGTATAAAACTTCCCACCTGAAAATTTCCGGTATTGTTCCATGTTTTTATATACCCCCCATATAAAAGATCCCTCCCAATTTTCGGTATTTTGAAAGTTTTAGCCATAATGTTCAATGGGAATAACTGAAACTTTCCTCCAGAAATTTATCGGTACAGGTTAACGTTTTATACAGCCTCCATAGAACGGCGCTCCCGATGTTGTTAACTATCCAAATCCAGAATATCCAGGTTTAGGTCTAGTCGGTTTTCCCCAATTTTATGTATTTCGCTCAATTCGGAAACTTGTAAATATTGGTCCATGTTTTGGAAAGAACAACAATATCGCCCCATATTAACTGTTTTGAAGGGAGTATTATCAGTTGAGATATATGTACTACTCCTGCAATAAAAGGAAGAGTTTAGTACTTTCATAAGCGAAATAAAACTAATTGTCACTTCAATACAGTTCGTGGTGGAGGGTATAAAAAGTTCAGCCCGGCCGAACTTAATACTTTTCTTTCTTGTTTTGGTTGCATTGGTTTTATATTTAGTTTTTCGAATTACAAATGGAATAATTCGAATTGCAAATGGAATAATTCAAATTACAAATGAAATAGTTTGAATTACAAAGGGATAAATTAGAATTACAATTCAAATGTTTCGAATTACAAATTGAATTCTCGAATTACAAGGTAAATGATTCGAATTACATCTGAAAAAGGTGTAGTTTGAGAGAAGTCTCCCTTGTACCTTATGGGATGTTTGTGAACAAATTGTCCATTCATTAAAATTTGGATATATCTCAGGGATCGGCAGACAGTTTTTACACATTTCACTTCGGGAGAGATGTCCAATTAACGAAAACCAAGAGCCAAGGTGGCAATCAAAATATCAACTCCACGAAATGCTAAGAGTATATATATTTTTTATCAAATTTAAATTTTAAATTCTTGATAACGGTACTTTGTCCATGTCCACTTGATTTCAACTTATTGTACTAAAATGTTATATTTATAGCCCACCCATCAAATATTAATATTATCAACAAAATTTTCGGAAATAGTTATTTTAAAATTTGTCTCATTTTCATATGATTATCGCTTTAGATTACCTGGGAAATAGTTTTCATATTTAAGGACCTATAACTTCATTATAAATGCACATATCGACAAATTCTTTCAGATTCGTCGTGTCTGATGTGTTTACTGCAAGAAAGAAACGTAAATGAGGAAAAGTCAAAATTTTTTAGTTTCCATGAAGCCAAGGTTTGCACTATTATAATACGCGAACTATTGTAGTTTACCAGTAACTATGACTATTGCTGGATTAATTTAGATGTTTTTGTACAAGGCTCCAAAATTTAGCAAAAAAATTTAATTTACGTGGTAGTTACGACCGCGTAAAAGAAAAAACATAGGTAAAAACACGTTGAAGCTAAACAGGTTTTTTACATTGCTATTCGATTTCTGATTAAACCATTCAAATGACGGACATGTGTCCAAAGTAAAAGTAGGAGAATACAAAATGAAGATTACACTTCTAATGTATCACTTTCCACTGCATCCACCTTTTATGGATGCTGACATTTTGAAGCCGGATTTCAGGTGTTTTTTGTATTTTTTATGTAACTGGGACGCGCATTCGGATATTTCGAAAAACCAATTATAGGATTAAAGAACTCGCGATTTCGCATAATCTGATATGTATATTGAGTATGTAGCCCACACAGCAGAAGAGTAATCTACTGCCAAAGGCCAAAATTCAGTGCGATATTTTTTCTAAAAAACCTATTTTTTGGGTACAGTATTTACAATATCGTTTTGAGTGTGCTGGTACCCCGCGATATTTTAGTTTTTCGACGATCCGGATCATATGAATCACATATCGTAAAAATCCATCTACTAGAACGGCGGAAATGGCTACTGCAAAAATTGAAAAATTTGCGAAAAATGTTTTTCAAAATATCGCTGACTAATTCGCGTTTTATGTGGATCGTTTCCATTTCAATGAAGAAAGTGAATCATCACTCGCGTTTGTTCGAAAACTTACTTACTTACTTAGCTGGCCCATTACAGAACATTTGTTCTATAGGCCGAACTAAGAAGAGATCTCCATTCCTCTCTATTTGTTGCTTTGCACTCTGGAATACCGCGCCTTTTCATCTCATCATCCACTTGTTTGCGCCATCTATTCCTTGGCCTGCCAATTCTGCGTGCACCGCCATGTGCCATGTATTCATTAGGGTTATGACTTTTTTACAACCTCATATCCCTGTATCATAGCGTGATGAGTTTTGCCATAAGATTACATAAAATCTTAATTATAAGGTGATTCGGTGAAAAAACCTCACGCACAAAATGATTTTAAAATTTGAATTTATCAAAATTATGGACAATTTTTTGAAGTCACTGAAAACAGATATATAATTGAAAATAAACTTTAGAGCCACATGAGATAATTAAAATGACATAAAATTTATTTCTCACTATTTTTCTTCAATTCTGAGAATCGTAAAAATGTCGTAAACGCTTTTGTTCAAAAATATAATTTTTTAACAAAAAACAAAAAATTTTAAATTTTTTCAAAGTGACTTTTTTCGCGACTTTGTTAATATTTGAATGAAATAAACGTTATTATAGTTATTAATAGGCTTATATTTATTCATTCGAGCAACAAAAAATAAATTTTTGAAAAAAAAAATTTTTTTCTTTTCATATATTTTTTCAAAAAATTATTTTTTTAAAATCGATTTGTGCGTGAACTTTTTTTATATTTTAAGGGAATAAACGATAGCATAGTGATTAATAGGCAAAAGTTCATTCATCTCTGCTGCAGGAAATCATTTTTGAGGAAAAATGTCAAAAAGTCATAACCCTAGTATTCATATGCCTTTTTAGCGGGTTCATCATCGCTCATTCTTATGATATGGCCTAGCCAACGCAATCGCTGCATATCGATACGTTTAACAATATTGATGTCGTTGTATAGCAGATACAGCTCGTGGTTCATGCGACGTCGATATTCACCGTCAACGCAGATTGGTCCGTAGATCTTTCGAAGAATTTTTCTCTCAAACACACCAAGCACTGCCATGTCTGCTTGCGCAAGTACCCAGGCTTCGGAGCCATACATCAGCACGGGTAGTATCAGTGTTTTGTAGAGCGTTATTTTTGTTTGACGAGATGTGGCTTTGTTTTTAAACTGCTTACTTAATCCAAAGTAGCATCTGTTGGCCAATACAATTCTTCTTTTTATTTCACAACTGATGTCGTTTGTTGTGTTGACGGAGGTGCCGAGGTAGACGAAGTCTTTTACTACCTCAATATTATAGGAACCAACTTCCACAGTCGGTTCGAGCTCAATGGACGCATTGCGCGTCGACACCATCAACTTGGTCTTCTCACCGTTTACCGCCAGACCCACTTTAGCAGATTCTCCTTCGACCTTTATAAAGGTATCAGTTACTTCTTTTACTGATCGACCCATGATGTCTATATCATCAGCATAAGCAAGTAACATGTGACTATTGGTGTAGATTGTGCCACTTCTTTTGACGTTTGCCTCTCGTATAACCTTTTCTAGCAGGATGTTGAAGAGGTCACACGAAAGGCTGTCTCCTTGTCTGAAACCTCTTTTGGTACCAAACTCTTCGGAGAGGTTCTTTCCTATTTTAACTGAGGACCTCGTGTCAGTAAGAGTCATTTTACAAAGCCGGATGAGCTTTGCGGGAATACCAAATTCAGACATGGCTTGGAATACCTTTGAGCGCAGCGGGCTGTCGAAGGCTGCTTTATAATCGACAAAAAGGTGGTAGGTGTCGATCTGCATCTCTTGGGTCTTCTCCAGGATTTGCCGCAGGGTAAATATCTGGTCAATGGTGGACTTGCCAGGTCTAAAGCCGCATTGGTATGGTCCAATAATCTCGTTGACCATTGGCTTTAGTCGTTCGCACAATATCCCTGACACGATCTTGTAGGCAATAGGGAGTAGACTTATGACCCTATAGTTAGAGCATACAGTCTTATCTCCCTTCTTGTGGACGGGGCACAGGATACTCAGGTTCCAATCGTCGGTTACTCGTTCTTCCTGCCAGATGGTGCTAACTAGCTGATGAATACACCTTATCAGCGTGTCGCCTCCGGTTTTGAACAGCTCGGCTGGTAAGCCATCGGCCCCTGCTGCCTTATTATTCTTCAGCCGATTTATTGCTGTCTTTACCTCATCTTGGCTGGGAATGTATACCGATTCAATACCATCTTCTGGGATTGGGACTGTGGTATCTTCGTCGTCTTCGCTGCTATTGGATACCAACAGATTTGAAAAATGTTCTTTCCATATCCTGAGTACACTATCTGTATCAGTTACCAAATTACCTTGCTGGTCTCTACAGGAGGATGTGCCTGTACCAAAGCCATCAGTTTGATGCTTGACTCTTTGGTAGAATTTTCGGACTTCATTCTGGCTCCTGTACATCTCGATTTTTTCACACTCCCGCTTTTCCATCTCTCTCTTTTTCCTGCGGAAAAGACGTTTCTCCTCTCTCCTTTTCTCCCTGTATCTCTCTCGTGCGCTACGCGTTGCTACGGATTGTAAAGTAGCCTTATATGCCGCATTTTTCTCTTCGGTGGCAGCACGACACTCCTCATCATACCATGGATTCCTTGGTGGAGGTCTCTGGTATCCAAGTATGGATTTTGCGGCTGTTTGCATGGAGTGGGCAATGCTTTGCCATTGCGCTGATATGTTATCGGGATGAGGAGGGCTTTGATTAAGCAATTGGGCTAGTTGAGTGGAATATGCTGTGGCTATCTGTTGTGATTGCAGCTTACCGATGTCTAACTTTCGTGTTGTGTCTGTTCGTACTTTGTTTGCTACGTTTAAGCGGGTGCGTACCTTTGCTGCAACAAGGTAGTGGTCCGAATCAATGTTTGCGCCTCGGAACGATCGTACATCCAACACGCTCGATGAATGTCTTCCATCTATCACAACATGATCAATTTGGTTTCTTGTTTTCTGATCTGGAGACAGCCAGGTGCCCTTATGAATATCGAGATGATTAAATCTGGTACTGCTAACTACCATGTTTTTTGCAGCTGCAAAGTCTATCAGTCTCATACCATTGTCAGATGTTTCACTGTGGAGACTGAATTTCCCGACTGTTGGGCCAAAGATATTCTCCTTTCCAATTTTGGCATTAAAATCGCCTAGAATGATTTTAATGTCATGGGCAGGGCAACGGTCATATGTTTCTTCTAAGCGCTCGTAAAATATATCTTTGGTCTGTTCGTCCTTTTCTTCAGTGGGAGCATGAGCGCAAATAAAGCTGATGTTGAAGAATTTAGCTTTTATTCGAATTGCAGCAAGTCTTTCATTCACTGGGGTGAAGCTGGATACAAGATGTTTTAGTCTCCGACTAACTACGAATCCACAACCAAACTCATGCTTCACGTCATGGCAGCTATAATACAGTGCGTCACCTTTAGGTGTTGTTGTGACGCCTTTTCCAATCCATCGTATTTCCTGTATGGCAGTAATATCGGCCTTGTACTTTTCAAGTACGTCTGCCAATGCGAAGACTGCACCTTCTCTATAAAGAGTGCGAACATTCCAGGTGCAGATTCGCAGATCATGGTCCTTAAAACGTTTGCGGGGTTCGTCAACTTTAGAGGGGTTTGTTTTTCTTTTCTTTCGTTTTTTCATAGTAGACTGTTTTTTCTAGGGGAGGGTTACTAACCTGACGCCCAAACCCAAGTTTTTAACGTTCTTATGGGTGAACGCGCGGCACATGTTAGCTCACTACCTTTAACGGGTGTTAAAGGCAGTTCCCCAGGTGACACCACGGGGAGGTCAGTGTCCACTTGGGATGAAAGAGGGACCAAGATAAATCCTGGGCTTTGCCATGTTAAAACCGGTCAGGACCGTTTCTTGGTATCTTCCATCCCCTACGTCGAAAACAGCGGTTTGAAAAATTTAGTGGCATGGGAGCTGAATCCGATTTATCGAAAAAATACTGTGTGATGCTACATCCACGGTTCTTGATGGATTTTATTGAAATATGTTTAGATCGGTGTATTTTTCACGGTTGATAGTGAAATCGGATGCGCATAAAAAGTGTATGCACTTTGTGCAAAATATAAGCGTTATACAGTTTGTTGCACACTAAACTGCAGACGATGCTACATCTTAGCGGCCAAAGTAAATCCTGGCAAATGTGTACAAATTAAAAGAGAAGAATTCGCTGTATTGGTAAACCGCATGCGCATCAAGTGATTTTGAGGATTTCGCGATTTACACGCATTTCAAAATGAACATTACCCGATACAATTTTATTTCAAGATTATACCCCATTTAAAGGAACCCAACATTTATTTGAAAGATATCCATATCTTCTGCTAGATGTTAGCGTGTTTTCGAGAAGTGATTAGAATAAAAAATGTGATTTATTGCGTGAAATTTAACTAAAATAGAAGAAAAACTCCGACCTATTTTTCTTACATTTTGTTCAACTAACTCACAAAATAAATTTTAATAAATATTTTCTCTTACCAAATTTTTATAAATTTCCTCAATATATTTTTCGTTTTTTGCTATAATTGCAAACCGCTAAACGGATTTGTATAGTTTTGGTTTAATTTATATCTTCGCGATGTTTAGATTACGTACATATTTTTTATATATTTTTCAGAGGCATAAACAGCTTGAATTTTATTAGAACAAGTTGTAAACTACCAATTGTTTTGAATGCTTTCCTAATTTCCGCGAAAATTTACAACTTTTTCACTAAAGTTATGGGACCTCAGTAAACATATAGTATGTAGGGAGTCCCTAATTAAGGGAGTTTCTCAATATAATGAATAGAGTCTTTTAAAGATTTTTTTCTTTTTATCAGAATTGAAACCGCCGTAACTTTTGCGCGCAACAACCAAAATTAGTATCTCGAACAGATTTAAGAATGGGATTTTTTTCCCAACCTATGTTCCAAAAATCTTTCATGTAGCTTAAAAAAAAATTTAATTTTTTTTTATGGAAAACTAAAAAATTTTGTCTTTTCTTCAAATATATATAAAAGTTACCATCACATTTTTGATTTTTGTCCACTGCGGCAACACTGTGCTACGTGAGCCTTCTCACTTGGAGTCTTCTTAAAAAGTTTGAAGCTGCAATTCCCCAATCCTCGTTAATTTTCTTGATCCAAACATTATCAGTGCTCACAGAAATAACCTATCTAAAGCTGCTAAGGCTAAACCTTAAATCAATCTCGATCTCAAATTCCTGAATTATCGCTAATGATTCCTACTCCCAACCATTCGCCTCACCTGAAATTGAAGTAGACTACATCTAGAGTAGACTACATCTACCCAGAGTTTATCCTTAATATCGACATATATACGAATGAGTCACACATTCAGCCAGATTCTTTACGGATGTACAAATGACAAAGGTTAAAACCGGGCAAGGATCAACGTAAAACCTCGAATTAGCGCTCTATTACCTTACTCTCTGAGTACTTTAAGTCGCTCGAATGTTTAAGCCATATTGAACATGATATTGGCAAGAACATCCCGGAATGGATTTCGTAAGGGGCTGGACGAGTACTGGCCTTTATGAACTACATTGGACATGGTTTCCACACGATGAAAAACTGTCGCTCGTGACCGGCCTTTTGATTTGTAAGACGTTGGCCGTAGTTGGTTTCGAGTTGGTATTGAACCAATTCAGACACTCTATAATCGCCTGGATCTCTACTTGAAGAATCGTATTATTATTCGGTAAACGAAGAAAAACTGCGGTCTTGTGTGATAAGTCTCTGTCAGAAAATAAAGTTTTTTATGATCGAAATGTTATCCTTTGACTCTCTCTTTCTTACATTTTGTTATAGTTGTAACAGCATATTATATGTTAGTAAGTTCATAGTATGGAGGGTATAATAAGTTTGTTTTTCCGTTTTTAGCGCATTGATCATTTCCAACCCTATAAAGTATATATTCTTGAGCAAAAACGAACAATAAACATCATTTTGTTGTTGTTTTTTCATCTATACACAAACATTTGCTTTAGTTTGATGGCATTCTCTTGGGCGACGCTGTCATAGGCAAAGCGATCGTACTCACACGTATAGAGTAAACATCTTCGTGTGGCTTCCCAGCAAACCAATCGTACCGACATCTTAACGAAATCGGAACAAAATTCGGACAATACGTCCGATGTCTGATCCGAAATCGTAACGATATCTCAACGAAAGTTGTATGAAGTGGTTGACATAATTTCGGAACGAAATGTCGGAGCGACAACGGATCGATTTCGGTCCGATTTCGTAACGAAATCTGAAGAAAATCCTTGGGAAACTCGGAAAGGAAATTTCATTCCGACATTTGTTGCGAAATCGGAACGAAATCGGTACAAAATCTGAACTATTTCCGCTCCGAAAAATCGTTTAGAAATCGGAACGAAATCTGAACGACGTTGCTTCCGAAATTGTTTGCTGGGTTCGTTAGGTTGGCGTGTTGTTTACATTTTGCAAATCAGTCGATGAGAAGAACGTTGGTTTGTTAGTGTAATACTAATGTTGGTCGTTCGGATTTTTTATACTCACACAAGCGCAATTATAACACTGTAAACACAAATTTTGGGGCAGAGATAATTCCTTTTGGAGATGAAAACCTTTGGTGAGTACATTAAGAATCCCAAAGGACAGATCCGCCGTGAGTCGAACTTCCGCGTTATGGCGTGATGAAGTTTTTGCTGGAGACCCTGTAAGGCAACAGAAATTAGCGTTACATCTTTGTTCACTGTTGCTTTAGCTTATTTTTGAGATGACATCTCGAATCGAATGAGGATTATTTTCGTAGAGCACTTCGACTTTCTAACTCGCTTCCTTCAATGTCCTTTTTGTCCTTTATTTTAAGAGCCGCTATAAAAGTACCACGAGATGCCGTTTTTCAGCTTCGAAATGTTCTGTAAAAATATCGCTCAGAAAATTTTAGGTACGGCTCTCATTGACAACTAATCGATTTTGTCGTGTTTTCGTGGTTGTTTTGTGCGTTTACCCTGTTTTTGTTCAGAAAAAAACTATATTTTGTTTTTTGTATATTCGTTACAGAACATACAAAAACATAAAACAAAGTTTTTTCTGAGCAATCGATTTCTGAGCGACATGTTGCAGAATATTTCGAAGCTGAAAACGTCATCTTGTGGTTCTTTTATAGCGGCTCTTAAAATAAAGGACAAAAAAGACATTGAAGGAAGCGAGTTAGAAGGTCGAAGTGCTCTATGAAAATAATCCTCATTCGATTCGACTGAAAACTTGTCATCTTAAAAGTAAGCTAAAGCAACAGTGAACAAAGATACAACGCTAATTCCTGATACCTTCCAGGGTCCCTAGCAAAAACTTCATCACGCCATAACGCCAGTTCGACTCACAACGGATCTGTCCTTCGGGGTTCTTAATATACTCACCAATGTCTTTCTTCCTCAACAGGAATTTTCCGTGCCCCAGACTTTCACCTCCATTTTGTTGCACAGAGTAATCTGCAAATGTGAGTTTTTGGCCATCAATGCTCTAGTGTCAACAATAATTGAGCTAGAACACTATCAGGGCAATCACGAATAAAAATTCCGTGCGGAATTTTTTCCCTTTCCCCAGTTTCATAATTTTTTATTTCCATATTTATGTCCAAAAAGAGAATATTTTTGTCCATTTAGCGAAAATATTGCATAATTAAGTGATTCTAGTAGTTTCCAATGTTTAAAAATATTGATTTTAAAAGAATTTCACTTTTTAAAAATATTTTCCGTGCGTAAAATTCCGAGGGAAATATTTGTGATTGCCCTGTATATTTTTGCACCCGAGTGTCTTTTTTCTATAGGCAGGTCAAGTTCAATGATGGGATATATCGGGACACCCATATAACAGTACCTCCCGATTTTCGGTATTTTGACGATTTTACATACATACCTTTTTGCCAACAGGACCTGCAATTTGACGTTTGATGCTTCCAGTTTTCACCGAACTGCCTGTAATTTAACATTTGTGGTTTTCATTTTAACTCCTGTTTGGCCGAACTACCTGTTATTTGACATTTGAAGTTCCCAGTGCTCACAAATCTTCTCTACCAAAAAATGTTCAACATTGGTCCATGTTTTCGTATTTTGAGGATTTTAGCTACAATTTTTAACCAAACTAGCGGTCACAACACCTCTTCACTGAAATTTGTCAACATAGGTTCATGTTTTGATATATCCCTCCCGATTTTAGGTATTTAGTGGACAGGAAAGAAAATTAAAGAATATGTTGGAGGGTATAAAAAGTTCGAACCGGCCGAACTCAATGCTTTTAATTGTTCTGCTTATTCTGGCTCTGGACCTATCTCCAGTTCTAGAAATGTGGCTGCTTCGATGGATTGTAACCACAAAGCTATTGGAGTTAATTGGGTAGGTTTGGCAGGGCAGTTGAAATGGTGCAGCGTGTTGTGCGGGCCTAGGCCGCATGCTGGACATATGTTTTGCACTGTGTCACGGATCCTTGCCCTATAGGAATTTAGACCTCTGTACCATCCTGAGCGTGGTTGAGTCAAAACGTCTCAGCTGTTATAAATGGGACATATTCTCCGATGACCGCTACACACGATATTTGTTTATGACATCTGCGACTGAATCTGTATGTGTGGCGTGCAGCGCTGTTGTCATCTTGCGCTGTTTACAGAACCCATGTTGATGATCGGAAACTAGGTAGTTATATCTGATGCTGAGAAGGAGAATAGCCTTAAGAGTCTTTGCTGTGGACAACAAAGGCGAACTCGGTATGTGTGGTCCACCTTTTCTGGCACCATTTTCAGGCTTCATTCAGTAGCGAGATCACCCACACCGTGGCTAGCCACAGAATGAGAACTTTGGTTAATCCTGCTGTTTCAGCATTATCGTGGAGATTCCCTACGGACCCAACACTATCGATAATTTAGCGTTCCTAATGACATTTACAACATCATCCGTCGTTAGCTACGCAGTACTCTTCGTCATGTCAGTCCGGCCTGGTTGACAAACATTTAATTAAAATAACTTGCGCGCCTCTTCGGGTCAATCAGCGTAACGTAGCCAAAAGTGACGGTGGTCCTTTCTTCCTTCTTCCCAAGTTACTAGAATGACTTAACCATTGTCCACAATTCACTTATTCCGGTTCCAATTTCAGATAAATTAAATATTTGTTCCGCTTATATTGTTGTTCTGTTTACTTTCAGTGCCAACTTCCTAACTCTGGGGTCACTCGTTTGCTATTTCCTCTGCCACTGCTGGGAAATTTGTTCTCACTTCGAGTATTCGACTAGCAGGTATATAGCGAGCGGCTGAAGCAGTGATGATGGTCTCGGAACGGCTTGGGTAGATCTCCAAAGCGGTGATTGGTGAACTCTCTGAAACTATGTAAATTAACTTTTCCATGATTGTTGAAATCGCTGCGATGAACATGGTCTGACCCAAGAGAAATTGCGGGTTGCCATGTGACGTCATTGAGTGTTGTCAACTTTTATTTGAACTCTTCATTCATAATTTTGCATTTTAATCTTACCGATTTTTGTCGGAAATTAAAAAAATGTGTTAGAGAATCGCACTACTGGTCAATGGAACAACTCATGGCGAGCACTGAAGTCACTTAAGGTCAGTCGCTTATGACCTTTCAAAAGCGACTGCTACATACGAGGGCGGTTCGGAAACTTCTTAGCCTATTAATGAAAGAGAATAGTTAGTTTTTCAAAAATATTTTTATTTTTCAATATAATCTCCTGAAACTTCAATACACTTAGTCCAACGCTTTTCTAGCAATTCTATCCCTTGATTAAAATAGTTTTCCTCAAGGTCTTGAAAATAGTAGTTTACAACTGTAATTGCATCTTCATTTGAGGTAAAACGCTTGCCAGCAAGGAATTTTTTAGATTTGGGAACAAGTAAAAGTCACTGGGAGCTAAATTAGGAGAATAAGGTGGGTAGTCAAGGAACTCGTACTTTAATTCGTTGATTTTAGCCATTGTTAAAACACTCTTGTGCGCTGGTGCGTTGTCTTGATGAAAATTTTTTTTTGTGTTGTAAGCCAGGACGTTTTTCTCGAATTTGTACATTTAATTGATCCAAAAGGTTGCAATAGTACTCTGAATTTATTGTTTTACCCTTTTGCAGATAGTCATTCAATAAAATACCTTTAAAGTCCCAAAAAACCGTTGCCATAACCTTACCAGCCGATTGAATTGTGTTTGCCTTCTTTGGGGCACTTCCTCCAGCTTCAGTCCATTGTTTGGATTGTTCTTTTGTCTCTGGAGTATAGTGGGGGATCCATGTCTCATCAACAGTTATGAACCGACGCTTAAAATCCATTTTATTTCGCTTAAAACGATCCAAACAAGCTTGAGAAAAGTTCATTCTTATGCGTTTTTGATCGACTGTTAACAAATGCGGCACCCATCTTGCAGAAAGCTTTTTCATCTGTAGTTCTTCATGCAAAATTAAATGAACTCGATCATTTGAGATGCTCATGATATTAGCAATTTCACGCACTTTTATTAGTCGATCATTTAATACCATATCATGCACTTTGGCTACAATTTCTGTTGTTGTTGCTGCTTTTGGACGTCCACTACGTGGTTCATCTTCAATGCTTGTACGACCACGTTTAAATTCAGCAACCCAATTTTTTACTGTTGCATATGAAGGAGCACTTTCACCTAACACATTCACCATATCATTATGAATTTCTTGTCCCGATAAACCTTTTTTATGTAAAAATTTTATGACAGCACGCATTTCTAATTCTTCCATTGTAAAAAAATTGCGTATGCGTCTTTTTTGAACACCTGTTTCTGTTGAAGGAGTTGCCAGATCGAAACAAAATTTAACATGTGTTCATAACAGAGATGGAAGTTTCCAAAACACTTAACTTTTTTCTGTTTATACCGCGCTTTTTGTGCTAGGCTAAGAAGTTTCGAACTGCCCTCGTACATACATTGTAGATACGGTCTATTAGAGCCAGTCTCAGGGGAGATAGGTCTGTATTGAATAGACTTGTGCAATAGGAAAGGTAGTATCCCATCCCCAATTCTATTGCGATTCTTCCTAGTACGTTGCAATTATCACAGCACAGTAAACTGAAGTTATTATGGGATTATTCCGACTAATAAAATCCACAATTTCGTCGATCTTACCTTGAAGTCTTTTGCAATTAAATTTCGCTGTAACTGGGCTTTTCTTCCAAGACCTGTACGGTCGATTGCTATTTTTTCGGCTCATACGCATAGTTCGATAGATTCATAACCTGTGACTGTATTATTTTAGTTTTCAGGTTCTGGTTCGTCTGTATCCAGACTCAAAAATTCTGGAACTCTGACTGGTTATAATTGTTCCACAAACATCCCATAAGGGACAATGGAGACTTCTCTCATATCATATCATGAGTGCACCCCAATTCATATTAGCTCAATGATATGGGACCTACAGTTTATTGCCGTGTCCAAACGGCGTGTCTAAGACACCACTTTTGTAGAGAAGTTGTACATGGCTGAAATACTCAGGAAATATCGCCAACATTACTGAGGGATATTTTACCACCGTTGAAAAGTGTTTTGAAGTTGCCTGGCCGGGGAATCTAACCCACGACCTTATGTGTGCAATGCGGGTGTGCATACCATTGCACCTCCATAAAATATCAGCGTGTCATGTGTGTCATGTATTCCCAATCCACATGACGGGCATTTGTTGAGTATCGTGGCATCAATTCGGGCTCATTACGAAGTCTGTCCATTAAACCGTGACATGGATGCTCACCGCGTTAACACCCAAACATGTACTGCATGGACAACATCTTGTTGTGTTGTTGCACCGGTTAAACATTCGTCTCCTGATGAATATGGTCCACAGGTGCCAAGAGGAGCCACCCGATTGCAATCCTCAGGATGGCATTCTGGCAAGTTTGAATATTCTTCCATTGCGTAGAGATAAAATTTGCAAACCATGCTGGCGCCGAATAGCTTACCACAGACCGGCTTATTGCTTTGTAAGATGTCAACAAGGTGACTTTGTCAGCACTACAATTACTGGCGGTCAGCGGCTGGGGACCTTATTTTTATACCCTCAGGATTTATGCTAACGAGGGTATATACACTTTCATATGGGCAAAATGTACCTCATCGAAATAATGGTATTAGACTCCAAATATGTTTGGACGAAATCCGTTTCAAACAATTTGGAGTTGATTTAGCCATGTCCGTCCGTCCGTCTGTCTGTCTGCAAGTCCATACTTCCTAAGAAAATAGCCTGAAAGTTGCAAAAAACCCCTATGTTAACGTGTGTAGTGGTTGGAGCGCAAGATAACTCCCGGATGGATCTGTCGATTCGGTCCAAAATTTAGCCTTCATAATATTTTGTACAAACTAAGTTTAAATTCGAAGATAACCCATATCGGTCCACTCCTTCAAGAACCTCCCCCACAAAATTTAAAAAATGTTCGGAAAATTTGGGCGCACGATTACTCTTGAAGGGATTTACCGATTTGGTCCATATTTTACACATGCTAACATATCTACCACATATAGATCAGGTTCGAATATGGACTATATTTGTCCACTCATTCGGGTACCCCCCACACAAAATTCCGATAAGTTCACTTTAAACCTGCTATCGAATCACTTGAGTTTTGTTAAAGTTTTTGGTCCAAATTTGGTCCAAAATTTGGCCTTCGATATCCATCCGAAAAATATGACTCCCAAAATAAGATCCACTTCCATAATGGACTATATCGGTACATTCCTTTAAGTACCTATTCCGCAACACTTTTGATCTCTTATCCTAATCCACATTTTTTTCGGCAAGTTTAAAGGTCCAAAAAGGGCCACAAAATTCCCTAAATACTTTTGATCTGTCCGTTCAATTCACATAGGCTGAGGGCATATCTCTGTCGGCAAAGCCGACTGGCACTTTTTATACCCTATACCACAATGTGGAAAAGGGTATTATAAGTTTGTTTTGGTAAAAATTCATGTAACACCGCGAAATATTCGTCGGAAACCCCCAATGTGGTATACAAATCTTCATATCTCGACGAGATAAAGCGATTTTGAGATGTGTGTCCGTCCGTCAGTCCGTCCGTCCGTCCATCTGTCCATTATAAATTGTAAACACGCTCCAGGCCGCAATTATGGACCGATCGTCACAAAATTTTGTATGGAGTTCGGGTTCAGATCAGAATAGATCCCTATTCTTATTGGTGATGATCGCGAAATATTTAGCGGGTGAAATGGACCAAAAACATAATATTTATCCAATTTTCTAGCGGCTCTGTAGGTCTCAATAATTGTCCGATCAACGCGTAATTTTAAATAAGGTAAGAGTATATCACAAAGGAGAAGCTTGCAATTTGAAATGGCGATCGGATAATATTTAGAGGGTTAAATGGACCAAAACTTTTGTGTGAAAATTGTGAAAATTTTTAATATACAGCTTATATCTTAATTCCTGGAAGTGACATTCCGGACAAGTGAGATATACTTGAAAGTGGAACGCTTGACCTTTCAATTGATGCCAATTATTTTGGTGTGCATGATCAGATAACAGAGTTACAGCCTAATATATTCCGTTATTTGTTTGTAGTGTAATAATAAACTCGCTAGAAGTCGCAATTATACATCAATAGTCACGAAATTTTGCACCGGGTAAGAGTATAGGTCGAAAAAGATGCCTACAATTTTGAATAAAGATCTGATATTCTTTAGCGGGTGAAATGGACCATTAATTTTGTATGAAAAATAAAAAATTTTATTTATGGTCGATATTTTAATTCCTTGAGAACATATATATTTCGCAAAGTAGCCTACATATGCAAAAAAAACTACTGACCTTTCCTCTGATGTAAATTGCAATAAAGTGTTTGCTAGATAACGGGCCTACTGTCTAATATATATTGGGTTCTGTGTAGAGAACCACATTTTTATACCATGCTACATATTGTCTCTCCAAAAGTTTCTGTAACACCATGAAATATTTGTCCTAGACCTCTTATTTGGTATGCCAAAATTCATATCTCGACGAGATAATGTAATTTAGCGATGTGTGTCCGTCCATTAAAAATTTTAAACAAGCTTAAGGCCGCAATTATGGACCGATTGTAACGAATTTTTTAAGGAGGTAGGGTTCGGGCCAGAATAGAAAAGATTAGTTTTGCTGATGATCGTGAAATGTTCAGGGAATGAAATGGACCAAAAACAAAATTTTAACCAATTTTGTAGCGGCTCTATAGGTCATAATAATAACCCGCAAAATTTTAAACAAAGTTTGAGTTTATGATGAAGAAGAAGCGTACAAACCAACGTGAAGATCAGATAATACTTAGCGGGTTAAATGGACTGAAACTTTTTTATGAAATTGGTAAAAATTTCAATAACGTAGCGGTTAAACAACGGAAGTAGTAGTACTACATAAGTGGGTTTCATTACATTTTAGTTTGTGTGAACTAAATTTTCCTTTCCTGCTACAAAAATGTCTTTGTCATGCTAGATAACTTTTTGGTTTTGGTCATAAGTATTATACATTACATCTCTGATATTTGATAATTAAATTTTCACAATCATTGAAAAGAAGTTCCTTGGAGAGCGATTGTCCAGGGATAGTGGTATAGGGTATCCCATGGTCGTCTCCGTCCGACTATAGACTTTTCTTACTTGTTTACTTGTTACTTCTGATATTTTTGCAAATAGTTGTGGCGTGCACGTATGACTTAAACATGCTATCAGACGTTACGCCCAATATTTTGGGGTAGTTAATGGTCGGAATCAGTACACCATTAGTGGGAGCCTCATTTAAGCCATCCAAGTGGTAAGCACTTTGTCAGTAGATTTAGCGGCGGATATTTTCATATTCCCTAGATGGAAAACTGCACTGTGTCAGCTATGGAGCCTGAATCTAAGATTGTACAATCACACACACACATTACAATATCTATGCGGTTTGGAGGGTGTGAAATTTCTGAAAGGTTAAACAGTTCCGGAGATATCACTCCGCTTCGAGGAACTCCCTGTTTCTGCCAGATAAAAACCAGATAAAAACCCGTGCATCACTTTGGGTTACTTACTGTCATGCCGCTGAAGTAATAGACGTCTTTCCCGGATTCGAGAGTGATTTAACCGTTGCCAAAAAAAATTTACTACATCCTGTACCAATGTTCCTTTGCTTCGGTTGATCTACCCACTTTTCCGCTTATGTTCGCCTACTAGCCTGTTGACTTTAAGAGTAAGTTCTCTAACTCTTGGCTCTTCAGGGTTCGTACGACAAAGCTCCCACACTTATTTGCCAGTGCTGATGTCCCGAAAAGTTCTCTCAGTTAACCGAGGATCTGAGGGAATGGGTGGTTGGTAAATTTTCAAGTATACCGTTCAGAGGTTATGAAGTCGTGTGGTGTATTTACGGACACGGTGATGGGAAGGTGGTCTGAGCCTAGGGAAATGACGGGTCGCCAGGATACGTCATTTATCAAACCTGGTGGCACAATGGTGATATCTGGCGAGCTGTGGCTATCTCCTCTTATCCTAGTAGGAGCGTCTTCATTCACCGTGCAAAATGGTGCAGCGCTGTACCCCTCTCGTCATTACCTACTACGGAATGTCAATGCTCATGATGGGCATTGAAGTCGTCTAGCACAAGGCGGTTATTACCCTTTAAAAGCGAACTAACGTCGGACATATAACGCGGGGCACAGCTATTCATCGGCGGTATGCAAGCCTCGGCAGTACCACACATCACTGCTATCTCTATACATGCCATGTATTTACTGGACAGACTGGTGTATTCGGAAGGCAAGTCTTCCTCCTCCCCTTATTGTGCTAACCTTCCGCAGCTGAATCACAACATATAGTGTTAGATTCTGCATTTGTTGCTGTCGGACGACGATGTTGGAGACACACGGGGAGATGTTATGGCGCAGCCACATACCTATCGATTAAGGACAGAGCACCCTCGGAAGTGTACTAATTCCCGACATCTGTTAATCTCACCGATGTTGATCTGTGGTGGATGCGGATCTGACAAACGGAACAGATCCGTACTGGCCGGGATTAATCTCTATGCCGGCACGGACCAAAAGTGCTCGGAGCACTCATCCCGGGATAAATTGCCGATTCTATGAAAAAAAAATAATAATACACGAATACAAAAACATAATTGTTGAGGTGACGGCCCTGCTCAAAGATTCCACCGAGTTAATCCGGTGCATAGAAGCAGTCGTCGTGGGATTGCACTCTTAGTGGCGATTTGACTGTGGTGACGATTTGATTGGTAATGTTCAGTAGAAGCATTTCAGGCATTTGATTGCACTGTGCAACATTTTGAAGGTGATCTTGTGCAAACAAATCGAACTAAGGATTTTTTGAAAGTACAGACCCAAACGACAAGAAACACTACTTGGGTTTTGTTGTGTCAGATCCAGCTCGGATTTTATGGCCCCATCTAAACATGGTTAAATATTGAGTTTTTAAAGAAATTCGGGGCTATATCTCCGAAACCAATGCGAATCTTCTTCTGACCTCTGAAGCAAATTTGTAGATAAGGACAAGAATAAAATATTTGGAGAAATAATGAACTCGAAAAATATATATTCTTGATCAGGGTTAAATATAACCATGTCCGTCTGTCCGCCCGTCAGTCCGTCTGTTGAAATCAAGATACAGCTCGCAATTTTTAAGATAGAGCCTTGTAATTTGGTATAGAAGTTTCTATTACTCCTAGGATGTTTGGTCTTGCAAATGGGCTATATCGGTCCACGTTTTGATATAGTCCCCATAGAACGGTACCACCCGATTTTCAGAATTTTGATGGTTGTGGCCACAATAATCCACTGAAATGTCTGAAATTTGGTATTTGGTCTTCATATGTGGTACTAAACGTTCCATAAGGAATTTATCGGTATAGGTCCACGACTTAATATAGCTCCCATATAGAACGGTGCCTCCCCATTTTTGGTATTTTGAAGGTTGTGGCCACAATAATCCACCCAAATGGCTGAAATTTGGTAATTAGTCTTCATATGTGGTACTAAACGTTCCATATGGAATTTATCGGTATAGATCCACCACGCCTTCATATAGCCCCCATTGAACGTACCTCCCGATTTCCGGTGTTTTAAAGAATGAGGCCTCAATATTCCTAAGAAATGACTGAAATTTGGTATTTCGTTATTTTTGGGGGTATTAAACTTTCCCCCAGAAACTTGTCGGTACAGGTCCACGCCTTAGTATACCCCCCATAGAACGGTACTTCCCTATTTCCGGCAGTTTGAACGTCCTCAATATTATACCGAAATGGCTGAAGTTTAGTATTTGGTATGAAGATGGGGTATTAAACGTTTCATATGAAATTTGTTGGTATAGGTTCATGCCTTAGTATAGCCCCCATAGAACGGTACCTCCCTATTTCCCGTATTTTGAAGGTTGTGGCCTTAATATTTCATCGAAATGCCGTAAGTTTGGTATTTGGTCTTCATTTGGGATATTGAACGTTCCATATGAATTTTTTTGGTATAGGTCCATGCCTTAGTATATTCCCCATAGAACGATACATCCCGATTTTCTTTGTTGGAGGTAAAAGCTTTCTGACTGAAATTCGTCGGTATAGGTCCACGTTTCGATATAGCCCCCATAAAACGGTACGTCCCGATTTTCATAGTTCTGAAGTTGGTGACGTCAATATCACACCGAAAGACTGAAATTTGTTATTTAGTCTTCCATGTGGGTATGAAATATTCCAAAGGAGAATTGTAAGTATAGGTCCGCAGGTTCCTATATATCCCCATAGCGTATATCCTGATTTTCGGTATTTTGAAGGTTTTACTAAAATATCGGAAATTTGGTATTTAGTCTTCTTTGAGTCCACAAATTTTCCGCCCCATGGAACGGTACCACCCGAATTTCTGTATTTTGAAGGTTAGCCACATTGTTTTACCGAACTTGCTGAAATTTGTTAAACGAAGGGAAACCAATTGTTCCATTTTACTTAAATACAACTCGAACTTAACGCCGTTCTTACTTATTTCATATTTATTTTTGATTTGTAACAGAAACTATCGGGTTCGGCGATGGCCGTGTAAAGGAGGGCTCTTCCGAGACTCTCCAATTCTGTACCTTGAATTTTGTTATCAAAAGTGGCTTTATTTTCTATGCAAAAAGTTAATACTCAACTAATCTGAAAGGGGTTATTTCAATTGGCTGCTTTTTCAAAAAAACCGAATTCTAAAAGATTTTATTATCATCACTAATACCTTTCAGATTTAACAGAATTTTTATGATTCGCCACGATTGAAAAGAATATGCGTGTTATTTTGTGCAGTTCTTTGCTTGTTACTCCACCTACCGTCCTTTCGACCGACTTTTTTCTGTATTTTTTTTGCAGGTGGCGATTTGCGATATTTGTGTGATGTTCCCCGACACAAGTATTGTGATGCTGCTGGTGCTGCTGTAATATTATTCCCTCGCCATAAAATATTCCCTAGCACAGTCAGGTCACATTTGCAAGAGGGGTTTGAAACGACCAACATGCAATTACTATTAAGCCAGTCGTTGAACATTCATTCATTCTCCATTCATTCGACCAAATAACGGCAAACACTCACAGGATACTCAGTGGTGGTGTACAGGATTAAAATGATTACTTTGATCTCTTGGAAAGAGAAGATGCAACCAGAAATAAAACGTATCGTTTCAAGTGTGGGAAAATCAACAGGTGCTACAGCATGTTTTCGAATGAAATTGTTCGTTTTTAATATTTGGAGGGCCATAAAAGGATTTTTATGAAAGGAATTTTATTGCCAGTCAAGCTGGTTTCTTATTAATGTTAGCTGGAATCAACAAAAAAAAAAAAAATATAGGGAGCACAAAGCTGGTGGACTTGCAACAAAAAACTCTAGCCATTAAACTTGCAGATCATTGCGTATTTCCAGAAGCCAACAAACACAATTTGTGGCAGAAGACTTGCTCTCCTCCTTTGGTCTCCTCTTTGGTTATTAAGATGAGTTCCTTTGATCAATACACAAACAACTCTCTCTCTCTCTCACTCACACACTATTTTTTTCAGACACGCTCCCAGTACAAATTTTAAATGTTACGGACATTAAAACGAGTAAAGACGAGAAGATAAACAGCAACAACAACTACATAACTGGTAATAACAAAAGTCCATAGACAACATCAGTCACTTCATTCGACGACGATGTACGACGAACGACCAACAACATATCAAACCCAGAGCGCAGCAACGTCGTCGGCAGGAAAAATAATAAACGTAGTGGTCGGCAAAGATCAAAGCGTAATCTCTGCATTAAGGCACACGCCATTTTCAACATAAAAGAGTGCCGACAACAATATTTTCTGCGGCTGCGCGAAAAGATGTTAAAGAACTGCCGACGACGTTGACTACAAAGTCGGTTACGGTCGGCAAAAGAAGACTTAACAAAGTCTTCGACAAAAAAACCTTTAATTATTATGTTGGTTAAATGGGGATTATCGAGAGCGGGAGAGATACATATGTATATGGAGAGTAGTTTATGCTCTTTTTATGCTTGTGTTCTTATTTCATTTCGTACCCCTAAGATCGTGTCCCACTGAGGAACGACATGGAAAAGTAATGAAGAGGTTGTTGTTGGGATCAGGTGGTAATTGAAACTTACATGCATCTCTTCTGAAATAATTCATGCACTCTCTCACCTGCAGTGGTTGGGATCATTACAATATTTTTTTTAATGTGCCAGTAATATTACCTACCGATAACATGTGACCTTGAATGAGTGGCGCGTTGATAAGCCCATACAGAAGTGGGTTTGACATATTTTATTTTACTATGGAGAGGCTGACTTCCGTATTGTCAGTTGCTTTGTATTCGTGCATGAAACTAGGGGTTCTTAAATCGAGTTCCATACTAGAGTAATTTTATGAAATTGCAGTAGTGGGGAGCAGGGACGTACGCAGGGGGGGGGGGCACGGGGGGCCCGGGCCCCCCCCGAAATGGTTTGGTCGAACAAAATTTTTTAAGCTACTGTAACTAGTTATTGTATTTTTTCCTCATAAAAATGTTTGTATATTTGAAGATTTCATATTAAAACTTATATTTTCTTAAGTTTCTGAACAGAAAATGTACATCATTAACAAGTTTTGTAAGAAAATATTTTGAAAAATTTTGTTTGTAAGCTGTTTTTGAGAGAAACTTCCAATAAAATCTGAATTACTTCTTCATGTCATATCATACCACTATCAAAAGCTAATTCCTTAATGAATATACCCCATGTCTATTATTTATTCGAACTGTATAGAGCTCTCGAGGCTTAAAACTCATCCGGTTATAACAAAAATAACGAGATCAGTATTATGGGAATGGAAATATGTATATAAAAAAACCTATTGAATAAAATGTATGAAGGGTCGGTCCTTCGTGGACTACATACTGAAAGCCAATTAGAAATTTGTTTTACTGCCATCGCCAAAATTTTGTTATTCTGTTTTAGGCAAATTTGCTGCTAAACAGTATGAGAAAATAATGAAGACAAATGAATTTTTGTGCGTCACATATGTTTGGACGATATTCGTTTCAGCCAAGATGGAAGTACTTTCCACCGTCCGTTCGTCTGTATCTCTGTTTGTCTGGCAGGTTGGAACTCATGATAACTCTCGGTCCAAGTTATGGATCTCGTAATGTTTTGTCTAAATTATATTTAAGTCATATCGGTACCTCCGCCATAAAAGTTCAAAAATGTTCACTAAAATGGTCGAAGGGCCTAACCGATTCGGTCTAAAATCGAACCTAATATGGTTCGCAAGATTACTTCCAAAAGTACATCAAGGTCCAAGAGAATATGTTTGGACAACATCTTCAGGTCTCTTATACAAGTCTAACATAACTGCAGTTTAAAGACTGTTCGATGATTCTTTGGACATTTTGTAGTCTTGTTTACAGCGACATCCTACTTTTCGTGGACAAGTTTATGCTTCCTGACAAAGCTCTAAACACTACGGTGGCCAACTAAAAAGCTTATGGGCGCGGTAACTATCGAGAGGAGTGTCTCCAAATAATTATTAGTGAATAATTATGTGGGGTTCAATAAGGATCGATTGTTGTTTGTAAAAACTATATAGAACTAAGTCCATCAAAGTGTTTGTCATCGAGTCCAAAAACTTCTAACCGTACAATTAAGAAAACAAATTATAACGCTTCTTTTGTAACATAATATTAAAAGTAAAAATAATCCTGGTATTAGAATCTATCTCTTTCGGTAAATAACACTGTGCAACATTTTTAAGGTAATCTTGTGCAAATAATTTGAAGTGAGGATTTTTTTGAAAGTACAGACCCAAAGTACAAAAGCCCTAGTTCCGTTTTGTTGAGTCAGATACAGCTTGGATTTTATGGCCCCATCTAAACATTATTAAATATCGACTTTTTAAACAACTCCGGGCTATATCTCTGAAACCAATGCAAATCTTCTTCTGACCTTTGCAGCAAATTTGTAGATAAGGGCCAAAATAAAATATTTGGAGAAATGAAAAAAAAAATTATAATATATCTAAAAATTCCATAATTTGTATACATTTCGCACCATATCTCCAAAACTGTTAAATTTTTCTTAATGTTTTCATTTGGAAACATATCAACGACAGCCGATATTCTTAAAAATTAGGCTAAGATCATCGAAATAGTGAAAATCTTGCTATAGCAAAGACAACGGCAATTCTCTGTTGTTGTAAAATTCTGCGATAACCCATAACGTGGACCTGTATGATTAAAAACTTCAATATACTTCAATAAATTTTACATGGCGACGTTACCGAACGTGGCCCGATATTGTCTAATTTCAATTCTAAATATCCTACTCTGTAAATATTTAAAACCGTATCCTTAGTCCCAATTTACATTCAACGATTTTTCTTGCGTCAATTTTTCTCGTTCTCTTTTAAACTTGCCTCTTGCGTTTGTACAGGCAATTCTGTTTCTGAAAGTTTTGTTTTCAAAACAATGAAAATAATGTCAAAAACGAAAAATATAAAAGGAATTGCCTGAAAATTGCCGGTACGAGCAAATTTTTTCCACTTCCATACCCCTTACGTGTCTCTCCTACAAACTGAGACTTGCCGCAAGTAAACTCGCCTAATGTAAATTGGGACTAAATATTATGAATTCTTTCTATTGAATTTATATACTTTGTACCATTATTTCATATAAAATATAGAATATAATATAGAATAGAATATGTGCCAAAATTTCCAGCCTATCGGACAAAAATTTACCGAGATATGAGCTTTCGAAGGGGAAACATTTATTGTGTTTTGTATGTAGCATAGAAACTAAAAACGTCTTTTCCTCGAAGTGGCACTTTATATGTTTTTGTGGGACTATTGTACACATAAATCATGTGCTTAACCGAGAGAGTCTAAAAAAAACTGCTGACGGAGTCAGAAAAAATATCAATTTTGTACGGTGTTTTGTTTTTGTTAAAATCGAAATTTTAATTTTAACTGTTCAAAATTTTTAAAAATTAATTTTTTTAATTCCTTTTCTATAATGGACAAGATTATTAGGTTCGTAATGTCCCACAAAAATATATGCTGATCGGTTTAGTCTTTTTCAAACTACAGTGGGTACCGCAAACTGCTTTAGTAAAAACAGTGCTTTATAAGCGGGCATTTTAATGTAAGATTTTTCAAAAAAAAAAAAAAAAAAAATAGAAGGTAACTTAAGGTTTAATAGATTTTTTATAACAAATGCATGAAAATGGCTTTTCTCATGCTTAAAAGTGGCCATAACCCCTTAAAATAGCTTTACGTAACGCTACACAACATTTGAATTTTTCTAATTTTTGGTCAAGTTGTGCCCCCCCCGAAATGAAATCCTGCGTACGTCCCTGGTGGGGAGATCGATTTAAGAACGCCTAGCTTCATGCAAGAATATAAAGCAACTGGCAATACTGAAGTCGGCCAGAGTCTTTGATTAGAGCAACAAAAAATTGATCGCCGGCTGAAATTTTCGAAAACTTTGGAAGAAAACGTTAGACTTTGTATTATTGTTCCCGAGTTTGTTTATCAATTCCCCTTCTCAACTAGTGAAATTACCTGTTTCGGAACAGAATAGTCTGATCACGTGTCTCATGAAATCTATACTCCTCCCAGACAAGAAATTGACGTCTTAAAACAACGAGTAAGAAAGTTTTTTTCTCAGGAAGTATGGACTTGCCCCATCATAACTAGTGCCGCATACACAACATGTTGCCAAAATAGCAGACGAGTCCGTAAACTGCACTCTTTTCAAGCTTTGTGTGGGAGGTACCCGAAACAGTGGACCGATGTATTATATATTCGGACATAATCCGAGTCTGTAAGAAATAATACGATATACAACGCTTGGACAAAATCGGTTTCTCCCTTCGAGGGTTATCATACGTAGTACCCAGTGTAATGTAACGTGACTAAATGTTCACGTACATAATTCAACAACAACTACCTTTACCATACCGAACCAGCCATCCAATATGCAACATACACTACATCATTACTACCCATCCGCTTCGGAGATAACAAGTAATGCAAAGAATAAATGCATTCCGGTGTAACTTTACAACGACCGCTGTCAATGCTTACGACTAATAATTCTCATTTACTTCATACTTTAGGTCACTGAAGTATTTCAGAAATGGTTGAGAATGGGGAGCTTACTACTGCAGGGGGTTAGCTACACGGGTTGGAACAAAGGACTGTTCTAAATCCGCCAACGTACACTTCGGTGCTAAAGCGTTGGGAATACTTTTTGAGGGCCACCCATTAAGTTGTGGTGGCTAATACATACACAGGGCCTTCGGGTCATCTGTTCCACAGGGCATTCGTGCCAGCTGTTCCACAAGGCATTCGTGCCAGCTGTTCCACAGGGCCTTCGGGTCAGCTGTTTCGTACTTAGCACACAGTAGCGTACTGTAGACACTAGATCGTAGCCTAGACTAACACCCGAACATCGGCAGCAGGACTCCGAACACCTCGTGGTCCCGAACATTTGCAGTCGAACCCTGAATACATTGTGGGCCCGAACATCGACAGCCGAACTCCGAATACCTCGCGGTCCCGAACATCTACAACCGAACACCGAATACATCGTCATCCCGATCATCTGAAGCCGAACACCGAATACATCGTCATCCCGATCATCTACAGCCGAACACCGAATTCATCGTCTTCCCGATCATCTATAGCCGAACACCGAATTCATCGTCTTCCCGATCATCTGTAGCCGAACACCGAATTCATCGTCTTCCCGATCATCTGTAGCCGAACACCGAATTCATCGTCTTCCCGATCATCTACAGCCGAACATCGAATACATCGTCATCCCGATCATCTGTAGCCGAACACCGAATTCATCGTCTTCCCGATCATCTACAGCCGAACACCGAATACATCGTCATCCCGATCATCTACAGCCGAACACCGAATACATCGTCATCCCGATCATCTACAGCCGAACACCAAACACAAACAACACCGTTTTCCTCGTAGAAGAAGCCGGTAACTCAACACGAGCTCCTCAGCTGCCAAATCCCAGCGAGTTTGCATAATGCAACGCCAACTATTAATCTAAATATAAACCCATTGAATTCATTCTTATCGCATTTGAACACAATTAGATTGTAAATTAGTATTTATTCAATAAATCCCGATTTAGCCCCCAGGAAAGGGAGAATACTAGTCTTCTCATTTAGTATATATATATTTTTGATTAGGGTAAAATTCTAAGTCGATATAACCATGTCCGCCTGTTCGTCTGATGAAATCAAGATTCAGCTCGCAATTTTAATAATAGAGCTTTGTAATTTGTATAGAAGCTTCCTAGGATGTATTGCAAATGGGCTACATCGGTCCACGTTTTGATATAGCCCCCATAGAACGGTACCACCCGATTTTCGGTATTTTGAAGGTTTTAGCTTCATTATCACACCGGAATGGCTGAAATTTGGTATTTAGTCTACGTTGGAAGTAAAACCCTTTCCGACTGAAATTCGTCGGTATAGGTAAACGTTTCGATATAGCCCCCATAGAACGGTACCTACCGATTCCCGTAATGGTGAAAGATGTGACGTCAATATCCCACCGAAGTAACTGAAATTTGTTATTTTGTCTTTATTGGGTTATAAAATGTTCCTAAACAAATTTTTCACTAAAGGTCAACGTCTTCCTTTATTCCCCATGGAAGCATACCTCTTTTTAACCACATTATCTTACCGAAATATAGGAAACTTGGTATTTAGTCTTCTTTAAGTCTAAAAACTTTACGCTTGAAATTTGTCGGTATAGATCGACGTTTGGATATAGCCTACATAGAACTGTACCTCCCGACTTTCGGTATTTTGAAGGTTAGCGACATTGTTTTGCGGAAATTGCTGAAATTTGGTATTAAGTCTTCTTCATAAACGAAAGGAAACTAATTGTTCCATTTTACTTAAATACTACTCGTGGTGGAGGGTATAACAACTTCGGCCCGGCCGAATTTAAAGCCGTTCTTACTTGTTTAACTTTTGTGGGGAAGTACCGGAAGAGTGGACCGATCGGGACCATCTTCGAACTTAAACTAAGTTTGGACAATATAGAAACTAAATCGGTTGGTCTGTTCGAGGCGGGCAGACTGGAGCTTAACATCCCAAATTTAAGAAGCATCAAGCATATATAATTTGATCAATAACAGTAGATTAAGCAATAATGGGAAGCCAACAGAAACAGGGAGAAACAGTTATACCTCCAAGAAACAAATAACAGGCATCCGAGACTATATGGCTCGATGTTACTCATATGGGAGGGAAAACAGGAACTTTTTGTTCAAGAACTGGAGACCGAAATCTCTCTTTGTTTGCCGGATCATAATATGGTCTTTCAAGCGAAGGTCCGGGCGATTACAATGTATCTGAACTGGCTTAAGCTAACTCGAGACCAAACAAACGCCAACGTCCTTGCGGACAGTAAAATTGCAATCAAAGCTAAGCATCCAAGACGGTAAAACCGTCCGATCAACAACTTTTCTTAATATGGCTCAGAGCGTATCATGTGGGTACCAGGCTATGCGGCGATTGGAGGTAATGCGATAACTAATTCATTGGTAAAAAATGACAGGGAATGTATCACGTCTAGGGTAAATAACTTTGACAGGAGGAAAGGAAATCCTCATTAATCTATAAGAAGACTTAAACGAGGATAATACTAAGAACCTAATTCTACTAAGTGCTTATGGTTACAAGCCCATATTCACATACCTTTGAGGAGGAAATCTCCTGACGTGCCTGGGTCGGGAAGCCTGAAAGGATACTCACGACGATAATGCCCAAGCAGGTACTTCATTGACAACATCTTGTTGTGCTGATGCAACCGGCTACCTTTTCTTTTTTCTCGAACAGCGGTAAATTTTTGCTGGGAAATATTATTTAATTTCGGGTATTCGTCCAGCATGGTGCGGCTGTAATGATGCCATCGAAAATAATGATATGATATGGTGGTCCGAGCCAAGCGAAATAGCGACTTCACAGGTCACGCCATTTTCAGACCGGGCGCCACAATTATGAAGTCTGGTGAGCTGTGGCAATCACCTCTTATCCTCGTAGGATCGTCTTTGTTCACCGTGCACAATATAATAATTATTTCAAAGATCCCAGAGTGAACTAGAGAGATTTCTTTTATATTAGAGTGCACCCCGATTCATATTAGCTCAATGATGTGGCACCAACCGTTTATCACCGAGTCCGGTCGTCTTAAGACACCATCTGTCGAGAGGTTTTACAAACTCCGGCAATGTCGCCAACATTATGCAATGGGGTATTTTGTCACCGCAGCAAATATCATGTTGTCTAGCCTTGAAATAGAACCCGGGTATTCAGCGTGCAAGGCGGGACGGAACGCCAAAGCTCATGATGAATATCGAAGCTTCATCGCTTTAGACGGTTATTGCCTTCCAAAAGCGAACTAGTACCAGCGAAATAGTACTACAACAATTTATCAGAGGTATGTACACATAAGGCACATCTACCTCATCAGCAAACAGCGGAATCCTATTCAATGTATATATGGTTAGGATGGTCGGAAAGAAAATCTGATTAGACAGAAACTCGTTTTATCACAAAATAAAACGAATTAGGCCCAGAAAATTTTGCATATTTTGACATATTTTTACATATTTGCATAAACTGAGCATATGCAAAACCATATGTAAAAAAATATATAAGGATTTTTGATCTAAAAATTCCACCGAAATTACTGAAATGTGGTATTAGTCTTCATTAGGGGTATGAAACTTTACACATGAAATTAGTCCGCATGGGTCCATGTCTTCATATAGCCCCCATAGAACGGTACCTCCCGATTTCCGATATTTTGAAGGTTGTCGCCTCAACACCACACTTAAATGACTGATATTTTGTGTAAAGTCTTCGTTGGGAGTATAACACTTTTCACCTGAAATTTGTCAGTATAGGTCCACGTCTTCATAAAGCCCCCATAAAACGATACATCCCGGTTTTCTGTATTTTGAATATTGTAGCCTCAATATCCCTCCGAAATGGCTGAAATTTGGTATTTAGTCTTCGTTCGGTGTATAAAACATTCCACCTGAAATTTCTCGGTATAGGTTCAGGTCTTCATATAGCCCCCATAGAACGGTACCTCCGGATTTCTGGTATTTTGAAGGTTGTGGCCTCAATATCCCTCCGAAATGGCTGAAATTTGGTATTAAGTCTTCCTTGGAGGTATAAAACTTTCCACCCGAAATTTGTCGGTATAGGTCAACGTCTTCATATAGCCTCCATAGAACGGTACCTCCGGATTTCTGGTATTTAGAAGGTTGTGACCTCAATATCAAAATGATTGACATTTGGTATAAAGTCTTCCACCTAAAATTTGTCGGTTTAGGTTCAGGGCTTCATATAGCTCCCATAGAACGATACCTCCTGATTTTCGGTATTTTGAAGGTTGAGGCTGTGGTTATACATTACAATATTTTATTGACTTGTCTAAAAAGAATTTTAAACAGAAAAATTGTACATACAAAATGTTTGTACCTATTATTGAAATATTTGTTGCATAATTTTGCATATGTCCTATGTTAATCAGAAGCCAAAAATATGACCAGTCCCAGAATTTGGCATGAGTCGTTGCATAAAATTCCGCTGTCTACTCATCAGTCCCACACTTTACTGCTACCACCTTAAATTTCAAGTTTGGGCCACTGCAAAACGTTGTAACCGTCGGAACGTTGCAAGCTACAGGAGACGGTGAGCTTTGTTTTCCGGACAGCGGCCACCATAATGTTTCGCTGACTCATAAAGTCTACAATTTCCCTGACTTCGTTGCGGAAGCCGCTACAATTGCATTGCAGGATCGATGCATTTCCACAATATAATTTGTTGTTAGATGATGCGTTTGTTGCTTTGGATACAATTTTTTCCTTGGAAAATCGGGACAGTGAATTATTGTGTACGTGTGCAAGAGTAAATGTATGAGTGTGATATGTCAGCAAGTATCAGCTTACGGTCATCTTAAATGAACGCAAAGCAAATAGGTGTGTATGGAAATACGACTTTGCGATTGATTAAATTCATTTTGGAGGTCTTGGTCACAACATCAACACGCCGTATGTTTGGTGTCTTAAAATCCTGGTAAAAATTAAATTTTTTTGTCTTTGGTCTTTGATCTTTGCCCACCAATAAAAATCCTTTTAATACGGTTATAACATTTTTACGTTTCACATTTTAACACCATTAAAAAAGTCGTAACAAAATAAGTTGTTCCTCAATTTAATTCTATAGACTCTCAATTTAAAATACGATTATAACATCTGTCCATGTCGCTCCTTTTAATGTTCCAGTCAGTTAGTCAGCCATTTTCCCAGTGGCCTATAATATTTCTGGTTGCTATCTGCATTCCGTAATGTTACCAATGAATGAAGAATGTAACCCGCCGCTTTTTCCATACTTTTATAGGTCACATTAATGACAACTCGTTTTTGTAACAGTTTTTTTTTTCGTTCATCTTTAATTACAATTAAATAATTTTTATTATTATTTAAAATAAACGACACCAAAGAAAGAATGAAAAAAAGGAGGTAATAATAATAAAATTATGAAAACTTAATGGAGTTTTAAACACAAAACGATTTCTTAATTTTTGTCGCTTTTATGCTGTTGACAGAGGCCGACCGGCCTGTAATAGCGTTAACCACTTATGCACCCCACATTTGGCTGAGTTAATGAATTTCCAGCCGCCATGGCAATGATGCCACATTTGCGGTTATTTCTCGTTATATGGTTATGAAATGATGATCTGGAACGGCAGTAGTAAAGTTTTATGATGATTGCCTCCCTGGTTAATCAGCACTGGATGACACTATTATTTACTTATTTATATTATTTAAGACAATGTGATGTGTTGGTGATGATGTTGTCGCTGTTGTTGTTTTTCTTTCGTTATTTCCCAAATGATTGTGATAGGAGAAAAAGTAGTTGTTGCGACATGTGTGTGTGTGATTTTGCAAACGTACATATATATGTGTGTTTGTATACCTAGGACAAGCTTTGCGGAACACACATTTAATTATCAAAGATAGACATGGCCATTGGTTGTTACCTTCTTCATTGGTTGGTCAAGCTGATACATGTAGTAAATTCTAGTTATTTCCTTTTTGCTGACTGGAAGGGATAAAACTCTAGCAGTGGTTTTTATACCCTCAGCATTTATGCTAACTAGGGTACGAGTGGTGTACATACTTTCATACGGGCAAAATGTGCCTCATCGAAATAATGGTTTTAGACCCCAAATTTGTTTGGACGAAATCCGTTTCAGACAATTTGGAGTTGATTTAGCCATGTCCGTCCGTCCGCCTGTCTGTCTGGCTGGTGCGCACGATACCTCTCGAACGGATTCAGTCCCAAATTTGACTTTCGTAATATTGTGACCAAACTTTGTTTAAGTTCGAAGATTGGTTATATAGGTCCGCACGATAATTGTTGGTGGAAGCGGATTATATGGTCCATACTTTACACATCCTAATATATCTACCAGATATAGATCAGATTCGAATATGGACTATATATGTCCACTCCTTCGGGTACCTCCCACACAAAATTTCGGATAAGTTCACTTTAAGACCTGCTCTCGAATCACTTCGATTTTTGTTGAAGCAACTTGAATTCGCTGCCTCAATTACGACGGTAAAAGTTTTTTCAGGGGCAAGTCCGAAAGGTGTAAAAAAACCCCGATGACACGATATGTAGTGGGTGGAGAGCATGATAACTCTCGAACTGATCAACCGATTTTTTCCAAAATTTGTCCTTCGTCCACCGAAATGGCTGAAATTTGGTATTTGGGATATTAAACGTTCCATATGAAATCTGTCGGTATAGGTCCACGCCTTAGTATAGCCCATATAAATTTGACGGCATAGGTCCACGCCTTTATATAGCCCCCATCGAATGATACCACCCAATTTTGGGTATTGTGAAGGTTTTAGCCTCATTATCACACCGACATTTTTTACTTAGTCTTCGTTAGGGGTATAAGACTTTCTCCCAGAAATTTGTCGATATAGGTCCACGCCTTCATATAGCTTTCCGCCAGAAATTTGTAAGTATAGATCGACGTTTTAGTACAGCCCCATGGAACGATACCTTCTGAAGGTTAGCCACATTGTTTTACCGAACTTGCTGAAATTCGGAATTTAGTCTTCTTCATAAACGACAGGAAACTAAGTGTTCAATTTAATTTGTGGTGGAGGGTATAACATTTTCGGCCTGGCCGAACTTTACGCCGTTCTTACTTGGTGAACATAAACTAAGTTTGAACAAAATAATTCGAAATCCAAAGTTTGGACCACATCCGTTTATGAGATATAGCTCTTACCATTCAAGCGATTTTTTTCGAAATTTTGTGGGGGAGGAACCGGTAGGAGTAGATCCACACCGTCTTCGAATTTCATCAAAAATTCCGAGAAATATTACGATATGCAAAGTGTGGACCATCGTAGTAGCCGGTTCGAGAGTAGTCAAGCGCAGGAGCCACTACACATGCTGGCCTCAGTGTTTGTTTTTACAGTTTTCGGGTCATCCCCAAATCCATTGGTAGTATCAAAAAACCGGACCGGAGGAGTTAAAGGTAACTTAGGTCCCCAAAGCGGGGAAAGCCAGAAGCCAGTCACTCTGCACCGAAAGCCTACAGACCTATAAGCTTATCCTCCTTTCTCCTCAAGTCACTCGAACGGCTGATCGATCTGGCGATTAGGAGCTTTGCAGACACTGCCTCGCTGAGCAACTCGCAGCATGCTTACATCAAAGGTAAATCTGTGGAAACTGCTCTTCATGAGGTCGTGGGTTTTATTGAGAAAAACATGGAGAATTGAAACTTTACCTTGCGGCTTTCCTGGATATAGAAGGAGCTTTTAACAATGTAAAACTTGAGTCCATCCATCTCTCGCTTAGAGCGGTCAACACCCCGGAAACACTGATATGCTGGATAAATAGGATACTGGCGAGCAGTATCATTAATTCCAGTTGACGATAAGGAAAACAGTAACTAGAGGTACCCCCCAGCGAGGTGTACTCTCACCGCTGCTGTGGCTACTTGTGATAAATAATATTTTGGCGGAATTCGACAATCAGGGCATCAATATTGTCGCATACGCGGATGATGTGGTTATATTGATAACTGGCAAAGTCTTGTCCACAATATCGGAGCTTATGCAAAGAGCCTTATCAAAGCTGTCCCGTTGGGCCACCGCAAATAGCCTTGGTGTAAATCCAATGAAAACAGAACTGACATTGTTCACCAGAAAGCGTAAGCTCGGCGACTTCGTGCCACCAACATTGGATGGAGTGCAATTACATATACATATCTACTAAGGCCAAATACCTAGGTACAATCCTGGATTCACAATTGAGATGGAAGAGGAACGGACGAAGAGAGGTATGATTGCACTCTATTTATGTAAGAATTCGATTGGGAAAAGCTGGGGATTAAATTCAGCTATTACACACTGGCTGTATAATACTGTTGTGAGACCCATCTTATCCTACGGATGACTTATCTGGTGGCACGCGCTTCGACATAAATCGAACTCCGGCAACATAGACAAGGTGCAGAGGACAGCCTCGATCCTGATAACTGGAGCATTTAGAAGTACACCGCAAGCAGCTCTAAATGCGATGTTGAACCTCTTGCTCAGGAGACTCAGCCTCAAAGGTCAAACAGCACGTGGTACCCTAAGGCTAGATGAATTGAATCGTTGGCGTGACAGCACCTATGGACATGCATGCATTCTTCGGGAGCTAGGACCAAACCTTAGCTTAAATCTGCAGAGGAAATTCAGCGACTACTTATCACCAGTCTAAAGATTTGAAGATATTGAGGTCGTTATCCCTAATAGAGATGACTGGATCCGTAGTAACCCTCCTCTGGGCGGTCTTGCTTTCTACACATACGGTTCCAAGATGGAAGAAGGTACCGGAGCTGGCGTCTACTGCGAAAAGCTTTGTCTCGAATACTCATATAGGTTGAGTAGCGACTGTAGTGTTTTCCAAACCGAAATCTTCGCGATAAAAATGGCTGCAGAGTTGATAAAAAGTCTGGATCCAGAAATCATTGAACCGGTGACTATCTTCGTTGATAGTCAGCCGGCTCTTAAAGTCATCAAATCCTCCAACATCAAGTCTGAGGCCGTTCTTGAGTGTAGAACTGCTTTGGTGAACCTCACAAACGCTGTCCGACTCTGCTGCGTAAAGGGACACTGTGACATTATGGGAAACGAGAAGGCAGTTGAACTGGCAAGGCATGGGTCCCAATCAACAAGTCTAGCAATCACTGATTCAACCAAACCACCCATATGTCACCTGTTTCGGAGAGTGGAGACGTTCTTTGAAGAATGAGCCAAGGAACTATGGCATAATGAATCAAGTTGCAACGTGTAAAGGGCCATTTGGCCCATTATATCAGCAAACAGAACAACTTCACTCTTAAAATTGAGCAAATCAGAAATCAGGGTATTGACGGGGGTCGTTGCTGGTCATTGCAACATCCGAGCTTTTATCGCAACTGGCAGGATGATGGCGTGGATTACTGCAGGCTCTGTGAAGATGAGGAGGAAACGGAGACTATTGAACATATTTTATGTCGTTGTCCTATGTTTACTCGAAAGCGATATAGATTAACAGGAGTATGCTTTTCTCCAAGCTTAACCTTCTACTCAAACATGGAACCAACAATCATAAATAACATCATCAAAAATTTGAATTGGTTGGGACAGAGCAACCCATAAGAGTAACTACTTCTCTGACAATTTTCATTTTCATCTTTAATAATAATCCATTTATTATTACTTTCCCAACCGCACCCTCCTTTTCTTGATTTTTCTCTCGTTTCTCTTCATTTGTCTTTTCAGGTACTTCTGAACTTCTTTTTCTGATTTATGGATGATCACAATGGACCGAAAGGTCTCCGAGTGGCGTAGTCAATATATATTGGCTACACATCCCCAAACCTAACCTAACCTATGGACTTGCCACTGAAAAACCTTGTACCATCGTAATAGGGGCCTTGAGTGCAACCTATTGCAAGAAAAATTAAAACGATTCGAGAGGAGGTCCTAACCTCAACTTTTTCGAATTTTGTATGGTAGTTAGCTGAAGAAGTTGACATATATAGTCCATATTCTAACCGGATCTTTGTCTCGTAGAAATATTATAATTTTTTCCACAAACATCCCATACGGGACAAGGGAGAATTCTCTCATATCAATGAGTGCAACCCGATTCATATTTAGCTCAATGATATGGGACCTACTGTTTATCGCCGAGGCCGAACGGCGTGCCTTAAGACACCACTTGATGAGAAGTTTTACATGACTGAAATACTTAGGGGTATTTTGCCACCGTTGAATTTGATGTTGACTGGCAGGGGTGTCGAGACCACGATCTTCTGCGTGCAAGGCGGATGTGCATACCATTGCACCACGGTGGCGCCCAACGTAGAAATATTACGGTGTCCAAAGTATGGACCAAATCGGTTACTGCCGACCTTTTCGAACTTTTGTTGGAGAGGTACCTGAAGGAGTGGACAAATATGGCTCATCTACGAACATAAACTTAAAACTTTTTGACCAAATCGGTTAATCCGTTCGAGAGTTATCGTGCGATCCAGCCAACCAACCAGACGGACGAACATTGCTAAATCGACTCCAAATTGTCTGAAACGGATTCCGTCCAAACATACTTAGGGTCTAAAACCATTTTTTCGATGAGGCACATCTTGCCCTCGTTACCATAAATGCTGAGGGTATCAAAATTATGCGCACGATAACCCTCGAAGGTACTTACCAATTTGGTCCATACTGTGCACATCGTAATATTTATACCAGATCAGTTCACTCCGTCGGGTACCTCCCATATACAAAAGTACGGTTTAAGACCTCCTCTCGAATAGTTCTGATTTTTGTTGTAACAACTTCTATTCGCTGCTCCCATTACGACGGTACAAGTTTTTTCAGGGACAAGTCCATAGTTAAAAAAAACACTATGGCACAAAGTGTAGTGGATTGAGAGCACGAACGGATAAACCAATTCGGTTCAAATTTTGGCAGTCAGAATATTTTGCCCAGACTTAAATTTAGTTCTAAGATCGGTCCACTCCTTTGGGTATCTTTCCCACTAAAGTTCAGAACTTTTCGCTTAAATGGTGCTTACTATAATTTCGAAGGCAGTAACCGATACTTTGCACTTCGTAATATGTCTACGAGACATAGGATAGGTTAGAATATGGACTATATATGTCAACTCGTTCGGGTACCTCGCACACAAAATTTCGGAAAAAATGCTGTTTAGGACCTCCTCTCCAATTGTTTTGATTGTTCTTGCAACAGGTTGCACTCAGGTCCTCTATTACGATGGTACAAGGTTTTTGAGGGGCAAGACCATTCTTCTTTTTATTTCACAAAGCTGTAAAAAACTCCTACTCCCCAGCATGTGTTGTGGCTGGTGCGTACAACAGCTCTCGAAGCCAATACTGGGTCCACACTTTGCATATCGTAATATATGTTCGAATATTTGAAGAAATTCGAAGAAGGTGCTTATAGGTCCACTCCTTCTGGTACCTCCCACACAAAAGTTCGAAAATACTCGTCATAATGGTACGCACGATATATCTAAACGAAGCAACCGATTTAGTCCAAACTTGGGATCTTGAAATATTTTGTCCAAACTTAGACTATGTTCAAAAGTGGGCCCTATCGGCCCACTTCTTAGGGTACCATCCACACAAATTATCAACATTTTTGTTTAAGTGCGGTTAAGGGTCTGTGCGAGAATCCTTTGGAAATTTTTACCGAAGGTACTTCTAGTAGCCCTGTTTACAGCGATATGATGTTTTTCGTGGTCAAGTCCATGATTCCTGATATAATGGTCTTATCGAGAGAATGACTCCCAAAATAAGACAAACTTCCAAAACAGACTATGTCGGTACCTCCCCCGCACAACTTTTGAGATTTTATCCTCATCTATATCTTTTTCGGCAAGTACATACGCCCAAAATTCTGAAGACCCCCTAAATACATACGTGTTTTTTGGAAAAAAAAGTGTTTCAATTCACACATCCTGAGGGTATACCTCTGACGGCAAAGCTGACTGACGCTTTTTTACTTGTTACTTCTTACTCCTCCAGTTAGTTACCTCGTTAATAACCACAAACAAACAACAACACCACTGCTCTATAATTGCCCCCTAATGTATGGCGTGCTGGTTAAGTGATGATTTCCGTGCAGAGGCAAAGATTATAAGCACACATTGGCGGCGTATTTCGGTAGCTACATGGAAAAGAAAAAGAAAAAAAAGTTAATTACTTTTAAGGTGCTGTAGTTTGTTGGTGTTGTCGCTGTTGTTGTTTCGTGTTTTGTCTTCTGTTCTTTCCGCTTTTTGGTCTAAAATTGAAGTGTAAACTTAATGTTGTACTGCGGCTGTAGCTGGCTGGCTGGCTGCCTGTGTTTGTATTTGTATAGAAAATGAAGAAATTGAGCAATTTCCGAAGATGTTGTTGTTATTGTTGTCGTATCTTATAAAGCGGCAACATCAAATAATCTCTATATTGGTTATCCAAATTGGATAACAGTTATAAATGTTGTTGTTGTTGTTGTTGTTGCTGCCGTTCTTAAAGTTTGTTTTTAATTTTGTTGTCCCTGTTGTTATTGTTGTTGTTGCTTTTTGGGAAATAGTGCCAGCATACAATGTACGAATGAATGAATGAATGGCAATCTTTGTTACACGACAGGAAGTAGATTTGGAATTTGAATAAATATTATTTTTAATGCATTCTTGAGAGGCAGTAGCAAAATAGATTTTTAGTAGTTAGATGCTAATATATTTTATAACATAAAAAGAAATATTGAAATAAAAAGTAATGAATCGTTGAATTACAAATGAGAATTGTATAAATCTTTATGGTTGTCTTGGTATTTAGAGCTTGGTATCAATATTCCTCATACTTCATTGTGTAGGTCAGAAATGTTGTTAAACACAAAAAAAAAAAAAAAAAACGGAGGTATCCTGCCTACTAATATACCAGTGCAATGATCTAATCTAAGAAAGATTAGAAAAATGAAGCCGTCCTCGTATTGGGAAACCTATAAGCTGTCTTTCAATTAGTACAACACTGACATCAAGAATCCAAAATTTTGAATCTCCTTTGGTGAGTTGATCGGAAGAATCAAACGTGAAGTTGATACATGGAGAAAATCTGTTATTGAGACCAGTGCTGCCGAATTTGACGATTTTTCACGTACTCCAAAATTGGATGAAATAAAACAACATAACTACCTATATTTTGACCAAAATTTTACGAAAGACTTTAAGGAAAAAATTCGCAAACTCCATTTATCGACTTTTAAATGTTCTTAGCAATCTTCAGCTAGATTGGCTATATTTAGGTATCTGGATTTTTTTTGGACAGCGGTACCACCGAACAAAGGCATTTTAATGGTTTTGCATCATCAATTTGATAAGATGAATCAATTTTATAAGATGAAAAACTTCCTTGAAAAGTTGTCAGCTTCCTTAACTTCCTACTAATGTTCTCTTTAAGCTGTCAAGCAAGGAATATTTGATCAATGATGTTTTTGTTTCACGGGATGTGGTTTTGTTTCCAAACTGTTTACTTAAGCCAAAGTAGCATCTGTTGGCCAATAAAATTCTTCTTTTTATTTCACAACTGATATTGTTTTTTACCCTACACCACTATGTGGAAAGGGTATTATAAGTTTGTTTTGGTAAAAATCCATGTAACAGCGAAATATTCGTCGGAGACCCCCAATGTGGTATACCAATCTTCATATCTCGGCGAGATAAAGCGATTTTGAGATGTGTGTCCGTCCGTCCGTGTGTCCGTCTGTCCATTATAAATTGTAATCAAACTCTAGGCCGCAATTATGAACCGATCGTCACGAAATTTTGTATGGAGGTCGGTTTAACATCAGAATAGATCGCTATTTTAAATGGTGATGATCGTGAAATATTTAGCGGGTGAAATGGACTAAAAACATAATTTTTATCTGATTTTGTAGCTTCTCTGTAGGTCGCAATAATAGTCCGATCGCCTCGAAATTTTAAATAAGGTAAGAGTATATGACAAAGAAGAAGCTTGCAATTTGAGATGGCGATCAGATAATATGTAGAGGGTTAAATGGACACCAACTTTTGTATGAAAATTGTGAAAATTTTTAGTATACAGCTTATATCTTTTTTCCTGGAAGAGATATTCCGGGCAAGTAATCTATACTTGGAAGAGGAACGCTTGACCTTTCTATTTATGTCAATTGTGTTGATGTACGTGATGAAATAACAGAGTTACAGTCTAATATATCCAGTTTTTGGTTTGTAGTGTTATCATAAACACACTAGAGGTCGCAGTAACAGCTCAATAGTCGCGAAATTTGGCTGGAAGTAAGAGTTTAGGTTAAAGAAAATGCCTATAATTTTGCATGATGATCTGATATTATTTAGCGGGTGACATAGACCATTGCATTTGTTTGAAAAATATACAAATTTTATTTTTGGTCCATATTTTAATTCCTGGAGAGCATATACCGGCAAAGTAGCTTACATATGGAAAAATAAATACTGACATTTACCTGATGTAAATTACAATAATGTGTCTTCTAGATAACGGGCCTACTACCATATACGGGGGGAGTTCGGAAACTTCTTAGCCTAGCACAAAAAGCGAGGTATAAACAGAAAAAAGTTAAGTGTTTTGGAAACTTCCATCTCTGTTATGAACACATGTTAAATTTTGTTTCGATCTGGCAACTCCTTCATATAGGAACAGGTGTTCAAAAAAGACGCATCCACAATTTTTTTTTTACGATGTAAAAATTAGATATGCGTGTTGTCATTAAATATGTACATAAAAAAGGTTTATCGGGACAAGAAATTCATAATGATATGGTGAATGTGTTAGGTGAAAGTGCTCCTTCATATGCAACAGTAAAAAATTGGGTTGCTGAATTTAAACGTGGTCGTACAAGCATTGAAGATGAACCACGTAGTGGACGTCCAAAAACAGCAACATCAACAGAAATTGTAGCCAAAGTGTATGATATGGTATTAAATGATCGACGAATAAAAGTGCGTGAAATTGCTAATATCATGGGCATCTCAAATGATCGAGTCCATTTAATTTTGCATGAAGAACAACAGATGAAAAAGCTTTCTGCAAGATGGGTGCCGCATTTGTTAACAGTCGATCAAAAACGCATAAGAATGAACATTTCTCAAGCTTGTTTGGATCGTTTTAAGCGAAATAAAATGGATTTTAAGCGTCGTTTCATAACTGTTGATGAGACATGGATCCACCACTATACTCCAGAGACAAACGAACAATCCAAACAATGGACTGAAGCTGGAGGAAGTGGCCCAAAGAAGGCAAAAACAATTCAATCGGCTGGTAAGGTTATGGCAACGGTTTTTTGGGACTTAAAAGGTATTTTATTGATTGACTATCTGCAAAAGGGTAAAACAATAAATTCAGAGTACTATTGCAACCTTTTGGATCAATTAAATGTACAAATTCGAGAAAAACGTCCTGGCTTACAACACAAAAAAATAATTTTTCATCAAGACAACGCACCAGCGCACAAGAGTGTTTTAACAATGGCTAAAATCAACGAATTAAATTACGAGTTGCTTGACCACCCACCTTATTCTCCTGATTTAGCTCCCAGTGACTTTTACTTGTTCCCAAATCTAAAAAAATTCCTTGCTGGCAAGCGTTTTACCTCAAACGAAGATGCAATTACAGTTGTAAACCACTATTTTGAAGACCTTGAGGAAAACTATTTTAATCAAGGGATAGCATTGCTAGAAAAGCGTTGGACTAAGTGTATTGGAGTTTCAGGAGATTATATTGAAAAATAAAAATATTTTTGAAAAACTAACTATTCTCTTTCATTGATAGGCTAAGAAGTTTCCGAACCGCCCTCGTATAATGGGTTTTGTGTAGAGAACCACAATTTCCTCACATGCTAGATATTGGATTTTTCATACAAATAATGCAGCATTTGGTCGCTTCGCCAACTATTTTATACTCTCTGCCTTTAGAGTAAAGGGAATATATACAAAATACGACCAATGATGTGCCTCATCGAAATAATGGTTTTAGACCCCAAGTATATTTGGACGAAATTCGTTTCAGACAATTTGGGTCCATTTTGCCTTGTCCGTTCATCTGTCTCTCTTACAGTCTATATGGCTGCTGCGCACTATACACTTCGTAACATTTTGCCCAAACTTTGTTTAATTTCGAATACGGGCTATATCGGTTCACTACTTCGGGCAACTCCCCCACAAAAGTTCAAAATTTTTCTGAAAATTTGTGTTAACGATAATTGTCGAAGTGAGCAATCGATTTGGTCCAAACTTTCCATGTATTATTATTCCTTCCAGATATAAATCGGTCCACACCTTCAAGTACCTCCCTCACAAAATTCGGAAAAGTGAAATTTAAGAGTCCCCTCGAATCGTTTTGTATATTTTCAGCAGCTTGTCCTTGCGTTCCCCTTTACGATAGTACAGTTGCAATGGCAATTCCATACTTCCTGAGATTATGGTTAAAAAGCTCCAAGAAGCAATGAACAACAAACACGAAAACTAACTAAAATGGCAAATCCGCAAGATAACTCTTAAGGGGATTTAATTGGCTGATTGGTCCAAACTTTGCACAACCTATTATTTCATCCAGTCATGTCCTTCGAGTACCTCCCACACAAAATTTGGGAAATGTGCAGTCTGAGGACCCATCTCGGATCTATTTGAATTTTTTGAAGAAGGTTCTTTTCACGGTCACTATTGCAACGGTACAATTTTTCCGGAGTAAGTTCGTACTTCCTGAGACTTTTTCAAACTCTTTTCAAAAATCAGAAGTTAGCTTACAAAACTTGATTTGGTATAGCCTTACATTTCGATAACTACAGATTCCACGTATTTTGAAGCAAACTGATGATACAAAATCAATATATTTTTATACCGTATAATTGTTGTGCTGGGTGCCACCGTGGTGCAATGGTATGCACACCCGCCTTGCACGCTAAAGGTCGTGGGTTCGATTCCCAGGCCAAACAACATCAAATTTTCAACGGTGGCAAAATACCCCTTAGTGATGTTGGCGACATTTCCTGAGTATTTCAGCCTTGTAAAACTTCTCTACAAGTGGTGTCTTAGGACACGCCGTTCGGACTCGGCAATAAACAGTAGGTCCCATATCATTGAGCTAATATGAATCGGGGTGCACTCATTGATATGAGAAGAAGTCTCCCTTGTCCCATCTGGGATGTTTGTGGAACAATTATTATTATTATATAATTGTTGTGCTTGTTTCTTTTTCTGGTCAGATGCTGAGGGTATATCACCGTTAGCGCAGCTGACTTTGAAATTTGTTTGCATGCAGATTATTTGAATTTCTATTCAATATTAGTTATTTCTACCGGTATTAGATATATGTTTGATATCACAATATATAACCACAATTAACTATTTTTATAATTATTCCCCAAACATCCCAGTAGGGACAAGGGATTTATATTAGATCATTGAAATGTGACTTAGTTTTTATTGCCGAATCCGAATGGCATGCCATTTGTAGAGAAGTTTTTCATTGCTGAAATACTCAGGAAATATTGCCAACATTAAAAAGGGGTATTTTGCCAACGTTGAGAATTTTATGTGGTCAGGCCTGGGCATCGAAACCGGACATTCAGGGTGCAAGGCGGTTGCACATAGGTAATTCCTAGAGGTTATGGTGTAGGGTATCACATGGTCGGCCCCGTCCGACTATAGACTTTGCTTACTTATTTGTGTTTATGGAGGTGCCGAAGTAGACGAATTCTCTTACTACCACAAAATTATAGGAACCGACCTCTATGTTGGTCCCAACTCTATGGACGCATTGCGCGTCGACACTATTAACTTGGTCTTTTCGCTGTTTACCTCCAGAACCACTTTAGCAGAATCTTCTTCGACCATCTTAAAGTTATGAGTTACTTCTTTTACTGATCGGTCCATGATGTCTATATCGTCTGCATAAACAGGTAACATTTGGTTATTGGTGTAAATTGTATGTACCATTTCTTTTAACATCTGCATCTCATATAACCTTTTCTCATATAACCTTTCACTCGGGAGGCTGTCTCTTTGTCTGAAACCTCTTTTGGTTCTAAACTCTTCGGAGAGGCTCTCTCCTAGTTTTTCTCAGGATCGAGTATCACTTAATGTCATTTTACAAAACCGAATGAGCTTTGCGGGGATACCAAATTCAGACATGGCTTGGAATACCTTGGAACATAGGTGGCTGTCGAAGGCTGCTTTATAATCGACAAAAAGGTGGTGGATGTCGATCTGCATATCTTGGGTCTTCTCCAGGATTTGCCGCAGGGTAAATATCTGGTCAATGGTGGCTTTGTCACCATCCTTAATGGAGGTCTCTGATATCCAAATACGGCTGATATGTTATCGGTACGAGATTAACCAACTGGGCTAGCTGAGTGGAAAATGCTGTGGCTAGCTGTTGTGATTGCAGCTTACCGATGTCTAACTTTCGTGTTGTATCTGTTTGTACTTTATTTGCTACGTTTAATCGGGTACGTACCTTTGCAGCAACAAGGTGGTGGTCGTAGAAGCAATGGGACTATCAAATGAGCGTGATGAGCTTCGTCATGCGAACCATGAAGATCCAAGATTTAGGGAACTTATTCAGGAATTCAAGAGGCTAGTAGGCCAGCATTAGCGGAAAAATGATTAGACCACTTATAGCTATGCAAAGTTGGGAGAATATTGAGACAAATTGTGGGTAAATGTTAAATCACTCTTGAATCCGGTAAAGCAGATGTTCTATCTGTTACTTTTAACGGTGTGACAGAGAAAAATCCAAAGAGGTGTGCGTTTAAACTGGCAGTTTATAGAGCTACACAAGAGTAATATGGCGAAGAGTATTGCGCTACGCCGTATAAGAACATTCTCAGCCGAGGGTGTAGCTCAAGACCTTCACCAAGGAATCCATGGTATGACCAGGAGTATTGTGCTACTACTGAAGAGAAAACAGGCACATCATACTGTAGAGACCAGCAAGGTAATTTGGTAACTGATACAGAGAGTGTGCTAAAGATATGGAAAGAGCATTTTTCGAATAACAGAAGATGGTGTTGAAGATGAGGTAAATACATCAATAAACCGACTGAAGAACAATATAGTAGCAGAAGGCGATGACCCACCAGCTTTAGCTGTTCAAAACCGGTGGCGACACGCTGATAAGATGTATGCATCAGCTAGTTAGCACCATCTGGCAGCAAAACACGATTATGGGAACCTTAGAATCCTGTGTCCCGTCCACAAGAAGGGAGGTATGATTGTGTGGTCAAGCTACATGGGCATAAGTCTGCTCCCTATTGCTTATAAGATAGTGTCAGGCATATTGTGCGAACGACTAAAGACTATGGTCAACGAAGTAATTGGGCCATACCAATGCGACTTTACACCTTCCAAATCCACCAATGTCCAGATATGTACCCTTCGACAAATCCTAGAGGAGATGCAAGAGATGTAGATCGACACCTAGCAACGTTTTGTTGACTATAAAGAAGCCTTTCACCGCTCTTTACGATCAAAGGCATTCCAAGCCATGTTTGAATTTGGTATCCCCGCAAAAGTTCTTTGGGCTTCGTTAGGTGCTCTAGGTCCTCAGTTAAATTAGGAAAGGACCTCTCCGAAGAGATTTCAGGGCCTTTCGTGTGACCTATTTAACATTCTGCGGGAATAGGGATTCGCTGACGATATTGATATAATGGGACGATCAGTAAGGGAAGTGAATCATACCTTTAAGAAAATCATAGGAGATGCTGCTAATGTGGGTCTGGTGGTTAACGGCGACAAGACCAAGTTGATGGTGTCGACGCGCAATTCATCCATAGAACTCGTACCAACTGTGTAAGTTGGTTCGTATAATTTTGATGTAGTTGAAGACTTCGTCTTTCTCGGCGCCGTCATAAACACAACTAACCAAGAGAAAAAATGGCACCATACGTGGTCTAACTGACCACATGCTTTATAAGCAAGCAATCAATGACTGTTTAGAAATTTAAGAAGAATTCAAGGTTAAAGTTAAAATTATGAGTTTTTTCATATTTTGCATCAAAATATGAGTGTTTTTGAGTTTTGCTTATGTTCCAATCTATTAAAAACGGTTAAACACCAATAAACAAACCATAAAAACACAAAAAATAAAAAAAATTGCTTATTCTGCGAACACGAAACTCTGTTCCATGCTGTTCCTTAAAAGTTCTAGTCCACGAAAGTTGGAATTTCACTAAAATTTAGATCCTCTATGTTGCGCTTAGCTCTATGGACGCGCGTCAACAATATTAACTTGGTCTTTTCGCTGTTTATCGCCAGACCCACTTTAGCAGATTCTCCTTCGACCTTTTTAAAGGTATCAGTTACTTTTTTTACTGATCGGCCCATGATGTCTATATAGTCAGCATAAATAGGTAACATTTTGCTTTTGGTGTAAATTGTGCCATTTCTTTTAACATCTGCATCTCGTATAACCTTTTCCAGAAAAATGCTGAATAAGTCACGCGAGAGGCTGTCTCGTTGTCTGAAACCTTTTTTGGTTCTAAACTCTTCTGAGGGGCTCTTTCCTAGTTTATCTCAGGATCGAGTATCACTTAATGTCATTTTACAAAGCCGAATGAGCTTTGCGGGGATAACAAATTCAGACATGGCTTGGAATATCTTGGAACGTAGGCAGCTGTCGAAGGCTGTTTTATAATCGACAAAAAGGTAGTAGATGTCGATCTGCATATCTTGGGGCTTCTCCAGGATTTGTCGCAGGGTAAATGTCTGGTCAATGATGGCTTTGTCACCATCCTAAATGGAGGTCTCTGGTATCCAAGTAAGGGTTCCTTAATGGAAGTCTCTGATATCCAAATAAGGCTAATATGTTATCGGGACAAGATTAACCAACTGGGCTAGCTGAAAATGCTGTGGCTAGCTGTTGTGATTGCAGCTTACCGATGTCTAACTTACGTGTGGTGTCTGTTTGTATTTAATTTGCTACGTTAAATCGGGTACGTACCTTTGCAGCAACAAGGTGGTAGTTGTAGAAACAATGGGACTAGCACTAAAATTTAAATCCTGAGGAAAAATAAAATATCTATTAATAGCTTCTTAAAGGCAACAATCCTACATACCTAACAAAATAACAATAACTACAATATTTGTTATAGTTTCCAAGAAATAGCTATTTCTCTCTCCAGAAATTTGCAAAAATTACGTATTTTCCAAAATTGCGGAAAATTTTTCGTCTTTAGGAGCACGCCACGTCCACATCTTCCTATAGTTTGACCTAATCTTTTGGTTTCCTTAGTTTTAGTATGCTTACTATCGTATCCCATATAAAATTAACAATCGGTGACAAAAAAAATGGGGGTTTGGGCCAGGAAAATCGATTCCACCGTGCGGCGCACAGTGGTTCAGAAATTGATTTTCCTGGTCAAAAATCAAAAGTTTGTTTTGTCATAGATATTTAACTTCTGTATGGGATTCGATAGTAAACACATTAAAATATGGGCAAAAATGTGTTTTTTCCATAACGTTTCCAATATGAATTACAGTTTTTTTACACAAATGGAAATTTTTTAAGTATATGAGTTTTTATACGAGTTCTGAAAACCCAAGGAGTACTTTTTTTAATTATTGATATTTATTTATTGGCGTTTGACCATCTTTAAAATATAGGAAGATATAAAAACACAAAAACACTGATATTTTGATGAAAAATAGTAAAGAAAACTCAAAAGTTTAACTTTGACCTTGAGTTTTTCTGCAAGTACCACACCGAATTTGGCCGCTTATAATTTATCTGAAAGCTGATTGTGTTATCTGCTTAACAAAAAAGAGTTATGATAATATCTCTATCCGTTCAAAAGTTACAGAATTTTGACCAGGAAAAAACGATTCTGAACCGCTGTGCGCCGTTATCAATTTGACAACGAGGTGGTGTCAACAGTTTCGAGAATTGACAACGTGACCGGGGTCAACGTTAGCACGCTTTTGGTTTAACACGTTCGCGGACGTGAATGCTATAGCATTCATTTTCATGGTGACGTAAGATGACGTGAATGCTATAGCAGTCACATGCAAAGTCAATCTTTAGTCATTTACCGGTATACAATCGTATGTTTTTGTGATTAATGTACATTATACGACTAATTTCATCAATATCCATAATATAATAAATAAAAATTATAATAATATTAATAATTAATTAATAAATACACAAAAATTAATTTCGAAAAAATTGGGTGTCATTTTTTGCACCTCTCTGAGTTCTTTTGCGTCCGCTAACGTGTTAAACATTAAAAATTGAGCACGCATGTTCTTATACAGACACCATTAGTGGTCAGATTAAAAAAATTACAAAAGCCGTGGTAAAACAATAGCACGCCTGTGACCTTTGACCGTGATTTATTAGTTTTAAGTTGATATAGCAATGTGCGTCCGTCGGTCTGTCTGTTTGGCTGGCTGGAGCCAATGAGCCATATCGGTCCACTCCTTCAGGTTCCTCGCCCACAAAAGTTCAAAAATGTTCGGGAAAATTTGTGCGCACGATAATGCTTGAAGGGAGTTACAAACTCGGTTCAAACTTTCCACATCGTGAAATTTCGGTCCAAAAGTTGGCATTTGTAATATTTTGTCCATACTTAGTTTAAGTTTTAAGATGGGCAATATCTGTACCTACCTTCCGATACCTGCCCCACAAATGTTCAAAACTTTTTGCTAAAATGGTGCGCGTAATATCTTTCGTAGTCAGTAACCGAGTTAATCCATACTTTGCACATCGTAGTAATTCTGCGAATCTTAGATAATGTTCGAATAAGAAATATATCTGTTTTCTCCTTCGGGTTCCTCCCACCCCAAGTATGTTGGAACGAAATTCGTTTCAGACAATTTGTAGTCGATTTAGCATTGTCCGTCCGTATGTCTGGCTCTCAAACGAATTAACCGATTTAGTCCAAAATTTGGCTTTGGTAATATTTGTCCAAACTTTGTTTAAGTTCGAAGATGGGCCATATGGGCCACAAAAATTGAAATTTTGCGCAAAAATTATGAACACGTTTCGGTCCATACTTTGCACATCGTTATATTTCTTCCAGACATAGATCAATTTCGATGGTGCAAGTTTTTCAGGGGGCAAGTACATACTTCCTGAGAAAATGGCCTAAAAGCTGTAAAAAACCGCTAATTGGAGTCAGCGCACTATAACTCTCCAACGGATAAACCAATTGGATCCAAAATTTCGCATAGTATTTTGCGCAAACTTAAATTAAGTTCAATGATGGGTCATATCGGTCCAATCCTTTGGGTACCTCCTCTACAACAGTTCAAAGCTTTTCGCTAAAATGGTGCGCGCGATAACTTTCGAAGGCAGTAAGCGATTCGGTCCATACTGTGCACATCGTAAAATTTCCAAGAGAAATATATCAGGTTATAATATGGACTATATGTCAACTCCTTCAGGTACCTCCCTTACAAAATTTCGGAAAAGTGCAGTATAGTTTTTATTTTTATTTTTCTTGCAACAGGTTGCACTCAAGGCCCCCATTTACGATGGTACAAGTTTTTTTGAGTGCCAAGTCCATACTTCTTGAGAAAATGACCCGAAAGCTGTAAAAAAACCCCTACGGCCAGCAAGTGCAATGGCTGGTGCATATCGTAATATTTCTTCAAAAGTGGGTTCTGTCGGTCCACTCCTTGGTGTACCACCCACACAAATGTTTAATATTATTGTTTAAGTGTTCTAGGATCCTTTAGATTTTTTCCGGACGTATTCCTAGTGTCGCTATTTACAGCGATAGCATGTTTTTCATGGGCAAGTCCATGTTTCCTCATATAATGGTCCAAATGTCTGAATTGTATGGGGACCAAATGAAATAACTTGTGGGCGCGATATCTACCGAGACGAATGACTCGCAAAATAAAACCCCTTCAAAATGGACTATGACCGCGATTTTTTTGATTTTTCTCATCTAAGAACATTGTAGTTTCAAAAGCTCCTTTCATTTAGAATTAGTTAAGACGCACCGTGTCCCTGAATTCATATTCATATTTTTGTTAGGAAGTGTTTCAATTTACACAGGTATATATCTGCGGAAGCACATAAAGTGGTGCTTGGTGTGTTTGAGAGAAAAATTCTTCGAAAGATCTACTGGCCAATGGGTGACGTAAGGGATGAAGATACCAAGGAACAGTCCTGACCGGGTTTTACATGGCAAAGCCTAGGATTTATCTTGGTCCCTCTTTCATCTCAAGTGGACACTGACCTCCCCGTGGTGTCACCTGGGGAACTGCCTTTAGCACCCGTTAAAGGTAGTGAGCTAACATGTGCCGCGCGTTCACCCATAAGAACGTTAAAAACTTGGGTTTGGGCGTCGGGTTAGTAACCCTCCACTAGAAAAAACATCCTACTATGAAAAAACGAAAGAAAAGAAAAATGAACCCCTCTAAAGTTGCCGAACCTCGCAAACGTTTTAAGGACCATGATCTGCGAATCTGCACCTGGAATGTTCGCACTCTTTATAGAGCAGGTGCAGTCTTCGCATTGGCAGACGTACTTGAAAAGTACAAGGCCGATATTACTGCCATACAGGAAAAACGATGGATTGGGAAAGGCGTCACAACAACACCTAAAGGTGACGCACTGTATTATAGCTGCCATGACGTAAAGCATGAGTTTGGTTGCGGATTTGTAGTTAGTCGGAGACTAAAACATCTGGTATCCAGCTTCACCCCAGTGAATGAAAGACTTCCTGCTATTCGAATAAAAGCTAAATTCTTCAACATCAGCTTTATTTGCGCTCATGCACCCACTGAAGAAAAGGACGAACAGACCAAAGATATATTTTACGAGCGCTTAGATGAAACATATGACCGTTGCCCTGCCCATGACATTAAAATCATTCTAGGCGATTTTAATGCCAAAATTGGAAAGAAGAATATCTTTGGTCCAACGGTCGGAAAATTCAGTCTCCACAGTGAAACATGGTATGACAATGGTATGAGGCTGATAGACTTTGCAGCTGCAAAAAACATGGTAGTTAGCAGTACCAGATGTAATCATCTCGATATTCATTAGGGGCACCTGGCTGCCTCCAGATCAAAGAACAAGTAATCAAATTGATCATGTTGTGATAGATGGAAGACATTCATCTAGCGTGTTGGATGTACGATTGTTCCGAGGCGCAAACATTGATTCGGACCACTACCTTGTTGCAGCAAAGGTACGTACCCGTCTAAACGTTGCAAATAAAGCACGAACAGACACAACGCGGAAGTTGGACATCGATAGGCTGCAAACACAACAGATAGCCACAGCATATTCCACTCAACTAGCCCAATTGCTTAACGCGAGCACTCCTTGTCCCGATAACATAACAACACAATGGCAAAATATTGCCCACTCCATGCAAACAGCCGCAAAATCTATACTTGGATACCAGAGACCTCCACAAAGGAATTCATGGTATGACCAGGAGTGTCGTGCTGCTACGGAAGAGAAAAATGCGGCATATAGAGCTACTTTACAATCAGTAGCAACGCGTAGCGCACGAGAGAGATATCGGGAGAAAAGGAGAGAAGAGAAACGTATTTTCCGCAAGAAAAAGAGAGAAATGGAAAAGCGGGAGTGTGAAAAAATCGAGATTTACAGGAGCCAGAATGAAGTCCGAAAATTCTACCAAAGAGTGAAACATCAGCTGTTTAAAATCGGCGTATGCATCAGCTAGTTAGCACCATCTAGCAGGAAGAACGCGTACCCGACGATTGGAACCTGAGCATCCTGTGTCCCGTCCACAAGAAAGGAGATAAGACTGTTTGCTCCAACTATAGGGGCATAAGTCTTCTCCCTATTGCCTATAAGATAGTGTAAGGGATATTGTGCGAACGACTAAAGCCAATGGTCAACGAAAGAATTGGACCATACCAATGTGGCTTTAGACCTGGCAAGTCCACCATTGACCAGATATTTACCCTGCGGGAAATCCTGGTGAATACCCAAGAGATGCAGATCGACACATATCACCTTTTTGTCGACTATAAAGCAGCATTCGACAGTCCCCTCCGATCAAAGGTATTCCATGCAATGTCTGAATTTGGTATCCCCGCAAAACTCATCCGGCTTTGTAAGATGACTTTAACTGATACTAGGTCCTCAGTTAAAATTGGAAAGAACCTCTCCGAACAGTTCAGTACCAAAAGAGGTTTCAGACAAGGAGACAGCCTTTCGTGTGACCTATTCAACATTTTGCTGGAAAAGGTAATACGAGATGCAAATGTCAAAAAAAAAGGCACAATTTACACCAATAGTTACATGTTACTTGCTTATGCTGATGACATAGACATCATGGGACGATCAGTAAAGGAAGTAACTGATACCTTTAGGAAGGTCGAAGCAGAATCTGCGACGCGCAAAGCGTCCATTGAGCTCGGACCAACTGTGGAAGTTGGTACCTATAATTTTGAGGTACTTAAAGACTTCGTCTACCTCGGCACTGCCATAAACACAACAAACAACATCAGTTGTGAAATAAGAAGAATTGTATTGGCCAACAGATGCTACTATGGTTTAAGTAAGCAATTTGAAAACAAAGCCACATCTCTTCAAACAAAAATAACACTATACAAAACGCTGATACTACCCGTGCTAATGTATGGCTCCGAAGCATGGGTACTTGTGCAAGCAGATAAGACAGTGCTTGGTGTGTTTGAGATGAAAATTCTTGGAAAGATCTACGGGCCGATTTGCGTTGGCGGTGAATATCGACGTCGTATGAACCACGAGCTATATCAGCTATATAAAGACATGCATATAGTTAAACGTATCGAGATGCAACGATTGCGTTGGCTAGGCCATATCATAAGAATGAGCGATGATGAACCCGCTAAAAATGCGTATGAATACATGCCACATGGCGGTGCAGGCAGTATCGGCAGGCCTAAGCTTCGATGGAGCATACAAGTGGATGAAGAAATAAAAAGTCGCGGAGTTCCATTAAGATTTCAGTAGATAATCGGGTATGTTCTGAGACATACTTCATCTCTCACTTCACGCCTCAGGCATTTTGTTCACCCCATTAATGTTTATTTTTCGAAAATTTTATGGAAGGCCTTTTTGAATGCCCTAGTAAATCTTAGCCCCAAGAAATTCGCAAAGTTATGTGTTTTTGTTGGTTTCCTTAAATACTTCTTATAAGTCCACCTTATTTTTCGTCTTGATTCCTCAGAAAAAACCCTTTTGCAAGTTCAGCATATTTTCTCTTCAAGGCAAGCTTGGATGTCCTTATTAGGTGTTTACATCCTTAGTTGTTTTTGGATGGTGAACCAAGGCATTAAGTAGGATGAAAATTAACAATATATTTCCAGAGTTATCATTATTTGCCGACAGGATATGACCAAATAACCCCACACTTCTTTGTATATCTCTACAAAATCTTACATTGTCTCTTTCGTTTTCTAAATCCCTTGCAGTTTGGAGATTTTTATCTGTTAAGAGTAGAGTTAAACATATTCTTAATAACTTATTTCATTTCCTCTTTTTTCCCAACAGCGAATGATTCAAGCGTAATTCTCTGAATAAAAGAACAACAAACCGACACCGACATCAAAGGGCAAACGCATGCGAACCCTAACAACAGACGCACACAAATCGTTTTTGTGTTCCTCTCCCCAGGAAGATTTGACAAGATTAACAAGACAATATTATGACTTGTTCTTCCATCAATGATTAACACTTACAAAATAGCCATTCTTGGGATAGCAGCAGCACCACAAGCACCATCACCAAGAGATAGCTATTGATCGTTCGACCCATTGAACAATGTGTGTAGTTATGGGTCGCAGTTGTATGGTAGGCTAAGGCCTATTTCGTATGTCTGCAACAACAGCAGCCGCATCAATTGATGCATTGTCGCTGGTGTTTTGTTTTGGAAGAAGAAAAAGAAAAAAAGGTCCCTATGGGCATCGGAATGTATCCCGCTGTGAATTGTTTACAATCGAATTACAAACAGTGAATAATCAGTAATCGAAGGCCCACATGAGAATGATGCCTATGTGCCACAACATGTAGCAAGTATTTGGTTTGGTGGTCCTATATTGTCGGCATTGGTCGATTGATTTTTACAAATTGTCTTTAAAATTTATAATCGACTTTCGTAGAACTCATTTATCGTAAATACTGGTATTATTTATGGCAGTCCAGGCCACCAGGATCGTTGGTTGGTTGGCTTATTGGCTTAATAAGAATCAAATAAAAAATGGATGGAAAAGGGGAAATGCCATAACAACAATTAAAACAAAATTTTTATTAGTAGTAAGAATAATTTTAAAGCCTATATAATTTCTATTGCTTTCTTTCTTTCAAAAATGGAAATTAAATCGTTAAATATTTAACAAATAAATATTGGGGGATATTTCTGAATATTATTTGAATGTGAAACTAATACTTAAAAAATTGACATTGCACTATGGTCCTAATCACGAAATTTTGTAGAATAAGAAATCAACATGAAATCAACCGAAAATATTTTTAATACATTTATGGCCTGTTTCACTAAGACGTTTCGAATTCTAATTTGTTCGAATTACTAACAAACACCTATTGTTGTAAAAAATTTTGTTTCATTGAAAACAAAAATAAATCAAATATTTTTCAAAAAACTGAAGTTTGGTAGAATTTCGAACGAATTTGAATTCGAATCGTTTTGGTGAAACAGGCATTTAGTTTCCGTTAGTTTGTGCTGTGCCAATGTTGACACTTCTTGCAAATTCAGAAGTCATTTTGCTCATATTTGCTCTTCTTAAAAAAAGGATTTTTTCTATCCTCTCGGGTACCTCCCACACAACATTTAATGTTGTTTTTTTTTGCAAAATTGCAGTTCAAGGATATTGGTCAGATCGTTCCGAAATTATCTCCAGCAAGTTATCTTTGCGGTCAACATTATTACATTATTTGGGGTGAATAGTGGCCCAGAATCTGTAAAAAAACCTACCGACATCAAATAAAATCAACTAATAAGTACGCTTAGTTGCTGTATCCGAAAGGTACATCAAGGTTTGGGTACATTCCTTACAGAAGTTCAAAACTCCCGAAACTGTTCTCATGTACTCCTCGTTGTTCTGTTTACAGTGATAAAATGTTCGTTTGTGTTCATGTCAATGTTTCCTGACATAATGGTCAAAAAGATCTTAAGATGGTAAACCGTTGACCAAAAAAAATGGCTGGTGGGAACGATAACTATCGAAAGGAGACACTGACATGGGTTTAACAATTGCACATCGTTATATTTTCTTCAAATTTAAATCAATCGGTTGGATATGCCCAAGGGATACTTCTCTCATATCATTGAGTGCACGCAGATTCACATTGGCTCAATGATATGGTATCTACTTTTTATCGCCGAGTCCGTACGTCGTGTCTTACGACAGCACTTGTAGAGAAGTGTTTCATGACACCGTCGGAAATGTTAATATTCTGATCACGGACTGAACTGTAGACCTTCTGAATGTAAGGCGAACGTGTTTATTACTACCCGACGGTGGCTCCCAGAATTTAACTCATGTATTTTTTGTGATGTTAATGGTGGCGTAGGGGATGAAAGACCGGCTTTAACATAGCAAAGCCTAAATCCGTGGCCCGTCTTTCATCTCAAGTGGACACTGACCTCCACGCGGTGTAACATGACCCCTCCAAAGTTGACGAACCCCGCAAACGTTTTAAGGACTATGATATGCGAATCTGAACCTGGAATGTTCGCATTATTTATTGAGAAGGTGCAGTGTACAGATTGGCAGATGTACTTGAAAAGTACAAGGCCGACATTACTGCCATACAGGAAAAACGATGGATTTGGAAAGGCGTCACAACAATACTTAAGGGCGAGGCACTATATTATAGCGGCCATGACATTAAACATGAGTTTGCTTGCGGATTTGTTGTTGACCGGAGGTTAAAATATCTGGTCTCTAACTTCATCCCAGTGAAGGAAAGACTTGCTACAATTAGAATAAAAACAAAATTCTTCCACATCAGCTTTATTTGCGCATAAGCTCCCACTGAAGACAAAGTCGAACAGACCAAAGATATATTTTACGAGCGATTAAAGGAAACATACGACCGTTGACCTGATTATGACATTAAAATTATTCTAGGCGATTTTAATGCCAAAATTGAAAAGGAACATATTTTTAGCCCAACAGGTGGGAAATTCAGTCTCCACCCTGGAACATTTGCAGCGGAAAGGAACATGGTAGTTGGCAGCAACAGATTTAAGCATCTCGACATTCATAAGGGCACCTGGGTGTCTCCGGATTAGAAAACAAAAAATCCAATTGATCATGTTGTGATAGATGGTAGACATTCATCGAGCGTGGTGGATGTACATACATACCTTTGTTCCGAGGAGCAAACATAGACACGGACCACCACCGTGTTGGAGCAAAGGTACGTACCCGATTAAACGTAGCAAATAAAGTACGAACAGACACAACCCGAAAGTTAAACATCGGTAAGCTGCAGTGACAACAGAAAGCCACAGCATTTTCCACTCAGCTAGTCTAGTTGGTTAATCTCGTCCCGATAACATATCAGCACAATGGCATGCAAACTTTGCGGCCATACTTGGATACCTGAGACCTCCATCAAGGAACCCATGGTATGACCAGGAGTGCCCTTCTGCTCCCGAAAAGAAAAATGCTGCATATCGGCCTACTATAAAATCAGTAGCAACGCGTAGCGCACGAAAAAAGTATCGGGAGAAAAGGAAACGCGTTTTCCGGAGGAAAAAGAGAGACATGAAAAAGCGGGGCTCCTTAACACTTATAAGTAGTTGGCTTGAACAGCTGTCATATATGATGCATTGCTACTTTCAAGATTTTGGCGCATCGTCTTTAATATTGTTCCATATTGTTCCAAAGAGATAACTAATGATACAACTATACATATAAGGAGTATTTATTTCCTTTATGTTTGCTCTCTGTCACGTCTATGCCCCCAAAAACTCGATTTCTCATAGTCCCGGGAATTCGCGGGTTCCCGGGGATGAAAAATTTGTATTCCCGATTTCCCGGGAATGAAAATAAGTCGGGAATTCCCAAACTCTAAGCGGGAGTGTGAAAAAATCGAAAATAAAGCAGCCTTCGACAGCCCCCTGCAAAGTTCATTCGGCTTTGTAAAATTACATTAACTGATGCTCCGTTCTCAGTTAAATTAGGAAAGAACCTCTCCCAAGAATTTAGTACCAAAAGAGGTTTCAGACAGGGAGACTGCTTGTGTGACTTATTCAACATCTTGCTGGAAAATGTTATACGAGATGCAGTTGTTAAAATAAATGACACAATTTACACCATAGACGCATGTTACTTGCTTATGCTTACAATATTGACATCATGGGCCGATCAGTAAAAAATTATTCGCCTTCCTCGGCACCGCCATAAATATAACAAACAACATCAGTTCTGAAATAAGAAGACGGATTGTATTGGCCAACAGATGCTACTTTGGCTTATGTAAGCAGTTTAAAAACAAAGCCACATCTCGTCAAACATAAACAACAATATACAAAACACTGATACTACCCGTGCTAATGTATAGTTCCGAAGCCTAGGTACTTGCACAAGCAGATAAGGCAGTGTTTGGTGTGTTGCAGAGAAAAATTCTTCGAAAGATCTACGGGCCAATCTGCGTTGACGGTGAATAGTGACGAACCACGAGCTGCGTTTCTTAGTTTGGCTTAAAGGACAAAGATTCTGTAATGGGTTTAGGAGCAATGGTGAATCTGCAGCTGTAAAATAACCTATCGATACCAAATAAAATGACTTCGGGTACCTTACTCACAAAAGTGGTTTTGTTAACAGCGGTAAAATGTTTGCTTGTGTTCAAGTCAATGTTTCCTGATGGCCCAAAAGCTTAAATGGCTGGTAGGCACGATAACTATCGAAAGACACTGACATGGGTCCAACAATCGCATCTCGTAATATTTTTTTTTTGAACTTAATCGGTTGGATGTGCACAAGGGAGACTTCTCTCATATCAATGAGGGCAAACCGATTCACATTGGCTCATGAAATGGGATTTACTTTTTATCGCCGAGTCCGTACGGCGTATCTTACGACACCACTTGTAAAGAAGCGTTTCATGACACCGTCGCACAGTGGAAAAATGTACCGATTTAGCGAGCCCAAAATAAAATTCCATGTTTTATTGTATGTTTGTCCATAATTTGGATAAGAACAGCTCTAGATTGACAATTGTACTTCATTCATCTAATATTATAAAAGAGTACAGTAATGATGACTGACTCACTGACTGACTGACTCATAATCGACGCCCAGTATAAAGGGCTAAAGCTAGAATCTTCAAATTTTGGGTGAGGGTCACTCTTGGTCCGAAGGTGTCAGATAAGGCTGGGTCTTAGGAAATTCGAACTAGAGGGGTACGAAAAGTCCTAAAAGATACTAAATATGATACCATTTCACCGGTGGAGTTAGAATTCTGAAATTCGGAATGAGGGTCACTGATGGGATATAAGATAAACGTACCGAACGAACTACAAGTGTACGAAAAAAACGAAAATGTACTAAATTTGGTACCATTTGGAATTATCTGAAGCTTGAAATTTGGAATGAGAATCAAGGTTGAGAAGTTCTGTTGATACAAGGAGATGATTTCGGAAATGTGTACTCATTTGTACGAAAAGTACTGAATGTACTAAATTTGGTACAATTTGGATTTGGGCTATCGGATAGAGTTAGAATCCTGAAATTTGAAATTAGGATCACTATAGGAACGTAGGTTTGAGATATGAATGTAGTTTTGGAAATTCGCACTTATGTGAATGAACAGTACTAAATGGTACTAAATTTACTACAATTTGGATTTTGGGTGAACGGATAGAGCTAGATTCCACAAATTTGGACTGAGGGTAACTGATGAAGAGTAGAAAAGATGTACCAAAGGGTTTTTGGAAACTATGAGTGTACGAAAAGTACTAAGTTGTACTAAATTTAGTACCATTTGGTATTATCTGAACGGATAGAGCTAGAATCTTGAAATTTGGAATTAGGATCACTGTAGGAACGTACGATTGAGATATGGAGGTAGTTTTGGAAATTCGTACTTATGTGTATGAAAAGTACTAAATGGTACAAAATTGTGTACGATGGGGATTTGGGTGAACTGATAGAGTCGGGATCCTGAATTCGTAACTGAGTTTACTGTTGAAGTGTCGGATTGAGGAAGTTTTGGAAATTCGTATTCATGTGTACGAAAAGTACAAAATGGTACTAAATTTGATACACTTTGGATTTGAGTGAACGGATTGAGCTGGAAGCCTGAAATTTGGAATTGATATTACGGATGGAAATTTGTAATTGAGATTGTTGTTGAAGTGTAGGATTGAGGTAGTTTTGGAAATTCGTACTTATAGGAACGAAAAGTTCTAAATGGTACTAAATTTGGTACAATGGGAGTTTGGGTAAACGGATAGACCTGGAATCCCGAAATGTGGAATTGAGATTGCTGTTGGAGTGTAGGATTGAGTAAGTTTTGGAAATTCGTATTTAGAGTACAAGAAGTACTACATTTGGCGTAATGGGTATTTGGGTGATCGAATAGAGCTGGAATCCTGAAGTTTTCAATTAAGATTAATGTAGGGGTGTAGGATTGAAGTAGTTTTGAAAATTCGTACTTATGGGTCGAACAGTACTAAATTTGGTAAAATTTGGATTTGAGTGAACAGATATAGGTGGATGCAGGATGCAGGTAGTTTTGGAAAGTTGTACTTATGGGTAAGAGAAGTACTAAATGATACTAAATATGGTACTATTTGGATGAACGAATAGAGCTGGAATCCTGAAATTTGGAATTAATATTACTATAGGATTCAAGGAGTTTTGAAAAATCGTACTTAAATGATATTAAAATTGGTACAATTTGGATTTATGTGAACGGATAGCGGTGAAATCCTGCAATATGAAATTATGATTATTGTATGCCTGTTGGATTGAGGAAGGATAATTCGTACTTTTGGGTACGAAAATTCTAAATGTTTCTAAATTTGGTACAATTTGGATTTGGGTTAACGGATAGAGTTGGAATCCTGAAATTTGGAATTAAGATTACTGTTAAAGTGAAGGATTGATGTAGTTTTCGATAATCTTACTTATTGGTACGAAGAGTACGAAATGTTACTCAGGTTGGTGCAATTTGGAATTTGACGAATGGATACAACTGGAATCTTGAGATTTGGAATTACGATTACTGTTGTTATTCTGTATTAATGCCAGTGTAGGTTTGAGATACATATGTCGTCGAAATACGTACCATAATTATATGAAAAGTACTTTATGGTACTCAATTTGTTGTTGGGTGTAGAGACAGTGTTGGAATCTGTATTTTTTGGGTTTAGGGTGAGTATTTGTTTGCAACGTTGGTCTTGCTGTTAATGTGTAAGGGTGAGCTACGGCTGATCTTTTTGAAAATCGTACAAAAAGGGTACGAACAGTACTAACATAAAAATAAACAAGTAAAAAAGTGTCAGTCGGCTTCGCCGACAGAGATATGACCCCAGCCTGTGCGGATTGAAATACCTTTTTCCCAAAAAAAACTTGTATTTAGAGGGTTTTCAAAATGTTGGGCGTATGAACAAACAAACAAAAGTATGTATAGGATTAAAGCTCAAAAATTTGCTGGGATAACGATAGATACGGCTTTTTATTTTATTTTTATTATAATATCCGAGGTGTGGACGAACGCAGTATTCTGTTCGAGCTCTCCAGCCACTACATATAGTGCCATAGGGGGTTTTTACAACTTTCGGGCTGTTTTCTCAAGAAGTATGGACTTGCCCCTAAAAAAACTTTTACTGTCGTAATTAAGGCAAATAATGCAAGTTGCTTCAACAAACATCAAAGATATTCGAGAGCAGGTCTTAAAGTGAATTTATCCAAAATTTTGTGTGGGAGGTACCCGAAGGAGTGGACAAATATAGTCCATATTCGAACCTGATCTATATCTGGTAGATATATTAGGATGTTCAAAGTATGGACCAAATCGGTTACTTACTTTAAGAGTTATCGTGCGCACAAATTTTCCGAACATTTCCGAACTTTTGTGGGGAAGGTACCGGAAGGAGTGGACCGATATAACCCATCTTCGAACTTAAACTAAGTTTAGACAAAATATTACGAACCGATATGTTCTAGAGTTATCGTGCGCTCCAGGCAGACAAACGGACGGACATGGCTAAATCAACTCCAAATTTTCTGAAACACATTTCGTCCAAACATACTTGGGGTCTAAAACCATTATTTCGATGAGGCACAGTTTGCCCGTATGAAAATGTATATGGTAAAATTCAAATTTCCTTTACAATTCCATCGAGAAAAAATTTTAAAAAATTTTGACAAGCACATTCACGATTTTTGTTACATGGGTTCAGAAAAAAATCGTGGTTTCAAATATGTTCGCGTTCACAAAATTGGATGCTGCGCCCAAAAGTTATGGGGGGTTTTATCCCCTTATAAAGAAAAAATATTTAAAAATGCCCTTTGTGTTGTAATACCAAAATGTATATATAAATCGGTAACAACATTTAATATCTATTCGTAGACGCCTAAATATTAGCTAAATTTATTTTCATTTTCGCGGAAAATCAAAAAATAATAAAGGAATATTGGAGTAAATTTTATTTATTCTTACTCAGGGTCCATAAAAATCTCTAAAAAATAAACTAAAAATACGTACAGAATCTAGACAATGTGCAGAAAAATGTGATACCAAAATTTTATTGATTAGGATTTTAAATTGCATATTGCAGCTACAACAAAAGACAAAAGTTTATTGTTGGAACATTATTTCAAGAATATATTTTTTGGTTTAATACGAAAAATTTGAGAACATTTTTTGGAGTTATTCTACTATTTCGCTAAATTTCCTAACAAAACCGGAATTATTTTGCTAAAACCTCTTCAAGGAAAATAGTTTATCATCGTGAAAGTATATTTGCATAGTGTGATAAGCAATAGAATTAGAAAATAAAGAGTGATATAGATATTACAATCAAAGAAAAAACATAAAAGTTAAAAACCGTATAACGCGCGAAATAGTTAAAATCAGTTGAGGCGCATGTGCTTTTCGCATAGAGCGAGTGCATCTCTGTCAATATGTTTGCATTTTTCCATGTTTCATTTAACCGCCAAAGTGTGCCATCAGTTGCATCTTACTACACCAAAATGCTTCATGTGGGTAAAAATAACGCGATGTTCATATGATTATAAGGCGCATCCGATTTCAGTGACGTCAATAAGACAAATTTTATACAGATTCGTCAAGAACCGCGGATGTGCTACCTGATTCTATTTTTGGTTAAATACGAATACTACTCCCGAATCTCTGAAATTCATGACACACCTTTTTGACAAATATTATAATCGTGTATAAAGGATTCCATTTATGTAAAAAAATTTAAGGGCAATCGCGGTTAAGTATGCGGATTAGTCAAAATAAAATTTTGCTTATTTTCCTATTTTCAGGGTATCTATATCAGCGGTTTTAGTGGATGGATTCGATCGCGGTACGGCTCATTGAATCCGGCGCGGAAAAAAACTAAAATCACGCGGTGTTCAAGGGTACCTGAGTCACAGTTGTACATTTTTAAGGCAAAAAATAGGTTTTTAAAGAAAAATTACGCACCAAAAATTCGACTTTGGACTCCTATTACTAGGGAGCTGTGGGGAGCACACTCATGAGATATACATCAAACGACGTGGAATCTACAATCCAATAAACAGATTAGGTCATTATCTGGTTGCGCCCTCCAATTATAAGAAAAATTCAAAAAACCCAGATTTCAAAACTTCAAAATGTCAGCATCGATTTTAGGGGGATGCACTGTATATATCGAGAAGTCACACATTAGAATCATGTTGCCCAAGGGGTATTCTTCAATTATTTCTTTGAGCTCAGGTCTGAATTTTCCCTGGTTTGACCAGAAATCAAGAAAAAACACAAAAAAGCTTGCTAACTTCAACACATTTTTACTCATTTTTTTATATTACCACCAACGCAGCTTCCACGAAAATTATTTGTTATGGTCCATATTATGAGATCGTGGCTAAAACACTTTAGTTAATATAAATATATTCATATTTTATAAAATATATTAACAGTTCGCGACTTATTAAATGGTGAACCTCAACTTCAACGATTGTAAAACATTTTTGAATATTACCATATACCCTCGTTAGCATAAATACTGAGGGTATAAAGATTGATTAAAATTTTAGTGTTCGCCATTGCCATATTATGTATTGTTTATTTGTTTTTATATCCTTTCCGCTTACGAAGTAGCGGGCACTTTGCTAGTTATTATATACAATTTTTACCCATAGAACGGTACCTGCCGATTTTCGGTATTATAAAGATTTCGACCACATTATGCAACCGAAATATTTAGACTCCATTGGTGTTATACATACATTCATATAAGAATTATATGTCCACGTTTTCATATAGCCCCCACAGAACGGTACCCCGATTTCGGTTATTTTGAAGTTTATAGCCACGTTATCCAACCGAATTAGTTAAAAGTTGACATTTGGTCTATGTCTAAATTTTGTTACAGGTTGACAAATTTGTTAAAAGCTATATTTATTAAAAATAAAACGAACAAATAAGTAAATGCTATAGTCGGACGGGGCTGACCATGTGATACCCTATACCACTACCCCTGCAATTAGCTACTAGCACATCAAAATTCCTTTATTTAACAAATAAATTTATTGTACGAATTCTACCGTGTCCTAAGACTCCACTTGTGGTGAAGTTGTTCATGGCTGAAATACTCAGGAAATGTCGCCAAAATTACTGAGGGGTATTTTGCCACCATTAAAAATGTTATGTTGCCTGGCTGGAAAAATTCATATTCAATTATACGTCAGGAGGCTGTGGGTGCCTTCACCTTCACCAAAATTACTATTAAAAAAAAAACTTTAACGACAGCTACACCGAGTACATTTTGCAAAAAGTGGCTAAGCGACCTCGTACTGCAATATACATATGTATAGAAATCCAATTGGACAAGGCTCCACGGAAATTGCAATAATGCCAGAACTGGGAATTTCTCTGTCATGATAGAGACAATTTGTATCATGAGTTTTTACCAAAACATGTTCATTTCAAAAAAAAAAAAAAAAAACACTTCTATTATCCTGTTTGAAACCTTCCCTATCATGATTGTATGTGTGTGTCAAAATCCCACACTAAGTCCTCTAGTCCAAGTGATTTGTGACTTGTGTACATGTGTCAATACTGAGTTATTCTAAAGATGATTTAAAACCAAATCTCAACATTCAGCTAAACACTCCCGACTCTCCCTGTCTCTGTGAAGAATGACATCTTGGCCACATCACATCAATTAGTTATACAACTGTGACAAATGTGCTCAGTAAGTAATAAATCATATGGAATAATTGAAATCGTCACACCTGTTCAGGCTCAACGATAACACCGCAGAGAAGAGGAAAAAAGAAAGAGATTAAGGAACGAAGTCAATAAAGGCAAAGAACAATCGTTTTGAGCGGCCGGTCAGTAGCAATCACTAGGGTCGTTCGGCATAATTAAGGGAACTGCGTAACGAAGTAGCTGTTCACAATGTTTGCACACCATGACGATGACGAAATGTGTGTGTGTGTGTGCGAGTGTGGAAGGTGCACTAATATGAGAGTGAGATTAATGCGCGGTGATGTTACCATAAAAACTAAGCGAAGATTAAAGTAACCCGCCGCCGCCTGCCTGCCAAGAAGAAGAATAAAACGTAGAAGTAGGTGCACAATTTAATGGTAAAGCGTTGAGATTTGGGCGGGGTAAAGCAGGTGACTTAAGGGTACGTTCTTCTTTAAGAAAGGACATCAAAGTGAATAGCGCTGTATTGTGAGTCCACTCTGTTAAGTTGAGCCGCATATACAAATTACACACTTCATTAAAAACACTCAGGGTTTTGTGACTTCAAGCCATTGCTACCGACCGTTCTTCTTCCATATGACCTTAACAGCGGTAACGATACTAATGAATCCGAATACATGGAGAGTTTTATGATTTATCACGGAAGGGAATGCCAGAGGATAATCTGAATCGTTCACTTGTTCGGCATAACAAACCGTCATTATTTAGATGTGTTTTTTTCCATCAAGGATAATAATATTGAGATCATTTTAACCATCCTGGCTGAACAACAGTGGTTTCGAAGGTGGAAAGTGCATAGAATTCTATTAAGAATATTTCTGCAAAAAGTAATAGGTCAAGATGATGGCGCAAATGGTTCGACAGGACATGAATCATAGATTTTATATGAATACAAAGAAACGGTCCTTATCTTCTCTTACATGGAAATGCCCAGGAATTATCTTGATCCCTTTTCCATCTCAAGTGGACACTGACCCCGTGGTGTTACCTGTGGAGCTGCTTTTAAACGACTGCGCTTTCACCCATATGAAAGATAACAAGTAGAAAGTCATTAAGTTCGGCCGGGCTTATTGAAATAATTAGTTTCCATTCCTGACCACAATATAAGGTGCAACAATTTTTCGACAACGGATAACCCAAATGCCTAAATTTTCTAATCTAACCCAAAAAATGTGTTCAATCAAAGGTACCATCTTTATATGGGAGTCATATTAAAGTGTGGACCTAGGTTGACAATTTTTTATGGAAATGCTTGTCAAATTGCGGGTAGTTCCGTCAAACAATGTAGATAAAATCCTCAATATACCGAAAATTGGGAGATACTACTGTTATAGCCCCCATATAACAACAGTATCTCCAAATTTTCGATATTTTGAGGGTTTTATCTACATTGTACCAGAACATGGACCTATGTATGTTTACAATTTTTGGTTGGGAAGTTTCGTGACTGCATAGAACCTCAAATGTCGAATTTCGGACAGTTCCATCAAAAACATGTTGCCAAAACCCTGAAAATCAGAAGGTATTGTTATGTGGGGCCTATACCAAAACATGTACCTATATGGACAACTTTTAGTGGAGAGGTGTTGTGCGTAATAGAAGCTTCATATGTCAAATTACAGCAAGTTCTGTCAAGAAATAAAGTTAAAATTCTCAAAATTCCGAAAGTCGGGAGGTGCGCTGAAATGGACCAAATGGAACTTTATTGCAAATTTGTAGTGAGAACTGCGAATCACTTAAATAACAAATTACAGCCAGTTCGGTTAAAATAGTAACTTAAGCCCTTAAAATACCGAAAATCGAGGTATGGGGGCTACACCGAAACATGGACCTATATTGACAGCTTTTAGTGGAGAAGTGTTGTGACCCTCAAGACCCTAAAATGTCAAATTACAGCTAGTGTGGATAAAAAAATGTAGCTAAGGAGTAGTGTTGTGGCCCCTAAGAACCTTAAATGTCAAAGTACAGCTAGTTCGGATAAATATTGTAGATAAACATGGACCGATATGGCCCATCTTCAAACTTGATCTGACTATGGAAAATATATAAACGATATATAAACAGACGGACATGGTTAGATCGACTCAGAATTTTATCGTGATCAAGAATATATACTTTATAGGGTCGCAAATGATTATTTCAATGCGTTACAAGCGGAAAAACACACTTAATACACCCTCCATACTATGGTGGAGGGTATAAAATCTTGGGTTTGGGCGTCCTCTAGAAAAAAAAAACATCCTACTATTAAAAACAAAGGAAAAGAAAAACAAACCACCTAAAGTTGACGACCCCGCAAATGTTTTAAGGACCACGATCTGCGAATCTGCACCTGGAATGTTCGCACTCTTTATGCAGAAGGTGCAGTTTACGCATTGGCAGATGTACTTGAAAAGTACAAGGCTGACATTACTGCCATACAGGAAATACGATGGATTGGAAAGGGCGTCACAACAACGCCTAAAGGTGACGCACTGTATTATAGCTGGGATGACATAAAGCATGAGTTTGGTTGCGGATTTGTTGTTGGTTGACTTCCTACAATTCGAATAAATCCAAAATTCTTCAACATCAGTTTTATTTGCGCTCATGTTCCCACTGGAGGCAAGGACGAACAGACCAAAGATATATTTTACGAGCGCTTAGAAGAAACGTCTGACTGTTGTCCTGCTCATGACATTAAAATTATTCTAGAGGATTTTAAACGTCTGACTGTTGTCCTGCTCATGACATTAAAATTATTCTAGAGGATTTTAATGCCAAAATTGGAAAGAAGAATATCTTTCACCCAACAGTCGGGAAATTCAGTCTCCACAGTGAAACATCTGACAATCGTATGAGGCTGATAGACTTTGCAGCTGCAAAAAACATGGTAGATAGCAGTACCGGATTTAACCATCTCGATATTCATAAGGGCACCTGGCTGAAAACAAGAAATCATATTGATCACGTTGTGATAGATGGAAGACATTCATCGAGCTTGTTGGATGTGCGTTCGTTCCGAGGAGCTAATATAGACTCGGACCACTACCTTGTTGCAGCAAAGGTACGCACCCGCTTAAACGTAGCAACCAAAGTGCGAACAGACACAACACGAAAGTTAGACATCGGTAAGCCGCAATCACAAAAGATAGCCACAGCATATTCCACTCAACTAGCCCAATTGCTTTATCCAAGCACTCCTAATCCCGATAATATATCAGCGCAATGGCAAAGTATTGCCCACTCTATGCAAACAGCTGCAAAATCCATACTTGAATACCAGAGACCTCCACCAAGGAATCCATGGTATGACCAGGAGTGTCGTGCTGCTACCGAAGAGAAAAATGCGGCATATAGAGCTTCTTTACAATCAGTAGCAACGCGTAGCGCACGAGTGAGATATCGGGAGAAAAGGAGATAAGAGAAACGTCATTTCCGCAGGAAAAACAGAGAGATGGAAAAGAGGGAGTGCGAAAAAATCGAGATGTACAGGAACCAGAATGAAGTCCGAAAATTCTACCAAAGAGTCAAGCATCAAACTAATGGCTTTGGTACAGGCACATCCTCCTGTAGAGACCAGCAATGTAATTTGGTAAATGATACAGATAGTGTGCTCAGGATATGGAAAGAACATTTTTCAAAACTGTTGGTATCCAATAGCAGCGAAGACGACGAAGATACCACAGTCCCAATCACAGAACATGGTATTGAATGTATACCGCCCAGCCAAGATGAGGTAAAGACAGCAATAAATCGGCTGAAGAATAATAAGGCAGCAGGGGCCCATGGCTTACCAGCCGAGCTGTTCAAAACCGGAGGTGACATGCTGATAAGGTGTATTCATCAGCTAGTTGGCAACATCTGGCAGGAAGAACGAGTACCCGACGATTGGAACCTGAGTATCCTGTGCCCCGTCCACAAGAAGGGAGATAAGACTGTATGCTATAACTATAGGGGCATAAGTCTACTCCCTATTGCCTACAATATCGTGTCAGGGATATTGTGCGAACGAGTAAAACCTATGGTCAACGAGATAATTGGACCATACCAATGCGGCTTTAGACCTGGCAAGTCCACCATTGACCAGATATTTACCCTGCGGCAAATCCTGGAGAAGACCCAAGAGATGCAGATCGACACCAACTACCTTTTTGTCGATTATAAAGCAGCCTTCGACAGCCCGCTGCGTTCGAAGGTATTGCAAGCCATGTCTGAATTTGGTATCTCCGCAAAGCTCATCCGGCTTTATAAAATGAATTTAACTGACACGAGGTTCTCAGTTACAATAGGAAAGAACCTCTCCGAAGAGTTTGGTACCAAAAGAGATTTCAGACAAGGAGACAGCCTTTCGTGTGATCTCTTCAACATCCTGCTGGAAAAGGTTATACGAGAGGCTAACGTCAAAAGAAGTGGCGCAATCTACACCAATAGCCACATGTTACTTGCTTATGCTGATGATATAGACATCATGGGACGATCAGTAAAAGAAGTAACTAATACCTTTATGAAGGTCGAATGAAAATATTCTAAAGTGGGTCTGGCGGTAAACGGTGAGAAGACCAAGTTGATGGTGTCGACGCGCAATGCATCCATTGAGCAGGGACCGACTGCGGAAGGTGGTTCCTATAATATTGAGGTAGTAAAAGACTTCGTCTACCTCGGCACCTCCGTAAACACAACAAACGACATCAGTTGTGAAATAAAAAGAAGAATTGTATTGGCCAACAGATGCTACTTTGGTTTAAGTAAGCAGTTTAAAAACAAACCCACATCTCGTCAAACTAAAATAACGCTCTACAAAACACTGATACTACCCGTGCTGATGTATGGCTCCGAAGCTTGGGTACTTGCGCAAGCAGACATGGCAGTGCTTGGTGTGTTTGAGAGAAAAATTCTTCGAAAGATCTACGGACCAATCTGCGTTGACGGTGAATATCGACGTCGCATGAACCACGAGCTGTATCTGCTATACAACGACATCAATATTGTTAAACGTATCGAGATGCAGCGATTGCGTTGGCTAGGCCATATCATAAGAATGAGCGATGATGAACCCGCTAAAAAGGCGTATAAATACGGACCGCTTGGCGGTGCACGCAGAATTGGCAGGCCAAGGAATAGATGGCGCAAACAAGTGGATGATGAGATGAAAAGGCGCGGTATTCCAGAGTGCGAAGCAACAAATAAACAAATGTTCTGTAATGGGCCAGCTAAATAAGTAAGTAAGCCCACATTAATCCACCGAAATGGCTGAAATCTGTGGTGGAGGGTATAAAAAGTTCGGTCCGACCGAACTTAACGCTTTTCCTACTTGTTAGATTTATTTTAGGTTTTCGCTACTTTGCTTGGAAAATGTTGTAGCTGTGAAAATTCTCTACAAGATTGACCTGCATGAGTTTTTCTTAGGTTGTACCATTTAGACCATATAGAAGTTCATGTCACTTTTTTAGGTTTTTTGCTAGCTTTTCACGATTTGCTTGAAAATGGTAAGTCTTATCGAAATGGTGCTAGAGAAGATTTTTTTCCTAGGTTGTACCATTTTTGAGATACACAAGTGTAAGTTGGGAAATTGCAGTCATGACATTGTTTTATAAGGAGACGATACAGTCAGTGAATTGTCCCAATTTGAACTTCTGTATCTCAAAAATGGTAAAACCTACGAAAATTTCATAAAGGACAATCTTGTATAGAACTTTCACTGCTGCAACATTTTCCCTAGTTCCATTTTGATAGGGCATGCAGTTTCCAAGAAAAATCGTTAAAACCTTAAAAACCCTAAAAATGTGAACTTTGATCGTGATTTATTTAAAAGGCGCTCCGGCGAATTTTTTGTTTTCTGATTTTTCTCATCATTGTGAATTTTGTAGTTTCAGAATCCGCAAGAGCACCAAGTTCTTCAAGAGCACCGTGTTGTAAAATAAGAAGAAGAATTGTATTGGCCAACAGATGCTACTTTGGCTTAAGTAAGCAGTTTAAACAAAGCCACAACAAAAGCAACGGTACACAAAACTACCCGTGCTAATGTATGATTCCGAAGCCTGGGTACTTGCGCAAGCAGATAAGACAGTGCGTGGTGTGTTTGAGAGAAAAAATCTTCGAAAGATCTCCAGGCCAATCTGCGTTGACGGTGAATATCGACTTCGTATGAACCACGAGCTGTATCTGCTATACAACGACATCAGTAGTGCGATTCTCTAACTCATTTTATATGCTTTTAATTTCGGTATTTAACGACATTACTCGGTAAGTTAGCGATCAGTACAAAGTAGTCGTAAAGCTTTACCGATAGCAACAGTGTTGTAAACTTTTGTTTAATCTTTTCAATCATAATTCTACGTTTTAATGTTACCGATTTTTGTCGGTAACTCAAAAAATGATTTAGAGAATCGCACTATATTATAGTTAAACGTATAAGAATGAGCGATAGTCATAAGAAAGAGCGATGGTAAACCCGCTAAAAAGCGTTTGAGTACAGCTCTCATGCCGGTACACGCTGAGCTGGCAGGTTAAGGCTTCGATGGAGCAAACAAGTGGAAGAAGCGATGGAAAGACGCGGTATTCCAAAAAGCAAAGCAACAAACAAAAAGGAATGGAAATCTTTTCTTAGTTCGGCATATAGGACAAATGTTAGCATCCTTTGATCTTTACAAAATATAATTCAAAATTGTTTCACAAAATTTTTTTATAATAACTCCACTGTGCGAGAAAATAATTATACATTGACAAGATCAAAGGATGCGATTAAGTTTTGTTAATGCCTCTCATTCGATGAAGTCTTTTCCAAAATAAAAATCTCTCAAATTGAATAGAAATGTGCCACAAATGTGTTTCTAATGTAGTTTCACATGACCAGCCAGCCCCTACCTAATGGCCATTATTATTTTACTTGCCATGAACCTCTGTTTTCTTTGATTTCAACCTGACTTTGTGCTAAGTGTGTGCTCAGTTCGTGTCCAACTGGTGTCCTCCTGTTGACTGTGTGTGCGTGTGTCATTGTATGGATCTGGACTGAAACAAAGTCATATGTCTTTGCATTTATCCTGTGATGTATGAGGACATTTATGACTTTTGATTTGGTTGGCAGTTGCCATGGCCATTTGTTGTTTGGGCCTTTGGCATTTTGCATTGTTTCGTTAATTGATTTTTTTTAAGGAGTTCACCTTCTTTTCATTCTTTATGTCTCACGCAAAGAAAGATTGATTTGTTTTGTTTGATCAAATTTTTAAGACTTTGATATTTTGCCGCAGTGTTATACAATTCGAGAATATCATTTGTGAAATTTTTTTAAATGCGGTATGAATTTAAATTCCCTTTTTAGCCTGAGATTTGAAAGAATTGTTGTATTGGTGTGCCTTCTCTTACGGAATGTCGGTATATGAATGGAAATGAAACGAAAACAAATAGAAAAGTCTATAGTCAGACGGGGCCGACACTTACTAGGTTTGACTATGAAATAGCAAGGCATAGTCTTAAAACAGTCATTAGGTCAGAAACTACGGATCTCTTTTCTCTCATACGGACATAACTCGTAATGAGATTTCAATTAAAATATTTTTAAATTGATGAAATAGACCAGCTTCAAATTCATTTCATTAAAATCTGAACCGATTTCGATATAATTCAGCAAATATATGTCTAGACCAAATTCCGTTACACATTCCAAATTTCAGCGAAATTGGACATAAATAGCATGTTTGGTACATAAATGAAGGAAATCGGCCGAAAAGATATGTATGTGGGAGCTAAATCCAAATCTGAACCGATTTGAATATTATTTAATAAGTTTATTTCTATATCAAATTCCGTCACACATACAACATTTGGAGATTGTTCTGTAATAGTTCTAAAGATATTTCTATACAAAATCTAAATTTTTTGGAGTTACCTTCGGTTTTGATGCTATATCTCCAGATCAACTCGAAATTTCAAAAAAATGATATAGCCTATTTTCATTCCAGGCCATGTAGCAATGTACCCTAAAAATTTCAGTAAATTTCAGCGGTTTTCGAGTCTATAAGGCACAAACAAACAAACGTACAAACAAATTTCAATTTAATATACATCTATATATATAAAAGAGTAGTGAGGTGAGTTACTGACTGACTGCCTGACTGACTGATTCATCAGCGCCCAGACGAAACCGCTGAAGCTAGAAAGTTGAAATTTTGGGTGTAGGTTGCTGTTGGTGTGTAGGGGTGAGATAAGGCTGGGTTTTTGGATATTCGACCTAGAAGTGTACGAAAAGTACTAAAAGGTACTAAATATGGTACCCTTTGTATTAGGCAAACGGTAAGAGCTAGAATTCTGAAATTTGGAATGAGGGTAACTGATGGAGAGCTAGAAAGATGTACCAAAGGGTTTTTGGAAATTCGAACTAAAGGTGTACGAAAAGTACAAAAGGGTACTAAATTTAGTACAATTCAGATTTGGGTGAACAGATAGAGCAGGAATCCTGAAATTTGGAATAAGGTCACTGATGAGGAGTAACGATGAAAGGTTTTTGGAAATTCGATCTATAAGGGTACGAAAAGTACTAAATGGTACTAAATTTAGTACAATTTGGATTTCGGTAAACGGATAGAGATGGAATCCTGAAATTTGAAATGAGAGTCGCTGATGAAGAATAACGATGAAAGGTTTTTGGAAATTTGAACTATAAGGGTACGAAAAGTACTAAATTTAGTACAATTTTGATTTCGGTAAACGGATAGAGATGGAATCTTGAAATGTGAAATGAGAGACGCTGATGCAGAATAACGATGAAAGGTTTTTGGAAACTCGAACTATAAGGGTCCGAAAAGTACTAAATGGTACTAAATTTAGTACACATTGGATTTGGGTGAACGGATAGAGCTGGAATACTGAAATTTGGAATGAGGGTCACTGATGAAGAGAAGAGATGAAAGGTTTTTGGAAGATCGAACTATAAGGGCACGAAAAGTACTAAATGGTACTAATTTTGGTACAATTTGGATTTCGGTGAACGGATTGAGCTGGAATCCTGAAAACTTGAAGGAAGGCCACTGAAGGAGAGTAACAAAGAAAAGTTTTTGGAAATTCGAACTGTATGTGCACGAAAAGTACTTAATTTAGTACAATTTGGATTTGGGTGAATGGATAGAGGTGGAATCCTGAAATTTGAAATGAGAGTCGCTGATGAAGAATAACGATTAAAGATTTTTGGAAATTCTAACTATAAGCGTACGAAAAGTACTAAATGGTACTAAATTTAGTACAATTTTGATTTCGGTAAACGGATAGAGATGGAATCCTGACATTTGAAATGAGAGTCGCTGATGCAGAATAACGATGAAAGGTTTTTGGAAATTCGAACTATAAGGGTACGAAATGTACTAAATGGTACTAAATTTAGTACAATTTGGATTTGGGTGAACTGATAGAGCTGGAATACTGAAATTTGGAATGAAGGTCACTGACGAAAAGTAACAATGAAAGGTTTTTGGAAAGTCGACCTATTAGTGTACGAAAAGTACTAAATGGTACTAAATTTAGTACAATTTGGATTTGGGTGAACGGATTGAGCTGGAATCCTGAAATTTGGAATGAGGGGTCACTGATGGAGATTAACAGAAGTACTAAATGGTACTAAATTTAGTACAATTTGGATTCGGGTGAACGGATAGAGCTGGAATCCTAAAATTTGGAATGAGGGGACACTGATGGAGAGTAACAAAGAAAGGTTTTTGGAAATTCGAACTATAAGCGTACGAAAACTACTAAATGGTACTAAATTTAGTACAATTTGGATTTTGGTGAACGGATAGAGCTGAAATCCTGAAATTTGGAATGAGGGTCACTGATGGAGATTAACAAAAGTACTAAATGGTACTAAATTTAGTACAATTTAAATTCGGGTGAACGGATAGAGTTGGAATCTTGAAAGTTGGAATGAAGGGTCATTGATGGAGTGTAACAAAGAAAGGTTTTAGGGAATTCGAACTATAAGCGTACGAAAAGTACTAAATGTAGTACAATTTGGATTTGGGTGAACGGATAGAGCAGGAATCTTGGAATTTTGAATAAGGGTCACTGATGGAGAGTAAAGACAGGTTTTTGGAAATTCGAACTAAAAGTGTACGAAAAGTACTAAATATAGTACAATTTGGATATGAGTTAACGAATAGTGCTGAAATTTGGAATAAGGGTCACTGATAAAGAGCAAGAAAGGTGTACCAAAGGTCGAAAAGTCCTAAATGGTAGTGAGTTTAGTATGATTTGGATTTGGGTGAAGATAGAGCTGGAATCCTGAAACTTGGAATTAAGATTACTGTTAGAATGTAGAATTGAGATATGGAGGTAACTTTAAAAAATCATACTAATGTGCACAAAGCAGTACTAAATGGTACTAAATTCGATACAATTACTGTTGGAGTGTAGGATTGCGGTTACTTTGGAAATTCGTACTTATGAAAAAGTGATAAATGAAAGTACATTGGCTATAATTTGGATTTAGTTGAACTAAAGAACTGAGTTATGCAAGCAGTTTTTGGAAAGTCGTGTACGATAAGTGGTAAATGGTACAAAATTTGGTACCTTTTGGTATTTGCTATATGGTACAGAATTTTGTACAATTTGTGATTTTGTAAAGGGGTAGAACTGGTATTTTTAAATTTGAAATTCGGTATTAGATTAGCAATTGTTGTTGAGAGTGGGGGTAGGGATGAAGTTTTGAAAATTCGCACTTATTTATACAAAAAGTACTAAATAGTAATATAATTGCTTTCAGCGGAACATATAAAGCTGGAAAAGTGAATTGTGGTCAGGATATATGTTGAGGATAAGGAAGTAAGCTTTGAAACGTTTAATTATGGGTACGAAAAGTTTGGTAACATGTTGGTACCAAAACCATTTTGGTATTGTGTAAACGGTTAAAGTGAGAAATACCTACTATAGGTGAACGAAAAGTACTAAATGGTACTAAATTTGGTGTTGGGTGTAGGAACAAAGCTTGGATTATATAATTTGGGCAAAAAATACGAAATGGAAAAATGTTTGTTATGAAGATCACTCTGAACTTTGAGATAAAGTTCGGAGTTCGGATGGAAAATGTGCATAATATCTTCAAAATACTCTAAGTCTTCAAAACACCTCTTCTAATAAAAGTGGATTGAAGTAGACCTTTTTTAAAAAAACACTTAGTCGTGGGGTACCTTTATATGGGGATATATTCCTACAATTCCTTGAATTGTGAATGTGCGTCATTGTTGTTGTGAAGGGGTGAGATAAAGTTTAGTGTTTGGAAATTCGTATTGGGAGGAAATGCTGTGTAAGTGAAAGAGTAAAATCAGAAGTCAAGTCTGAAATTTGCAATATGGACGCTGTTGGTGTATGTCTGTGATATGAGGTCGTAGTTTTGGAAATCCGAAATAAAAAATATGGTAGCTGTGTAGGGGTGCGATACGGCAGATATGTTTTTTTTTTGGAATTAAAGGAATTAAATTGATTAAGTGTTGGTATTAAAAATAGGTTTTAATACAACAGAATCGTCAGTGTTCACCACTCATACATTAAATATTGTTCATATATATTTTATGTCCTTTCCGCATACGAAGTAGCGGGCATTTGCTAGTATATAGATATAACCATTAAAAGGATATGAAGAAAGCTGGCCTCGACAGACATGGTTACGCGTTCTTAGTTTTCTTTGCTCTATGAAATCTTTAAACAATAAAAGATGGCATATACGCCCCGTTAACTGAAATTGAAATTTAGCGGCATCAGTCTTTCCAGTTGCTGTTGTTAGAACTCAGATCAAGGGTTGGATTCTCTTTCAGCAATACCCTGCTATATGAATGTATAGCTTATCTAATTAACGCCAATGTGGTATTGTCGAAATAATTTCAGCTGTGTCATACCCCTTCACGGGAACCTTACAGTGACCCCGTTCTCTTATTCTGATGAAGGGGAGAAGACTCACAGGGGATGCTAGATTGGTAGATCACATGTTAGACTCTGTTTTGTCTGCAACATCGTTCCAATTTGAAGAAATCGTTTTTGAATGTTTTGTTGTTTTATCAGCTTTCAATAAAAATTAAAAAAAAAAATCAAATCAAAATCAATTAAGAAAAGACAATAGTCGGACGAGGCCGACTATGTGATACCCTACACATTTACCCCTGGGAATTAGCTTTCCACATATCAAAATTTCTTTATGGAACAAATAAACTTATTGTAAGAAGTAGCTTTGTGCCTTCTAGTACCGTATCACACCAAGCTTAAATAATAATAAAATAATTGTTTCACAAACATTCCAGAAGGGAGACCTCTCTCATATCAATGAGTGAGTGTACCCCGATTCATATTCGCTCAATGATATGGGACCCGTAGCTAATCTCCAAATCCGAACGGCGTGTCCTAAGACACCACTTGTAGAGAAGTTTTACATGGCTGAAATACTCAGAAAATGTTGCCAACATTACTGAGAGGTATTTGAAAATTGAAAATTTAATGTTGCCTGGCTTGGGAATCGTTTTAAAAAAGGTGGAACAACGACCCATGCTGCAATGTATGTATAATAATCCAATTGGACAATTAAAACATTTGCAATTTGGAATAATGCAAAACTGGTTCTGGTTCTCTACACAAAACACATTACATATTAGGCAGTAGGCCCGTTATCTAGCAGACACGTGATTGCAATTTGCATCAGGGGGAAGATCAGTAGTCCTATTTCCATATGTAGTCTACTTTGCCGGCATATGCCCTCCAGGAAATAAAATATACACCAAAAATATTTTTTTTATTTTTCTCTTCGGTAGCAGCACGACACTCCTGGTCATACCATGAATTCCTTTGTGGAGGTCTCTGGAATCCAAGTATGGATTTTGCGGCTGTTGCATGGAGTGGGCAATATGTTGCCATTGTGTTGTTATGTTATCGGGACAAGGAGTGTTCGCGTTAATCAATTGGGCTAGTTGAGTGGAGTATGTTGTGGCTATCTGTTGTGTTTGCAGCCTATCGATGTCCAAGTTCCGCGTTGAGTCTGTTCGTCCTTTATTTGCAACGTTTAGACGGGTACGTACCTTTGCTGCAACAAGGTAGTGGTCCGAATCAATGTTTGCGCCTCGGAACGATCGTACATCCATCACGCTGGATGAATGCCTTCCATCTATTACAACATGATCAATTTGATTACTTGTTCTTCGATCTGGAGACAGCCAGGTGCCCTTATGAATATCGAGATGATTAAATCTGGTACTGCTAACTACCATGTTTTTTGCAGCTGCAAAGTCTATCAGCCTCATACCATTGTCAGATGTTTCGCTGTGGAGACTGAATTTCCCGATTGTTGGGCCAAAGATATTCTCCTTTCCAATTTTGGCATTAAAATCGCCTAGAATGATTTTAATGTCATGGGCAGGGCAAGGGTAGTATGTTTCTTCTAAGCGTTCGTAAAAAATATCTTTGGTCTGTCCGTCCTTTTCTTCAGTGGGAGCATGAGCGCAAATAAAGCTGATGTTGAAGAATTTAGCTTTTATCCGAATTGCAGCAAGTCTTTCATTCACTGGAGTGAAGCTGGATACCAGATGTTTTAGTCTCCGACTAACTACAAATCCGCAAGCAAACTCATGCTTTACGTCATGGCAGCTATAATACAGTGCCTCACCTTTAGGTGTTGTTGTGACGCCTTTCCCAATCCATCGTATTTCCTGTATGGCAGTAATATCGGCCTTGTACTTTTCAAGTACGTCTGCCAATGCGAAGACTGCACCTTCTCTACAGATAGTGCAAACATTCCAGGTGCAGGGGTTCGTCAACTTTAGAGGGGGTTGTTTTTCTTTTCTTTCGTTTTTTCATAGTATGCTGTTTTTTCTAGAGAAGGGTTACTAGCCCGACGCCCAAACCCAAGTTTTTAACGTTCTTATGGGAGAACGCGCGGCACATGTTAGCTTACTACCTTTAACGGGTGTTAAAGGCAGTTCCCCAGGTGACACCACGGTGAGGTCAGTGTCCACTTGAGATGAAAGAGGGACCAAGATAAATCCTTTGCCATGTTAAAACCGGTCAGGACCGTTGCTTGGTATCATCCATCCCCTACGTCACCCTGTACTTCCCTACTTTCTATATTTTGAAGAATTTAGCTTTATTATCACACCGAAATGTCTGAAATTTGGTAGTTAGTCTTCGTTAGGGCTGTAAAGTATAAAGCTCTCCACCTGAAAATTGTCGGTATAGGTCTACGTTTCATATACCCCCATAGAACGGTACCTCCAAACACGATATATAAGTCCGATGTCAATGATATTTGGAATGTGTGACTGAATTCTGTCTGGAAAATAATGTGCCAAATTATATCAAAATCGGTGAAGATCTGGATATAGCTCCGATTTATATTTAACATATTCACAGTGGTGTAGGGTATTATATAGTCGGCTCCGCCCTTTCCTGAATTCGGTCTGGAAATAAATGTGCCAAATTATATCAAAATCTGTTAAGATCTGGATATAGCTCCGATTTATATTAAAGATATTCACAGTGGTGTAGGATATCATATAGTCTGCCCCGCCCGACTTTGATCCTTTCCTTACTGGTTTTTCTTTCGTTTTTTTTATAGTAGACTGTTTTTTCTAGGGGAGGGTTACTAACCCGACGCCCAAACCTAAGTTTTTAACGTTCTTATGGGTGAACGCGCGGCACATGTCAGCTCACTACCTTTAACGGGTGTTAAAGGCAGTTCCCCAGGTGACACCACGGGGTGGTCAGTGTCCACTTGAGATGAAAGAGGGACCAAGATAAATCCTGGGCTTTGCCATGTTAAAACCGGTCAGGACCGTTGCTTTGTATCTTCCATCCCCTACGTAAGATTAAATCGCGAAAATTGTTTCCAAACCCACAGTGCAAAATTATTTCTATTTTTATTAAATAGCTGATAAAACAGCAAGACATATGTACAATAAAAGATCTTTTCAAATTGCAACAATCATCAAAAATCACCAAAAATCAAAAACCTCATTTTTAAAAAGTGTCCAATTTCACACAGAAATCCCCACATGATCTTGAAATTCTGAGTTCATCTATGAATGTCCGTTCGTCCGTCTGTGGCAATCACTTTAGCATACACAAAAATTGATATAACGTTGAAATGTTGGTTGGTCTTTTTCGTTCCATGCTTTGGTACAATCCTTATATAACGGTACCTCCCGATTTTCGGTATTTTGATCGTTTTTGCTACATTTTTATACCTTCAGCATTTATGCTAACGAGGGTACATACACTTTCATATCGGAAAAATGTGCCTCATCGTAATAATGGTTTTAGACCCCAAGTATGTTTGGACAAAATGTGTTTCAGACAATTTGGAGTTGATTTAGCAATGTCCGTCCGTCTGTCTGGCTGGAGCGCACGATAACTCTCGAGCGGATCAACTGATTGGGTCCAAAATTTGGCCTTCGTAATATTTTGTCCAAACTTAGTTTAAGTTCGAAGATGGGTTATATCGGTCCATTCCTTCCGGTACCTCCCCCACAAAAGTTCGAAAATGTTTGTAAAATTTGTACGTACGATAACTCTTGAAGGGAGTAACCGATTTGGCCCACACTTTGTACATCGTAAAAGTTCTACCATACTTAGAGGCAGTTCCAATATGGACGCAATCGGCCCACTCCTTCGGGTACCTCCAACACAAAATGTCGGATAAGTTCAGTTTAGGACCTGCTCTCGAATCGCTTTGATTTTTGGTTTAGCAACTTGTATTCACTGCCCCCATACGACGGTACAAGTTTCATCAGGGGCAAGTCCATACTTCCTGAGAAAACAGCCTGAAAGTTGCACAAAACCCCTATGACACGGTGGAGCGCAAGGTAACTCTCGAACGGATCTGTCGATTTGGTCCAAAATTTGGCCTTAGTAATATTTTATTCAAACATAATTTAAGTTCGAAGATATGCCATATCGGTCCACTCCTTCAGGTACCTCCCCACAAAATTTCAAAAATGTTCGGAAAAATTGTACGAACGGTAACTTTTGAGGGAGTGGCCGAATTGGTCCATACTTTACACATCCTAATATATCTACCATATAGAGATCAGGTTCAAATATGGACTATATTTGTCCACTTCATCCAGTCCCAAACAAAATTTCGGATAAGTTCACTTTAAGACCTGTTATCGAATCACTTTGATTTTTGTTGAAGCAACTTGCATTCGCTGTCTCAATTACGATGGTAAAAGTTTTTTCAGGCGTAAATCCACACTTCTTGAGCAAACAGCCCGAAGGGCGTAAAAACCCCCTATGGCACCATATGTAGTGGCTGGAGATCCACTTCCATAATGGTCAATGTCGATCCATTCCTTTAAGTATTTCCTCCGCAAAACTTTGTCTCTTTAATCCTAATCAACATTTTTGTCGGTTCATACGCCCAACATTTTTAAAGCCCTCTAAATACATATGTTTTTTGGAAAAAATTGTTACAATATACCCAGGCTGAGGGTGTATCTCTGTGGGCCAAGTCGACTGATCCTTTTTACTGGTTTGACTACATTTTTTGACACATGAGGTTCCTAGTGGTCACTAGTCTCCTCCACCAAAAATTGTCAACATAGCCCATACAGACAGAAAAATATATGTTAGAAATATGTTTGGATCCAAACAAATATTTGTTTGGGACTGATTGCAAACAAATATATGTTTGGATCCAAACATAATATGCTTGCGTCCAAATAAATATATGTTTGCAACATTTTGTAAAATAACTCAATTTTATTTGTTTGTGTACCAACATTTTTTTATTTTAGAACATATTTTGTATGGGTGGAGAGAGGATTTTTGTCAAAGAGAGTAACAACAGGGCTCTCGCGGCTGTGAAATGCTGTTTTATAATAAAGAGCTGTGTGTGTGGTGTAATAGGAGACGCAATAACCAACGTAGCAATCGAAGAGGAAAAGAAAAAAAATGACATTAATTATGTTGTTCTCTTTTCTTCAGTTCTCTATATAAAGACGGTAAAACGAGTGAATAAAGCAGTGTTTTGTCTTTGCTTAAAGAAATTGTGATTTTTAGTAAATTAAATGCCCAATACATTTTATAATTGAATCAAAAAGGTGAATGGAAATATTTTATTGGACAAGGAAGAAATCGCATTTAATATTGGTAATTACATCAATTCATTTTTCATATACGTACACACTCGTACATATGTATATTTGAAATATGGATGTACCTATTTATTACATTATATAATCATTTGATTCCACGTGCCGTTTTTCCGCTGATGATTTCAACTTTGAGGAAAATGTGTTTTATTTCACAACTAAGGAGAATCGTTCAACGATCACGGTGCGCCTTAACTAAATTTAAATGAAAGGTGCTTACACCTGGGAAATTTGTTCCGTTTCTGAAACTACAATGTTCATAGACGAAAAATAAAAAAAAATCGCCGGAGGGATTTTCAAATAAATCGCGCTCAAGTTCACATATTTAGGGCTTTTTTAGGTTTTCACGATTTTGCTTGGAAACCGCAAGCCCTATCGAAATTGAATTAAAGAAAGTTTTATTGCAGTAAGAGTTCTCTACAAGATTGTCCTTTATGATGTTTTCGTAGGCATTACCATTTTTTAGATATAGAAGTTCAAATTTTGGCAATTTACTGTATCGTCTTTTTATTAAACAAGGTCATAACTGCAATTACCCAACTTAAACTTATATATCAAAAATGGTACAACATATGAAAAAAATACAAAAACCAGTCTTATAGAGAATTTTTACAGCTATAATATTTTCTCTATTCACATTTCGATAGCACCTACCGTTTTCAAGTAAACCGTGAAAATTTAACAAAAAAAATAAATAAATAAAATAAAAATGTGACCTGAACTTCTATATCTCAAAAATGGTAAAACCTAGGAACAAACCATAACAGCCAATCCTCTATAGAATTTTCACATCTACAACATTTTTTTAGTCCCATTTCGATAGGACTCGCGGTTTTCAATCAAAATCGCGTACACCTAAAAGCCCCAAAAATGTGAACTTTGACCGCGATTTATTTAAAAATCACTTAAGCGATTTTTTGTTTTTTTTTTTTATTTTTCGCATCAGTGAACATTGTTGTTTCAGAAACCGCAAAAACTTCCCAGGTGTAAGCGGTTTTGCGTTAAAGTTAGTTACGGTGCACGCTGCATGACATTGTTTTTACAGTCAGTACATTGTCCCAATTGGAACTTCTATATCTTAAAAATGGTAATACCTACGAAAACATCATAAAGGACAATCTTGTAGAGAATTTTCACTGCTACAACACTTTCTTCAATCCCATTTCAATAAGGCTTGAGGTTTCCAAGCAAAATCGTGAAAACCTAAAAAAGCCCTAAATATGTAAACTTTGACCACGATTTATTTGAAAACCCCTTCGGCAATTTTTTTGATTTTTCTCATCAATGAACATTGTAGTTTCAGAAAACGCAAAAACTTCCCAGGTGTAAGCACCTTCCATTTAAATTTAGTAAAGGCGCACCGTGCGATGTTTCTATATAATGTTTTCTTTTTAGGTTAGGTTAGGTTGAAAAGAGGGGCGAGTAATATCAACATGTCCTGGTGGACATACACATAAGCCATGAAGTAGGCCTGTTGTGCGCTCTAGTCCAAGTTTTTTGAAGAAGGGGACTCTACTATAATTTATTTAAGGAAATATGTTCCCTTAACAAAATCCCGTAATTGTTTTAGGTCGTCTACAATTACCTGATTGGGATCTGGTATTGTGTCGTTCCCTAAAAATGGGATCTGATGTTTGTGAAAGCGGGGCATTGGCAGAGAAAATGCTCCAATGTTTCATCTTGGATGTTATTGCTTTGATTGCAGTTTTACTGTCCGTAAGGACGTTTACAGTAGTTGGTCTCGTGTTGGCATTAAGCCAGTTCAGACACTCTGTGATCGCCCGGATCTCCGCTTGATGGACCGTATTGTGATCCGGCAAACGGAGAGATATTTCGGTCTCTGGTTCTTCAATAAAGAGACCCAGTCCCGTTCTCCCATCTAGCATGGAGCCGTCTCTATAACAAAAGTTTCCAGTCGGCATTTGTGCTAGATTTCCGCCGATCCACGAGTCTCTGTCTGGAATTAATGCCTCGCATGAGGCAGCTACAAATGTTTCAGGTATACGGTCCGATACAATGTTATCCATTGACTCTCCCGTTGTTACCTGTAGAATGTTTTGATGTTATGTTACTTGGTCCTTTCTGATTCACTCGTCCATCGCTTTAAGTCGAATAGCTGCGACAGCCGCTTCATACCTTATCTGGATTTCTATTGGGTGTATATATAGAATAGTTTCTAATGCCCTCGTTGATGTTGTCCTCATTGCGCCGCTTACACTTAGACAGCACATTCGTTGGACTTTCTGTAGTATTTTAATATTACACTTTTTATCCATAGCTATCATCTTAGGATTAAGACCCCACTTGGCGCCTATAGCCCTTCTACAGGTTGATCAACATCTATGAGCTTTATTGGCTCTTTCTTGAATATGGTCTTTCCATTTAAGTTTCCTATCCAGAATTACTCCCAGATATTTGACTTTGTTGGAAATATTGATCGACTTGTTTAGGAAAACTGGTTCTTCAATGTGACCCAGTTTTGTTTTCCTAGTAAACAGACATATTTCCGTTTTTTCCGGGTTTACATTAAGACCTCTTGGGCCTAAGGGTCCGATTCACCTGAAACTTATCTAAGGATTGGATAAGGGTTTCGGTACTGACGTTGTTGAAAGCACCCTTGATATCAATGCATACCGCTAGTGTATACATCTTCCTGTAGATGGTGCTCTCGATGTGGTGTACAACCTCATGTAATGCGGTTTCCACTGATCGCCCTTTAACGTAGGCATGTTGTTTGTATTTAAGCATATCGTTTGGAATCTTGCTCTTAATCATGGTGTCGACTATTCGTTCCATGGTTTTAAGCAGGAAGGATGTTAGGCTTATCGAACGATAAGACTTAGGAATTGCGTAACTTGCCTTCCCAGGTTTGGGGATAAATACTACCCTCGCATCCTGCCAGGCTTTAGTGCTATACGCAAGTTTTAAGCATGCGTTAAAAATTCCAGATAGTTTGGGCGCAATGTAGTCCATCTCTTTCTGGAGTAAGGCCGGAAATATCTCATCTGGCCCCGCTGCTTTGAATGGTTTGAAGCTCTTGATGGCATCCTTTACCATCGCTTCATCAATTGTTGGTGCTTCCTCTGTAACACATTCCCTAACTACCGGCAGCCCTGCGTGCGTCGCAGTGTTCGGCGTGAAATGTGTATTCATCAAAAGCCCCAGCGTGTCCTCGATTGTTTCCATCTTATTTCCCATATCATTCACCATGATCTCGGAAACTAGAAACTTTTTTATTCACAGAAAAGTTTCCAGGAATTGCGCTTTGCTGTTCTAGTCATTTTGTTGTATTCTTTAAGTTTTGTGTGATAGTTGTCCCAGAATACAGCTAAATTCTTTCGTCGAGCTCTGTTGTAAAGCCTTCGGACCTCTTTGCTTTTGTTACGAATTTCTCCTGTCATCCAGGGTTTTTCGTAGGCAGATTTCCTCTTTCGAAGGGGACAACTTTCTTCAAATGACTTTACTAAGACCTTCGTTATATATCTTCCGTGCTTAGGCATTCATATCTATCGTGCCCTAGCCTATCTTTTATTAGTTTTCCAAATTTTATCCAATTGGTTTTGGATTTATTTCGGAAACTTATAGGTTTCGGCAGTGGCCCTCCAATTCTGCACCTCGTTTATAAGATTTTCGGAACATATTGTTATATCTAATCTTCTTTATTTGCCTATTCGATTTTCGAATGTTGGCGACCAAAATGCAAATATAAGTATAATATTACAATAGTTTGAATTATTAAATATTGTTTATAATATCGGCAAAAGTCTCTCTGTTTCTAGCTTCGCTTAGCAGGTTTATGACGTCACGTATGCCGGTCCATTCTTGGATGTTGTTGATCCACAGAAGTTGTTTCCTCCCTCTTGTCGGCCTTCCTTCAAAGTTTACACGGATAATACTTTGCAGCAGTTTGTATTTTTGATTTCTCATAACGTGTCCCAAGTATGATGTTTTTCGTCTCTTTATGTTATTCAACAGCTCTTTTTCTCTGTGTAATCTTCTGAGAACTTCATTATTTGATATGAAGTGTGTCCACGATATTTTTAGGATGCGTCGATATGTCCACATCTCAAAGGCTTCGAGTTTTTTCATATCTACGGATTTTAAGGTCCATGTTTCCACGCCATATAATAGGACAGACCATACATATGTTTTAATATATCTTATTTTAGTTTTTAAGTTTACATTATGGCTTGTAAAGACTTTTTTATATTTAAAAAATGTGTCTCTAGCCATTTCAATCCTGCAGGCTATTTCTTTAGAAATGTCCCATTCGTTGTTGATTATAACTCCCAGATATTTAAAGCTTTGGACTCTTTCCACATTTATTTCATTATTTTTTAATGGGGCCGCATTAGTATATGTATGGCGTTTACTGATGACCATGTATTTCGTTTTGTTGATATTAATTTTAAGACCGTATTTTTCGCTGCAAGTGGTCAGCCTGTTGACGAGTTCTTGAAGTCCTGACATATTATCAGCTATAAGAGTGGTGTCATCGGCATACCTTATGTTGTTAATGAACGTTCCATTTACATATATTCCTTTCCGGATATCATTTATTGATTCTTTGAATATTCGTTCAGCGTATATATTGAAAAGTAGAGGGGACAGGACACAACCTTGTCTAACACCTCTAGAAATATTAATATTTTCAGTCAGTTCACCATTGACGTTGACTTGCGCTGTTTGGTGCCAGTACAAACTTTTTATGCATTCAAGCTCCTTGCCTTCTACTCCAATGGACAATAAAATCTCTATCATTTTGTCATGTTGGACCGTGTCAAATGCTTTTTCATAATCAATAAAGCATATGAACACGTCCTTCTGCGAATTTCGGCATTTTTGAACTAACGCTTGTAAGGCGAATAAAGCTTCGCGGGTTCCCATCCCATCTTTAAAACCAAACTGGGTGGTCCCCATTGCATTTTCACATTTCCGGTAAATTCTGGAGTGAATAATCTTTAGAAATATTTTGAGTGCGTGGCTCATTAGACTAATTAATCGATAGTCATTACAAAATTTTGGACGAGTTTTCTTAGGAATGGTTATAAAAATGGATGTGAGCCAATCTTTGGGATATTTACTAGTTTCGTAAACATAATTAAAAAGTTTCGTCAGAAGGTTAATGTTTTCACCATCAATTAACTTCAACAATTCGGAAGGAATCTCGTCTGGTCCACATGCTTTTTTATCTTTTAGCGCCTTTACTGCTGTTTCAACCTCCGATCTTGTGATAGATGTCCCAGATAATTGTTGATCTACCGGCCTTTCGTAGATGGACCGATTTTCGTCAGTAAAAAGGATTTTTATATACTTGCTCCATATGTTTTTCTTGTCTATAGTATCCAAAACAGGTTCATTATGTTCATTGTATAGTACTTTAGGTATTCCTCTGTTGTATATTCCAGCAGCTTCCTTAATTTTTTTATGAAGATTGAAGTCGTCATGTAATTGTTGCAATCTCTCTATTTCTCTGCATTGATCATTAAGATATTCATTTTTGGCATGGCGTATATTAATCTGTATTTCTCTATTTATTTCGTAGTACAGTTCGTAATTCGTATTCTTATATTTTCGCCGTTCTTCCATTAAGTCCAGTATTTGTTTTGTCATCCAATCTTTTCTTTGTGGCTTTTCTGTATAGGACAGATTATTGTCAGCAATAGTTTTAATGGCGCATTTTATGGATTCCCAAATATTTTCTACATTTTCATTGTTGACTGAGGTTAGTTCGTGGCTTAAAAGTTGTTTCACATTGGCTCGAACTGTTTGATCCTGTAGTTTCTGTATATCAATCTTTTTCTTTTGTTTGGTCCGCTTAGCATATGCAGAAATTTTAATTCGTAATTTAGACATTAATAGGTTATGATCCGATGGCACGTCCGCCCCCGGGTATGTCGACGTCTTTTTTATGCTTGAGCTAAAGCGCTTGTTTATAAGAATATAATCGATCTGATTTCTAATAACATTGTCCTTTCTGTCAAGTGGCGATTTCCATGTATAAAGACGTCTTGCAGGCAAGCTAAACAAGGTGTTAGTTATTATCATTTTGTATTCTTGACAGAATTGCACAAGTCTGTCACCTCTTTCGTTTCTTGATCCTAAACCGTATTGACCCGTAATTCCAGGAACCATGTGTTTTCCCACTTTCGCATTAAAATCACCTTGGATAATGGTAATTTCGTGAGATTTTGTTAATCTTAGTAAGTCGTTGATTTCTTTATAAAAGTTTTCTATTTCATCTTTGCTTTTGTCAGCAGTGGGAGCATATACTTGAATTATATTTATTTTTACTGGTTTTGTGTCAAGTTGTATAAACATAGTTCGGTCCGATTTCGGTATGTAATCTGTTACGAATCTTGCTATACTTTCCTTCATGATTATTCCTACTCCATTCCTATGGTTTCTATCCAGATTTCCAGAATAAAAGATTTTCATGTTTTGCGAAGTGAAATCTCCACTATCAGGCCACCAAGTTTCGCACACTCCTAGTATATCTATATTCAGTTTTTTCATTTCAGATATTGTGTTTGCTAATTTGCCAGATTCATATAGTCTTCGTATATTCCATGTTCCGATATTTAAAGTATTTATTGTTTTACCTCCGGGGATTCTTAGCACCCTCTCGTTTCCGGAGAATGAGGGCCGTATATTGTTGTTCATATTCATAGATGCATGGTTTACAAGGGATCTTACTTCAGTGGTTTCCCGTTGCCTTCTGAAGGGTTTAAAGTTTTCCGTCTACAAATTCAGCCGCTCCAATGGAGTACAGACGCTGTTTGCTGCCGCCAATTTTTGGTCAAACGCTGCCATTTTCCCTTTGTTTTTTGGTTCGCCCCGCATATTTTATTTTTGCGGTACCCATCATATCTGATGAGCGTTCCCCTATCCACCACCTGGGGAGGCGTCCGATGGGAGAAAAAAGTGGAAAAAAAAACTCCGCACCTAATACCTCTTCCCTAATCTCATTAACAAAGGTGGCTTTATTTCCTATGTTAAGGGTTATTAGGTCGTTAGTATTCAAGAAATCTAAAAGGGCTTGGCCCCTTTTGTTAGTATTAGTACTACCCCACGCAATGTGGTGTGAGTTAGCATCGCTACCTACTGGTACTTCGTTACCTGTTTGTTTTGCTTTCCTCAACAACCGCTGCAGCTCCGACGTAGGTGGTAGTGTCGGCGTGTCGAACGGAAAATATACTGACGCAAGGTATATATTGCCATTCCCCAGCTTCAGCACAGTTGTTTTCTTTTTAAAAGTGTGACTTTTTATAAATTATTTCATTCAGTTTTCTTTTATTAAAGTCTGTTATATGTATATTTCTTTGGATTTTTTTATGTACCTATGTGCCTGTTTTTGCTTTTTTCCTATGCCTTTCATTAAACCACCACCATTTATAAATGTGTGCGATTCACATTGAAATTTACGCTCCCTTGCTCTCAGAAAGCGCCCACTGTTGCATGCGTTGGTTTTTTTGTTTTTGGGTTTGTATTTGTTTGCACTCAAAGATATGGGCGTAGCCAGGAATAGCAACTGTCCCTCCCTAGATCCTAGAAAAGAGTTCATTTGTATGTAAACAATTATAAATATTACGAAAAAAAAAACAAGCATGCCCCCCTAGAACGACCAAAAAACATTCATGTCTACGCCCATGCCCGAAACATATAAGATGTTTGCACCCAAACATATAATATGTTTGAACCCAAATATATATTTGTTTGCAGGACCCAAACATATGTTACGTTTGGGACTGATTGCAAACAAATATATACTTGCTGTAAAATACGTTTGGGACTACATATGTTAGAAAGGTGTTTTTTTCTCCGTTTATATAACAGTGCTACCCGATTGCAGGTGTTTGGACGTATTTAGCTGCATTTGTTTTGATGAAATTAGCAAGTTGTAGTATTGCCTCCTTATAACGGTAACGCCCGACTTCTGGTATTTTTCCAGTTTTTAGCTGACAATTAGGTATTTGGAGTTCCCAGTGGTTCAAAAATATTTTCCACCTAAGATTGTGGGTATTGGTAATTTCGTAACAGAAAAATAATTCTGGTGGAGGGTATGAAAAGTTCGGACCCGCCGGACTTAACTCCTTTTTTACTTGTTTTAATTAAATGGCTTTAATACTCCGTTGTTTCTTATAATTCCAAATTATGGTGCTATATCAACAATCAAAAAAAAAGTAGATTCACCCCGCTCTTTGATCACATAACTTATCTGCAGCCCTTTATATCCATAAATAAACATTTGAATACAAAATATAGACGTTACTTTTCGTAAATAACTTAATTAATATTTAACTCTACAAAAATGTTTTATTCAAATTATTAATGAAACTCTAAATGTTTTATGTCGGCAATGCGCGCACATCATTGATCGTTGTCGGCATTCTTTGCTCCTGTTGTTGCACAGAAGCTAGACATGATTGGGAACGTGTGTGTCTGTATTAGGCCCACCATTAGCATCTACACCTTGTTTATAAACGATCTTCGGCAAATAAGCGAAGAAGACTTGAAACTTGCTGATCAAACAGAAGTCGTTTTACAATTAAACTAATTTGATATACGATACGATTTATACAAATTAAAGTCATCTTATAAAACTCATATAAAATCATTTGATTATTAAAAATGAAAATTAATTTCAAAACCTAATGAATTTTGGTTTAAAATCAATAAAAATATACGTTTGACAAACAAATGCCGAGTTTAACTTGTAAAATATGCGAGACGACCGACAACAGTAGCCAGAGTTTTGCTACAATGTTTTAGTTAGGTGAACAGTGGTGTGGATGAAAAAAAAAAAATGTTTGTCATAGGTTCACGTTTGGTTCTAAAACCGTCAAAATACCTGAAATATGGCGGTACCGTTATATGGGGGCTATACCAAAACGTGGACCGATATCGTCCATCTTCGAACTTGACATGCCCCCACACAACAGACCCATCTTTCCAAAATTTCCACTGAAGAACGGAGAATCCGCCTCTTGCATAAAAACCCAAAGAGTTAAAACACAAAAAAATTGTATAACTCATCTATTTTTCAACCGATTTCATTACTTCTTTCCCGTTTTCGGAAGCTAATTTAAATTCCTGTTTGGTGAAAATAAATAATTATACTGTTTGGTATCTCTAAGCAGCCTAGAGCACGAGAAAAAGCATTTTCCCGTTTCCCACTATAACTCAAACTGTTTAAAAAACAATAATAGGTTGTTCGAATGATTTTATTCGCCCCATTGAAAGGCAAAAGGATCAATCGGATTTCGTTGTGAAAAAAAGAAGTTATGCGCATTTAAACTTGAAAATCTTACAAACCCAGTTTTTCACTACATTTACCGTTATTAAACAAAATTCGAAGTAACCCAATGGAACCAACGGTATTTTCGTTGTTCATGAGTCCCAACACGTTAGAATTTTTGAGCCAGAACGCTTGAATATTTTTCAGGTTAACTTTTGTAGCACAATGTCATTTATCGACAATTTCCGAAAAATTTGCACAGTCTCAATGCCAAAACTGCCTGAAGGATCGTTCCAATGCGTTGTATTGAAAATCTCAATGGTTTGTCTGTTATATGCCAAAATATCCAAAAAACGTGGATAAAAAACTTCAAGTCAAAATCGGGAGGCCCGATTTTCACTTTTTTCTCAGCACAATCCCAAGAATCAGAAAGGAAAGAAAATCACCCCGGTCTAATCCATAATGTATATAAACAATTGAAAATGTATTAGTCGGCTTTGCCGACAGAGATATACCCTCAGCCTGTTTAATTTGAAACACTTTATTCCAACAAATGCTAATATATAGGGGATTTTTAAAATTTTGGGCGTATGAACCGACAAAAAAGTGGATTAGGATTGAAGTTCAAAAGTACTGCGGAGGAGATAATTAATGTCCGACATAGTCCATTATGGAAGTGGATCTTATTTTGGGAGTCATATATTTTCGATAGATGGAGCGATATCTATCGAAAAAAAATGGTCATTTCAGTGGGTCATCGAACAACTTTTGGACTAGTATTCTGGAAGCATGGACTTGTCCACGGAAAACATAATATCGATGTGAACAGGACCACAAGGAACAGCATCGGTATACATTGCCAAAAGTTCTTCGAACAGACCCTAAACTGCACTTAGCCACAATTGTTAAACTTGTATCCTAAGGAGGGGACCGATATGGGCCATTCTAAAAGTTAAACTACATTTTAACAAACTATTAGGAGATTCAAAGTTTGGTCCAAAATTGTTGCCCCGTTCAAGGGATATGGTGCATACCACTTTAGTGACATTTTTTAAAATTTGGGGGAAGTACCGGAAGTTTTGGGCCGGCATTGCTCATCTTCAAACTGAAACTAAATTTGGACAAACTATGACGAAAGACAAATTTGGGTTCAAATCGGTTTATCAGTTCGAGAGTTATCGTGCTCTCCAGCCAATGCATATGGTGCCAAAGGGGTTTTTTACACAGGGGGTGTTTTCTGATATGTATGGACTTGCCCCTAAAAAAAACTTTTACCATCGTAATTGAGGCAGCGAATGCAAGTTGCTTCAACAAAAATCAAAGTGAATCGAGCGCAGGTCTTAAAGTGAATTTATATGAAATTTTGTGGGGGAGGTATTCGAAGGAAAGGACAAATATAGTCCATATTCGAACCTGATCTATATTTGGTAGATATATTAGGATGTGTAATGTATGGACCAAATCGATCGCTCCCACCAAGAGTTATCGCGGGCACAATTTTTCCGAACATTTTTTGACTTTTTTGGAGGTACCTGAAGGAGTGGACCGATATGGCGTAACTTCGAACTTAAAGTTTGTTTGGACAATATATTACGAAGGCCAAATGTTGGACCGAATCTGTTAATCCGTTCGAGAGTTATCGTGCGCTCCAGCCAGCCAGACAGACAGACGGACGGACATTGCTAAATCAACTCCAAATTGTCTGAAACGGATTGCGTCCAAACATACTTGGGCACATTTTGGCCGTATGAAGGTGTATATACCCTCGTTAGCATAAATGCTGAGGGTATAATGAGATTGAATATGTATATCAAAGCCAATCGCTGACAGTAAAGAATTTTTGTACAGTTACCCTGTTAGTGACGCTTCTGCTAGGTTTTGCAAATAATCATACATACATACATATGTATGTGATTCCATACACACATACTCGTAAGTATGTATGTACATATGTGGCAAATTTATAAATGTGTTTATTCTACCTATGATTGTGGAGAATTTAAAACGTTTGTTTAATAAAGAAAAAATAATTATAATAAAACCAGTAAGAAAAGGATCAAAGTCGGGCGGGGCCTTATATAAAGTGTTTGGTGCAGCAAATACGCGAAATCGGCCGAAAATATATATGGGAGCTATATCAAAATCTGAACCGATTTCGAAATAATTTAACACATTTATTTATAGACCGAATTCAGACTCACATTCCAAATTTCATCGAAATCGGACATAAATAGCGTGTTTGGTACAGAAAATACGTAAAATCGGCCGAAAATATATATGAGAGCTATATCCAAATCTAAACCGATTTCAATATAATTTGGCATACTTAATTCTGGACCAAATTCAGTCACACATTTCAAATTTCATCGGAATCGGACATATATAGCGTGTTTGGTACAGAAAATATGTGAAATCGGCCGAAAATATATATGGGAGCTATATTCAAATCTGAACCGATTTCGATATAATTTGGAACACTTATTTCAAGACCAAATTCAGTCACGCATTCAAAATTTCATCAAAATTGGACGTATATAGCGTGTTTGGTGCAGCAAATATGTCAAATCGGCCGAAAATATATATGGCGGCTATATCCAAATCTTAACCGATTTTCACCAAAAGCAATAGCGTTCTTTCTATGGCTGAAAAAATTTTAGTACCCAATTTTCAGCTGAATCGGACAAAAAATGCGACCTGTATGTTGCGAACAAAAATACATGGACAGACGCACAGACGGACGGACATGCATAAATCGTCTTAGAAAGTGATTATATGTATATCCCCAAAAGGAACTATGAGTCTATTTCGTTTCCTTTTGTATGTTACATACAAATGCACAAAGATATAATACCCCTTACCACAGTGTGGTGTAGGGTATAATGATAATATAAGGGTGATAATATAGAAAAGACTTCAAAGCAGATCTTATTTTCATTCCGCAAAATATTATTAGGGACTTCAAAAAGTGTTCATATATTTAATGAAACTGCTTCATTTATTTTATGAAAATGTTTCATTTATTTAATGATATTGTTTCATTTGTCTAATGAAGCTGTTTTATTCATTTAACGAAACTATTTCATTTATTTAATGAAACTGTTTCATTTATTTAATGAAACTATTTCATTAATTTTTGTGGCCAACCAAAAACATCAAATATATCAAAATTTCCGCCATTTTCTTAAAAGATGTGTGTACAAGTTTTTTTAAGCACATACTATTTAGCATAACTTCAATACTCACATATTTTTCTTAAATTTGATGAAATATAAAGTTTCATTACATCAATGAAATCCGTTTCATTTATGCAATGAAACCAAAAATCATTAAATTTTAGGTAACGTAAGGTTTCATAGCGAAACATTCATGTACGAAACATTTAATTGTATTAATGTAACATTTCATAGCATCAATGAAAAATAATCAATGAAACCCGTTCATTGATACAACGAAGCGTTTTTCTTTCAGTGTAGATAGAATAAAATGTACTGCTCATTAAAACTTTTTGTCCCCTTCTTTTTATTAAAAACAATCCGATGCCAATCAATACAAAAAAAACCGTCAAAAATGAACTTGTAGATATTCGTACCACGGAGTTGCAAATGTTTTGAACAGGCTAAAACACGTGTTCCTCCGATATTTCACACATTGTTGTAAACTAAGTGTTCATAACTGAATAATCATTTTTAAATGTTGAAAATAGGGTCAATAAAAAATCAAAGAACAAAAACAAAAATATTTCAAAACTTAAAATGTCCCTAAAATAGATTGAATGCTATTTTGTTTTTTCAAAATAGTCTGGCTTAATCCCATTGTTGTTGTTTTAATATTTTAAAACAACTATTTTATTAGTGGAAAAGATTTGGCATTGTTCGCCAAGGGGTTAGGCAGGGAATACTATAGTTTCGATCCACGCCACTGGATCTCATCAGTTCTCATTGAATGCGATATAGGCATATGAGTTGCCACGCCCGCGCCTTCCAATATTTTGACCTAATTTTTTGTACCCTTATTTTCAATATGTTTAATATCGAATTTCATATAGAAATTAACCATCGGTTAATTTCTATATGGGATTCGATATTAAAATTAACAATCGGTCAATTTCTATATGAGATGACAAAAAATTGGTGTTTTGCCAGGCAAAACCGATTCCTGAACCACTATGCGCCGAGGTAGACGAAGTCTTCAACTACCTATAATTATATAAACCAACTTCCAGTTCCAACTTCGAGTTCTATGGACGCATTTCTCGTCGATACCATCCGCTTGGTTTTACTGCAAGAGCAATTTTAGCAGACTCTACTTCAACCTTCTTAAAGTTATCAGTTACATAACATGTGGCTATTGGTGTATACTATACAATTTTTTGACGTTTGCATCTCATATAACCTTTCCCAGCAGGATGTTGAAGAAATCACACAAAAGGCTTTCTCGTTGTCTGAAATCTCTTTTGGTACTGAACAGTTTGGGAAGGTTCTTTGCTATTTTAATTCATGTCCGCGGATCCGCAGAGAAAAAAATATGTTTGATCCAACAATATTCCAAGAGCAAAATATATATTGTTAACATATTGTTGGATTCCTTATGTAGTATTGTCAATCCAACAATCGTTATTGTCACACTGGACTATATTATGTGTTCTAAATATAAATATGTATTGTCACTTTGACACGATAGTTACGATAGTTTTGGTTAGAGGTAACAATTTGTGTTGTTGCAATTCACAATAGTTTTGGTCCAAATGGACAATAAATATTGTTAGAACTTACAATTATTTTGGTCAGAATTAACAATATTTATTGTTGCAGTTCACAATAGTTTTGGTCAAAATAGACAATAAATATTGTTAGAACTTACAATAGTTTTGGTCAGAAGTAACAATATTTATTGTTGCAATTCACAATAGTTTTGGTCAAAATGGACAATCAATATTGTTAGAACTTACAATAGTTTCGGTCAGAAGTAACAATATTTATTTTTGCAATTCACAATAGTTTTAGTCAAAACGGACAATAAATATTGTTAGAACTTACAATAGTTTCGGTCAGAAGTAACAATATTTATTTTTGCAATTCAGAATAGTTTTGGTCAGAAGTAACAATATTTATTGTTGCAATGCGAAATGGTTGGAATAAAAATTGTATACCTACCTTTTTAATGTGTTACATTTAAAAAAATGTAAAAAGTTTCATTGTATTATTTATTTCATATATGATCTTTAAAACATTTAAATAACACTGATTTGAGATAATTTTAATTTCGATTGACGCTAATTTTATTTAGTTTAACAAAGATTCGTCTCTGATGTGCAAATTAAGCATGCTGGTAAAATATTTCTTGTGATTTACTCGGTCAGGAAAATTGTGAATCCCAGTCGTTAGTAGAATTTGAAGCTAAATTAAAAAAGAAAAAATGTTAGAAATAACGCTTAGTAAAAGTACAAAAAGAAGATACTTACTAATTAATTTTATGCCCAAAACAAAATCGGTTGAAGAAATGTATTGTTGCACAAGTTACTGAACATAACTGGTTTTAGAGAGTATTCTTATTAAAAATTTCCACTTCAGCTGTCGGTGATTAGTTTTATGTTTTCCCAAATTTAAAAAGTCTGCAGCAAAACAATCCTTAACCCGCTAAATAAAAAAATATTAGTTAAAAACAGACACACAAAACTACGCAATAAAATATAAATGTCAGCAGTAGTCGTTTCTTTGGTTTTCATTGAGCATGAATTGCAAAAATTATTAGACTGTTGCAACGCGCTCTTTATATTTTAAATTAAAATAGAATCCCGACAATTCGTTCACAAAAACACAAATTTAAGAAAAAAAACTATTTCTATTTTCTCTTCGTATAATAAGTTTCAACCACCTTTTTTGTTTTTAGCTCTCCACAAAACACACACACACATAACAACTTACATACGATAGTAGAAGAAAAGATTCAAAAGAGGTGGTGTCAAACAACAATGAAAAATAGTATTGGTAAAAATGGACAATAAATATTGTTAGAATTCAGAACAGTTGAGGGAAAATTATCTATATTTACAATAGTTTTGCTCAAAACTACAAACGCGTGTCGTAAACATTATTCAGTACAAAAAGAACCCAAAGGGGATTGACGTTTTCAAGAAAATTTTAATTTATTGTGTCAAAGATGTATGAATTATCGGAATTCTTCTTTAATATCTCCTTGCAACGCAAATTCTGCTTCAACCGCCACTTTTATATTTACCGCTTCACAAAACCACATGAGAAAACCAAAAACAAAAAAACTACATGGAATTTTAAAAGTAGATAATGCCATAAAAAAGAAAACACCGACAGTTTTAAAATAATTCAATAGATTTAATAATGTATGACACTTTTATTATTAGCTTTTTTTCATTTTTGTCTTGGAATGTTGTTTTTCTAAGTTTATAGTCACTAATGTTTTACTTTTTTTAATCCAATTCCTTTGACTGCCAAACAAAAACTGATTAGGGACAAAGAATGCACAAACACAAATAACTTCACCGGCTGCCACACATAAATTAAAGAGAGCAAATCAAGAATGCAGCTACTAGAATCCAGAGAAAATACTCAACAAGTTAACGGGAGAGAGTATAGTCAAAAATATGTATTTTTGAACTAATAATAGAAATTTTCAATCCAAAATTGTGTATCTACTGAAAAAACAAAATAACAATACGTATTTAAAACTATAACAAAAGCGAATTTTTTAAATGACAATATTTTTTGTAAAAATTCTAGATTATGATAGTTTCTACCAATTGGTATTGTTAATAATTTTGACAATAGTGCGGAATTTCGAAAGTTGTTTTTGTTTTTTATGTTTGGAGCAAAATATTGTATTTTTGGATTTGCAATACAATGCTTGAACAAAACAAATACAATTTTGGAACAAAAATTGATATTTTTATCCCAACAAAAGCGTAAAATATTTTTCTCTGCGTGCGAGCATCAATTGGAGTCATCCTACAAAGCCGAATGAGCTTGGTGAGGATATAGTCGACAGAAAGATGGTAAGTGTCAATCTGCATCTCTTGGATATTTTCCAGGATTTGCTGCAGAGTAAATATCTCATCAACGCCGCATTGGTTTGGCCCAAATATTTCCTTGGCCATAGGCTTTTGACGTTCGCAGAATATCCCTGACACAATCTTTTAAGCAATATGCAGCAGACGCGTGTCTTTATTGTTAGATCACAGAGTCATATCTCCTTTCTTGTGGACGGTACACTGTATGCTTATATTGCAATGGTCGGGTATACATTCTTTGTACCATATGGTGCTAGCCAACTGATGCATGCACCTTATCAGCGTGTCGCCTGCAGCGTGTCGGCTCCTGCTGCCATATTATTCTTCGGACAGTTTATTGCTGTCGTTACCTTATCTTCGCCGTCGTCGCTACTATCGGATACCAACAGTTTAGAAAAATGTTCTTTCCATATCCAGAGCACACTATCTGTATCGGTTACCAAATTACCTTGCTGGTCACTACAGGAAAATGCGCCTGTACCAAAGCCATCAGTTTGATGTTTTACTCTTTGGTAGAATTTTCGGACTTCATTCTGGGTCCTGTACATTTCGATTTATTTAACACTCAAGCCTTTCCATTTCTCTCTTTTTCCTGCGGAAAAGACGTTTCTCCTCTCTCCTTTTCTCCCGAAAAGCCCTACATGCCGCATTTTTCTATTCGGTAGCAGCATGATACTCCTGGTCATACCATGGATTCCTTGGCGGAGGTCTCTGGTATCCAAGTAGACAACTTTATAGATGTTTGTTTTTCTTTTTGGAAGGATGTTTACGTTCTTATACGCGCGAGACATGTAAGCTTACTACCTTTAACGGGTGTTAAAGGTAGCTCCACGACTTTTATAGGACTATGCAATCTTTGAAATTTTTTGTTAAAAAATAATAATTCTGAACCAAATCACTGTTCAACTGCCTAACAAATATTCAGTGATTCGATTGCAACAACAACAACAAATATTTCTATATTGACAATAAAACACAAGAACAACAACACAACAATTTATGAGTTTTTATTCAAATCAGTTGTTTTGCATTCCACGAATTAAATGGTCAATCGAAACGGATTGTATCGGCAATTTTATTTGATATCGTATCTCTTTGGACGATTTATAGGAGATGAAAATCAGGTTTATGATCATCACTTGATTTGGCTACTGTTTGTTTGTCCATTTGATTGTGATTGTGCCGCCAAAATATTTGTAGCTTCTGTTTTGCTTTATTTTAATATTGTTGTATATCTTTAGCGTGGCATCGATCTAAGAGACGAAGAACAGAAAAAAAACATATAAAACGATGGCATGTGTTTGCATTTCGTTGGCGCGGTTTTTGGTATGCAGATATGTTACATACATTAGCCATGTGGCGCTACTTAACGAAATTCGGTAATCGTCATTTGGTAGGTGTCAAATGTACT